>NC_041224.1:41910785-41960818 GCF_002837175.3 Physeter macrocephalus
CGTACTGCAAAAAAAAAAAAAAAAAAAAAAAAAAAGGCAGAAACTAATACACCATTGTAAAGCAATTATACTCCAATAAAGATGTTAAAAAAAATAAAAGATCTACTCTCTTAGCAACTTTCGAGGATATAGTACAGTATTGTTAACTATAGTTACCATGCTGTATATTAGATCCCCAGAACTTATTCATCGTATAACTGGAAGTTTGTATCCTTTGGCCAACATCTCCCCATTCCCCCCACCCCTCAGACCCTGGCAACCACCAGTTTACTTTCTGTTTCTATGAGTTCAGCTTTTTCAGTTTCCACACATAAGTGAGTTCATACGGTATTTGTCTTTGTCTGATTCATCTCACTTAGCATAATGCCCTCAAAGTTCATCTATGTTGTTGGAAATGGCAGGATTGCCTTCTTTTTACGGCTGAATGATATTCCATTGTGTGTGTGTGTGTGTTGGTGTGTGTATTTCTTTACACGTTCATCCATTGATGGACATATCTTGACTATTGTGACTAAAGCTGCAATGAACATAAGAGTACAGATATCTCTTCAAGATAATTATTTCATTTCCTTCAGATACATACCCAGAAGTGGGATTGCTGGATCATATGATAGTTCTATTTTTAATTTTTTGAGGAACCTCCATACTGTTTTCCATAGTGGCTGCACCAATGTACATTCAGACCAACAGTGAACAAGAGTTCCCCTTTCCACATCCTTATCCACACTTATCTCTTGTCTTTTGTATAATAGCCATGCTAACAGGCGTGAGATGTTAGCTCATTGTGGGTTTGATTTGCACTTCCCAAATGATCAGTGATGTTGAGCATCTTTCCATGCACCTGTTGGCCATCTCAATCTCTTCTTTAGAAAAAAGAAGTCTATTCAGGTCCTCTGCCCATTTTTAAATCAGATTATTGGGGGGTTTTGCTCTTGGGTTGTATGAGTTCCTTATATATTTTGGAGATTAATATCTTATCATATAGATAGTTTGCAAATAGGTTACCTTTTCATTTTATTGTTTCTTTTGCTGTGCAAAAGCTTTTTAGTTTGGTGTAGTCCTACTTGTTTATTTTTGCTTTTGTTGCTTGTGCTTTTGGTGTTATATGGAGTTTTTCCCTATGTTTTCTTCTAGGACTTTTACGGTTTCAGTTCTTACATTTAAGTTTTTAATCCATTTTGAGTTAATTTTGATGAGTGGCATAAGATAGAGGTCCAAGATCATTCTTTTGCATGTGATTATCCAGTTTTCCCAGCACTATCTATTGAAGAGACTATCCTTTCCCACGGTGGAGTAATTCTGATTAGTTACACAATCAGACACACAGGAGAGTAGAGGCAGTATTCAGAGCCTTTTCGGACAGTAGGCTCTGGTTGACCAATAAAGGATGTGAGGGCCTAGGATGGACCATAATCGGGGAGAAGGCAAAGTGGTGCTTCCATAGTTGTACCGCCCCTTTGGTCTTGGGAACCATTTAAGGGAGACCTTGGCTAAAGTAAGGGCAATGTACATGCTACCCAGGAAGAATTAAGGATCCTTTGGGTCTGTTGTGTGTATTTGTGTGTGTGTGTGTGTGTGTGTGTGTGTGTGTGTGTGTGTGTATAGAGGGGCTTCTTGGTCTAGCTCAGTACTAGTTTGTTTTTTTTGGATACAGACTCATAGTAAGGAGATGTGTCCTACTTCACTTGAAGCAACACTAAAACAGGCTATCTTGGTGAGGACATTCCAGGACCGCCCAGCCAGGGTCTAGTGGTGAGCAGGGTTCTTACTCAAAAGAACATCCAGGCTCTAGCCATAGTCATAAGTCCTGGATGCTGGAGGTAGGGGGCAAAGTACTAGTCCCAGAGCCTCTTGCTTTGTGATGCTGCCTCTGGGAGCAACCTTCATTCATCCCTTCCCTGTCCCAGGAAGTGGCCAGGTGTCCATGGACCTGGTGGTGGTCCAGAACACAGTGGAGCTAGTATCTTGTGCATCAGTCCTGCATCATCATCGTACTTGGCCTCAGCAGACATGGCTGAAGTGATGTTTATCATTCTCTTCCATATGAAGAGTTTGGGGGCATTAGAGAATGGGACTGACGTTTTTCGGAACCCCAAGTGTGATGTGCTCGTCTTGGAATTTCAAGAGTAAAGTTTCCTTATGGAGATCCAGACCCCAGAAACCAGTTTCACGCAGGATGGGGTTAGGATAGCATCGTGTTTGTCCCCTAATAGCTGCTGGAAGTCTGCCTCTCTGTGTTGTGGTAATGGGGGAAATGGAAAAACAGCCTCCTGTGGGAACTTCAGAGTGAAGGAGGGAAGAGATAAGATCCATGGGAGCTCAGCAGGGCCAGGTCTGTGTAGTCACTTGCCCACTGTCCCTGCCATGGTCAGAGAAAGCCATTCAATTCTTGTGTTTTTGTCTTGCCATTGGCAAGAGCCAGGATGAGCCCACTGAGGGATGTGTGAAGGGCTTCCAAGGAGGGTCATGGCCATGATTAAACTGGGGGAGTGATATTTGGTGCAGAGCCCCAGAAGAAGAGATATGGCCGGGGACTCCTCCAAGTTAAGGGCTGTGCAGGTCTCCACCACTGGGATCCAGAACCTCCTATTCTTGGATTAAGCCTTCCTAAAATGGAGCCAGGTGTGGGACTGGTCAGTCCTCTGCTCTCCTCATCACCACCCTTAGCCTTTCCTTGTGGCTCACAGGACAGAACTCGGAGTGCCGGGGGGCAGGCAGCAAGAGGAGCCTGGCTGGCTGTCTCCAGGAGTGAGGACGGAGGTCTGGGCCAACAGGGCAAAGTGTCATTTCTGACCAGCCTTGGATGGCAGGGGTCACAGGCTCAACCCCTGGTCTGGGAACTGAGATCCCGCATGCAACACGGTACGGCCAAAAAAAAAAAAAAAAAAAAAAAAAAGGCAGAAACTAATACACCATTGTAAAGCAATTATACTCCAATAAAGATGTTAAAAAAAATAAAAGATCTACTCTCTTAGCAACTTTCGAGGATATAGTACAGTATTGTTAACTATAGTTACCATGCTGTATATTAGATCCCCAGAACTTATTCATCGTATAACTGGAAGTTTGTATCCTTTGGCCAACATCTCCCCATTCCCCCCACCCCTCAGACCCTGGCAACCACCAGTTTACTTTCTGTTTCTATGAGTTCAGCTTTTTCAGTTTCCACACATAAGTGAGTTCATACGGTATTTGTCTTTGTCTGATTCATCTCACTTAGCATAATGCCCTCAAAGTTCATCTATGTTGTTGGAAATGGCAGGATTGCCTTCTTTTTACGGCTGAATGATATTCCATTGTGTGTGTGTGTGTGTTGGTGTGTGTATTTCTTTACACGTTCATCCATTGATGGACATATCTTGACTATTGTGACTAAAGCTGCAATGAACATAAGAGTACAGATATCTCTTCAAGATAATTATTTCATTTCCTTCAGATACATACCCAGAAGTGGGATTGCTGGATCATATGATAGTTCTATTTTTAATTTTTTGAGGAACCTCCATACTGTTTTCCATAGTGGCTGCACCAATGTACATTCAGACCAACAGTGAACAAGAGTTCCCCTTTCCACATCCTTATCCACACTTATCTCTTGTCTTTTGTATAATAGCCATGCTAACAGGCGTGAGATGTTAGCTCATTGTGGGTTTGATTTGCACTTCCCAAATGATCAGTGATGTTGAGCATCTTTCCATGCACCTGTTGGCCATCTCAATCTCTTCTTTAGAAAAAAGAAGTCTATTCAGGTCCTCTGCCCATTTTTAAATCAGATTATTGGGGGGTTTTGCTCTTGGGTTGTATGAGTTCCTTATATATTTTGGAGATTAATATCTTATCATATAGATAGTTTGCAAATAGGTTACCTTTTCATTTTATTGTTTCTTTTGCTGTGCAAAAGCTTTTTAGTTTGGTGTAGTCCTACTTGTTTATTTTTGCTTTTGTTGCTTGTGCTTTTGGTGTTATATGGAGTTTTTCCCTATGTTTTCTTCTAGGACTTTTACGGTTTCAGTTCTTACATTTAAGTCTTTAATCCATTTTGAGTTAATTTTGATGAGTGGCATAAGATAGAGGTCCAAGATCATTCTTTTGCATGTGATTATCCAGTTTTCCCAGCACTATCTATTGAAGAGACTATCCTTTCCCACGGTGGAGTAATTCTGATTAGTTACACAATCAGACACACAGGAGAGTAGAGGCAGTATTCAGAGCCTTTTCGGACAGTAGGCTCTGGTTGACCAATAAAGGATGTGAGGGCCTAGGATGGACCATAATCGGGGAGAAGGCAAAGTGGTGCTTCCATAGTTGTACCGCCCCTTTGGTCTTGGGAACCATTTAAGGGAGACCTTGGCTAAAGTAAGGGCAATGTACATGCTACCCAGGAAGAATTAAGGATCCTTTGGGTCTGTTGTGTGTATTTGTGTGTGTGTGTGTGTGTGTGTGTGTGTGTGTGTGTGTGTGTATAGAGGGGCTTCTTGGTCTAGCTCAGTACTAGTTTGTTTTTTTTGGATACAGACTCATAGTAAGGAGATGTGTCCTACTTCACTTGAAGCAACACTAAAACAGGCTATCTTGGTGAGGACATTCCAGGACCGCCCAGCCAGGGTCTAGTGGTGAGCAGGGTTCTTACTCAAAAGAACATCCAGGCTCTAGCCATAGTCATAAGTCCTGGATGCTGGAGGTAGGGGGCAAAGTACTAGTCCCAGAGCCTCTTGCTTTGTGATGCTGCCTCTGGGAGCAACCTTCATTCATCCCTTCCCTGTCCCAGGAAGTGGCCAGGTGTCCATGGACCTGGTGGTGGTCCAGAACACAGTGGAGCTAGTATCTTGTGCATCAGTCCTGCATCATCATCGTACTTGGCCTCAGCAGACATGGCTGAAGTGATGTTTATCATTCTCTTCCATATGAAGAGTTTGGGGGCATTAGAGAATGGGACTGACGTTTTTCGGAACCCCAAGTGTGATGTGCTCGTCTTGGAATTTCAAGAGTAAAGTTTCCTTATGGAGATCCAGACCCCAGAAACCAGTTTCACGCAGGATGGGGTTAGGATAGCATCGTGTTTGTCCCCTAATAGCTGCTGGAAGTCTGCCTCTCTGTGTTGTGGTAATGGGGGAAATGGAAAAACAGCCTCCTGTGGGAACTTCAGAGTGAAGGAGGGAAGAGATAAGATCCATGGGAGCTCAGCAGGGCCAGGTCTGTGTAGTCACTTGCCCACTGTCCCTGCCATGGTCAGAGAAAGCCATTCAATTCTTGTGTTTTTGTCTTGCCATTGGCAAGAGCCAGGATGAGCCCACTGAGGGATGTGTGAAGGGCTTCCAAGGAGGGTCATGGCCATGATTAAACTGGGGGAGTGATATTTGGTGCAGAGCCCCAGAAGAAGAGATATGGCCGGGGACTCCTCCAAGTTAAGGGCTGTGCAGGTCTCCACCACTGGGATCCAGAACCTCCTATTCTTGGATTAAGCCTTCCTAAAATGGAGCCAGGTGTGGGACTGGTCAGTCCTCTGCTCTCCTCATCACCACCCTTAGCCTTTCCTTGTGGCTCACAGGACAGAACTCGGAGTGCCGGGGGGCAGGCAGCAAGAGGAGCCTGGCTGGCTGTCTCCAGGAGTGAGGACGGAGGTCTGGGCCAACAGGGCAAAGTGTCATTTCTGACCAGCCTTGGATGCATGGCCAAGTTCTTTTCCCTAAGGGCATGGGTAGAAAAGCTGAGTCTCTGCAGACAGAGGCTGAGAAACAAGGATGAAACTGAAGGCCTATAGCAGGAATATCCAAGGAGGGGAGTGGGACCCAGAGAATCAGTTCAGGACCTCACAGACACTAAAGGCCAGTGTGCAGAGAGGCTGAAGAAAGTGGGCTCTCTGGACATCTACCAAGGCAACGGGGCCTCCAGACATCTTCTAGAGTGGTCTATAGAGATGGTCACAGGTGTATGGCTTGAGAGGGTGGATATCACACCGCACATCAAAGTAGAAAGAAGAGAACGTGACAGGCAACAACACCAGGGGGTGTCGAGTTTGAGGTGACAGGGGCTGTTCAGGAAGGCAGCTGCAGGACTTCCCTGGCGGTCCAGTGGTTCAGACTCCACGCTTCCAATACAGGGGGTGCAGGCTCGATCCCGGGTCGGGGACTAAGATCCCACATGCTGCATGCCGCCCCCCCCCCCAGAAAAAAAAGGAAGGCAGCTGCTCCTCTAGAGCTCTGCCTCCACCTGGGGAGAGATGAGGGCCAGAGACAAGGGTTTGGAGCCATTTTCAGAGAAGGGGACGTGGAAGCTGTGAGCGTGGCTGAGATCACCCGGAGCAGGTGGAGAGTGAAGGAGGAACTATAGATGGAAGCCTGGGGAATGCCAGTGTGTGAGGAGCAGCTGAGGGAGGGAGTCAGCAAAGATTCCAGCAGGCAGTGGCCTGGGAGGAGATCACAGCTGAGCCAGGGGAGAAGGGAGGGCAAATAGGATTGAATGACACAGAGCAGTCAAGAGAGCTCAGGGCCGTGTCCATGGATTTCACAATTAGGGCTGTCAGAAAATGTTATATTGAAAAGGCAATCAGGACTATCATGGAGGTATAGTAGTTAAGACTCCACACTTTCCATGCAGGGGGCACAGGTTTGATCCGTGGTCGGGGAAATAAGATACATGCTGCACGGCACAGCCTAAATAAATAAATAAATAAAACCCAGAACTTAGAAATAAATAAATAAATAAAAGGCAATCAAAAGTGGAAATAGTGGAAAGAAAAATGAATGCCATGTCTTTATTATATAGCTTTAGAATGGTTATTGAAAGGACAGTCTGTCAGTGAAGGTCACAAAGTCCCTCACTGCAGAAAGATAAGCAAAGTCATTAGGGGCAGCCACTGAACCTGACTTCTGTGCACAACTGCAGAGCAAGTAGTTAGACAAACAGCTGGCTGCTGGCTTTGACCCCAGAAATGGAAATTAAGAGAAGCTGTTTGGATCATAAAAGTTATGGCTAGGGAGAAAAAGTGCTGAACTGTAGCTTTAAAAATGTCTTTGCTGGGCTTCCCTAGTGGCGCAGTGGTTAAGAATCCGCCTGCCAATGCAGGGGACACAGATTCGATCCCTGGTCCAGGAAGATCCCACATGCCGCGGAGCAACTAAGCCCGTGGGCCACAACTACTAGAGCCCACGCAACTACATCCCATGCTCCGCAACAAGAGAAGCCTGCGTACCACAACGAAGAGTAGCCCCCCGCTCTCTGCAACTAGAGAAAGACCGCAAGCAGCAACGAAGACCCAATGCAGCCAAGAATTAAATAAATAATTTAAAATTTTTATTTTATTGAAGTATAATTGATTTACAATGTTGTGTTAATTTCTACTGTACAGCAAAATGATTCAGTTATACATATATATTTTTTTCATATTCATTTCCATTATTTTTTTTATAACATCTTTATTGGAGTATAATTGCTTTACAATGGTGTGTTTCTGCTTTATAACTAAAGTATATTTTTATTTATTTAATTTAAAATTTTTATTTTATTGAAGTATAATTGATTTACAATGTTGTGTTAATTTCTACTGTACAGCAAAATGATTCAGTTATACATATATTTTTTTTTCATATTCATTTCCATTATGTTTTTTTATAACATCTTTATTGGAGTATAATTGCTTTACAATGGTGTGTTTCTGCTTTATAACAAAGTGAATCAGATTCCTTTTATTTATTTATTTATTTATTTATTTTTTGCGGTACGCGGGCCTCTCACTGTTGCGGCCTCTCCCGTTGCAGAGCACAGGCTCCGGATGCGCAGGCTCAGCGGCCATGGCTCACGGGCCTAGCCGCTCCGCGGCATGTGGGATCTTACCGGACCGGGGCACGAACCCGTGTCCCCTGCATCGGCAGGCGGACTCTCAACCACTGCGCCACCAGGGAAGCCCAGATTCCTTTTTAAAAAAAGTTTTTGCTTTTGTTCTTTTCCTCAAAACCTTATTGCATATGTGTTATGTTAGAAGATTTTAGTAATATTAATGTTTGACCAAATATCTAGACATGGTGGCTCAGACAAGTTGACACATAAAATCACCCATCACAATGGACAATGGATTTAAATAGACATTTCTCCAAAGAAGATATACAAATGGCAGTATATGCATGAAAAATGCCCTACACGATTAGGCATCTGGGAAATGCAGATCAAAACCACAATGAGATACTACTTTATGTCTACTAGAATGGCGTAATCCAAAAGATAGACAAAACAAATATTGATGAGGACATGGAGAAACTGAAACCCTCATACACTGGTGATAAGAATGCAAAAATGGTGCAGCCACTTTGGACAAGACTTTGGCAGTTCCTCAAAAGGTTAATCATAGAGTTACCATATTACCCAGCAATTCCACTCCTCAGAATATACCCAAGAGAAATGAAAACATATGTCCACACAAAAACTTGTAATGGATGTTAAGAGCAGCATTTTTCATAATAGCCAAAAAAGTGGAAACAACCCATGTATCCATCAATTGATGAATGGATAAACAAAATATGGTATATTACTACAATGGAATACTATTCAGGTATTAAAAGAATATGTTCTACAACATGGATGAACCTGGAAAACATTAAACTCAATGAAAAAAGCCAGATACCAAAATCACATATTATAGGATTCCATTTATATGAAATGTCCAGAACAGGCAAATGCTGGAGACAAAAAGTAGATTAGTAGTTATCAGGGGCTGAAGGAGTGGGTAATGGGGAGTGACTGCTGGGTATGGGGTTTCTTTTGAGGTGATGAAAGTGTTCTGGAATTAGTGGTGATGGATGCACAACTCTGTAAGTATACTAAAAATACTAAATTATAAACTTTAAACGAGTGAACTCTATGGTAACTTAATTATGTCTTAATAAAGCTATTATTTTATAAAGTACAAATGATTGCAAAAGATATCCTTTGTGGCATATTATAAATATTCACATATTCAAATTAAAATATTTGAAATAAAACTATTTTATAACCTTTTTAAATTTATTCAATGGAGTCTTAAATGCTATAGCAATTTGATATTCTTCCTCAACTATCTTTAAAAATGCAAGAACTCTTCTAAAACATTAGAAATTTTACATTGTTCTTTTTCCTCCTGAGCTAGTATTTCCATTTAACTTCTCAGAAGAATTTTGTCCTAATGTATTATTTCTCTATGCTTAGAAAGTCTTTTATTGATCATCTGTGATATTTCTCTACAAAAAAAATATACATCTATGACCTGAGATTTACATTTTTTAAATTTTCCTAGAATTATGTCTCTAAATAGCAACCTCTTTTTTCTTCTGGATTAATTTATCAATACAACTTTTAGTCACATGTAAGCAAAATAACATAATACATTACACATTTTGACAAATAACTATTAAACAAAAAAAGTAAAATGGAAATGCATTTCTTTTATTTATTTATTTATTTTATTTTACTTTTGGCTGTGATGGGTGTTCGTTTCTGTGCGAGGGCTTTCTCTAGTTGTGGCAAGCGGGGGCCACCCGTCATCGCGGTGCACGGGCCTCTCACTATCGCGGCATCTCTTGCTGCGGAGCACAGGCTCCAGACGCACAGGCTCAGTAGTTGCGGCTCACGGGCCTAGCTGCTCCGCGGCATGTGGGATCTTCCCAGACCAGGGCTCGAACCCGTGTCCCCTGCATTAGCAGGCAGATTCTCAACCACTGATCCACCAGGGAAGCCCGGAAATGCATTTCTTGATGAAGTAGATGGGGCTTTTTCCTTTCTTTAAAAAAGTTAATTTGTGTATCCATGGATGAAAATGGTATATTATAAAATGCAACAGGAATTAGTGTCAATTGTCTTTCTATTTTTCATATTGTAGATGTAAGCACTGAGCAGACTTGCTCACCTACAGAAGTAGATGGAAAAGGAAACTGCTTTATTATAACAATGCCACTCAGTTCTTTGAACTCCTTCTGAAATGCATGCCAAAAATTACATAGTAATATATCACAAAAAATCACTTTTAATCATGTATCAGTTGACACTTGATTAGATCGTCCTTCAATTTTGTTGAAAGCAAAGAACTGGAAACCACTCAGCTTACAAAAAAATTTCTTACCCATTCAATAATGTCATTCACTCTCTCAACATTGATACCAATATTTCAAATTGTCCCTTCATTTAGCCCACTGGAGGTTTTTAAATTCCAAAGCAATGAAATCTTACAGTGTAATGTAATATTCAGGATGAGTGAGAGGTATAGTTTTACTTTTTTAATAAAAAGAAGGGCTATTGTGGGCTTCCCTGGTGGCGCAGTGGTTAAGAATCCGCCTGCCAATGCAAGGGACACGGGTTCCAGCCCTGATCCGGGAAGATCCCACATGCCTCAGAGCAGCTGAGCCTGTGCGCCACAACTACTGAGCCTGCGCTCTAGAGCCCGTGAGCCACAACTACTGAAGCCCGCGCGCCTCCAGCCAGTGTTCCGCAACAAGAGAAGCCACCGCAACGAGAAGCCCGCGCACCGCAACGAAGAGTAGCTAGCCCCCGCTCGCTGCAACTAGAGAAAGCCTGTGTGCAGCAACGAGGACCCAACGCATCCAAAAATAACTAAATAAAAAAATTTATTAAAAAAAATAAAAGAAGGGCTATTGTGAAAAGATAACCTGCAGGAAGCCTCGACTGCTGGCTTATTTCCAGGCAGAGCAGCTCTGGGAAAGATTAAACATTATGCTGGACATCTGGAAACTGATACTCTTAAAACTATCCATGTCCGTGTAACCCTTGGAAAGTTTTTATGTACAGATGCCATAGTCTGAAGATCAATAGTTTAACTGCTACCCTTTGGAGAAGCCCAAATGTGGAAAAAAAAAAAGGAGGGAGAGAATGGTATCAAGAGGGAAAAAAGGTTATTTTAGGCTGGGACAGTGTATTGGTTGTCTATTGCTGCATAACAATTTTTTTTATTCCAAAATTTAGTAGCTTAAAACAATAAACATTTATTGTCTTGCATGGTTTCTGAGGGTCAAGAATCTGAGAGCAGCTCATCTGGATGATTCTGGCTGAGGGTCTCTCATGAGGCCTGATGACCACTTTCTGTTGGTCCTCCTTATGCCTGCATAATGCTTCCAACTCTCTTTGCTAACCTGCTCGCCAGCCTGGCTCACCTGTGCCTTCATGATATAATAATAATTTTTAAAAAGATAGTAAGTGTTGACAGGGATGTGGAGAAGTCAGAGCCTTCATACAATGCTGGTAGGAATGTAAAATGGTACAGCCACTTCGGAAAACAGTTTGGCAATTCTTCAGAACGTTAAACAGAGTTACCATTTGACCCAACAATCCCACTCCTAGGTATATACCCAAGGGAGATGAAAACATATATGCACACAAACACTCGTACACAAATATTTTAGCAGCATTATTTATAATAGCCAAAAGGTGAAATCAACCTAAATGAAATGGGAAACAGTGCAAATCACCTGATGAATAAACAAAATATGATATATCCATACAATAGAATATTATTCAGCCCTAAGAAGAAATGAAGTACTGACATGTGCTACAATCTGGATGAACCTTGAAAACATTATGCTAAGAAAGAAGCTGGTCACAAAAGACCACATATCATACAATTCCATTTATATGAAATGTCCAAACAGGAAAATCAGTAGAGACAGAAAATAGATTCGTGGTTGCTTAGGGCTAGTGGAAATGAGGGAGTGTGGGTGGTGATAGCTAACGGATGCAGAGTCTCTTTTTGAGGTAAGGAAAATGGTCTAAAATTGACTGTGGTGATCATTGCTCATTTTTGTGACTATACTAAAAAACCATTGACTTATACACTTTAAACAGGTGAGTTGTATGTTATGTGAGTTATGTATCAGTTGAACTATTACCAAAAACTAATATAACATAATGGCAGTTCTGTGCCGAGAAGCAAGCAAGGACTTTATAGTCCAACAGATAGTGTTCATCAAGGTCCTCCAAGAAGCAGGCACCAGATGGCATTAGATATGCAATAATTTGATTAGGGGAAACTCTTGTATGAGATAAAAAGGGGAGGAAGATGGGAAAGGCTGAGAGAGCTGTCAGACCATGATGCAAGTCTGACCCCGAGTGAAGGAGAGAAGGAAGGAGGGTTTTGAGGAATCATCCTAACCTGCCATGTCCTCTAAAAAAGGTTTGGCAAGACTGTCAAGGAGTCCTCCAGCCAAGATTTGCCTCCAGAGTAGTTTTGTGTCAATCAGAAATGGATCTGCCTTAGTGTCTCTGCTATACTTTGTCATTGGATGGAAGACGCCCACGGGAAGCATGTCCTCCGTGCAAATGTGACGATGGCTTTCGGAGTGTAGCCAAAGCCCCTGGTCAGTTGGATATCTATGGCCTCTATAGTTGGATATCTGCAAGGCACAGTCTTATGGCCACCACACACACTAAGGTTCAAATCCCAGTTCAACAACGAACTAGCCATTGACCTTGCATAAGATACCCTCTCGGAGCCACTGTTTCCTGATCTGTAAAATGGGGATAACGGTAGTGCCTACCACATAGAAGAATGTATATAAACTGCCTAGCACAGGGACTTCCCTGGTGGTCCAGGGCTTAAATGCATGGGGTGCAGGTGTGAACGCTGGTCTGGGAACTAAGATCCCACATGCTGCGTGGCCAAAAAAAAAAAAAAAAAAAAAAAGCTAAAAAATAAAATAAAGTAAAATAAACTGCCTATCAAAGAAAAAGCATACAGTAAGTGCTCAATATGTAGTAGCTACTACTAATATTGTATTTACTGCTACTATTATTTCTTTCTAGATTTTGTGTACCTCCATTAAAATAGTGGACCTCATAGTCTATACATAATGAGTACTGTTTATTTTACTTAGTATCATATAGTAAGTCTTTTTCCAAGCTATCACTTGCTCTCCCTAATATTTTAAAGGCTACATTATATTCTACAGGGTGTACATATCCTACTTTACTTAATCATTCTCCTAATCATTAGGGTTTTACAATTTTTTTTGGCTACTATAAAAAAGGTTTTGGTGGACATTTTTATATAGAAATAATTTTTTCTGCTGTATTTGAGATTTTTTCCTTAGGGTCCTGGAAGAGGACTGTTAGGTTAAAGAGTGTGAACATTTTTTTTTTTTTTGCGGTACACGGGCCTCTTACTGTTGTGGCCTCTCCCGTTGCAGAGCACAGGCTCCAGACGTGCAGGCTCAGCAGCCATGGCTCACGGGCCTAGCCACTCCACGGCATGTGGGATCTTCCCAGACCGGGGCACGAACCCGTGTCCCCTGCGTCGGCAGGCGGACTCTCAACCACTGCGCCACCAGGGAAGCCCGAGTGTGAACATCTTTAAGGCTCTTGATCCATGCTGTCACACTTGTTTTCCAGAAAGGTGGAGCCATGCATATTCTAACCAACAACATGTAAGAGTACTCACTTCACTGGACCCTTACCCAGCCTTGGGTATCAAAAGGCAAAATGGCATTGACTTATTTGTTCTCTGTTACTCATAAGGATGAACTATTTTCCAAATGTTTTTGTACAGGTAATACTATATGCAAAAGAAATTATTTTGTAAATTCTCATTGCTCAGTAACCTACTGAGATTTTTCTTTTCAATTAATTCATATAATTTGTTTAATAATAATTGCCTGAAACACTTCCTATTATTTTGCCTTTTGAGATTTTTAGGTTTTTTCAGTGTATAGAGGTCATTTGTTAGTCAAATCAAATTATGTTTTTTTTTTTCATAATTTCTCCTGTCTCTTTTAAGCTTAGGAAGCCCATCCTCCTGTAGAAAGCAAACCTTTCTTTACAGATTGTTTAAAGTGAAACTACAACTGAGCTGCTCAGATTTTTTTTTTTAATTGTGAATAAGTTGAGCCCAATCTAACGACCATCTACTGCAACGACCTTCTCATAAATGGGGTTTTGTGTTCTAGGATCCAGGGTATCCACTAAGAACGGTCCAGGAAGAATCCTGCTTGTGCAGAAGTGCTGCCCAGAGCTACGATGGAGGGGGAGGCCGGGGAGGCACCAGGGCTGGGCAGGCCCGCTGCTTCCAAGGACTTCCACTTTCATCACATGGATCTGTATGACTCTGAAGACAGACTGCAGATCTTCCCAGAAGAAGACACTCAGATGAGAAGAGAAGTAGTTCAAGCCGAAATGACCAATAAGTCAAGAGAGCCCATGAAAGGGAAGGCTCAGAGAGACCTTGAAGAGGAAGTGGATGAACTTGTCCATCTATATGGACTTGAAGATGATCACGAATTAGGGGATGAGTTTACTGACAAAAGCACGCCCAGAATAGAGGTTTCAGAATATCCTCCTTATATGATGACAGGGAGAGAGCCACTGAGGGAGCAGAGAGACTGGAGACTTAGTGGCGAGGCTGTTAAGGCTGAGGACCTGGGCTTCGGGGCATGGGGATCAGCAGGCCAGTGCCAGGACTTGCGGGAAGCCTATAGGTACACCCACGGCCATGCCAGTGAGGAGTATGAGTGCTACGTTATCCCAGAGGAGGAGGACGAGGAAGAAGCTGCCGATGTCTTCTGTGTCACTTGCAAAACTCCAATAAGAGCCTCGGAGAAGGTTTTTGATGAACACAAGGAGCATGAGGTGACCCCGCTCAGTAAAGCACTGGAAAGTGCCAAGGTAAATCGATTGCCTTAGTTCTCCTTTCTCTTGATATTGCATTTGAATCTCAAGTATGTAGGCAGGGAATAAATCTAAAATGCCTTCTACAAAAGAGAGAGAGAGAAAACATAGCATTAATGTCTTCTTGGGATCCTTTGTTTGATAGGATGAAATTCACAAAAACATGCACAAATTGGAAAAGCAGATTATCGAGATGGAAAATTTTGCAAGTCACTTGGAGGAGGTTTTCATCACTGTGGAGGTAAGAGCACGCTTGATGACCCAGTCAGATACACATTGCTTCCATCAGCTGTGTCTGGTATGAGTTAGGGAATCTGTTTTCTTGGAACATATGGTGTCAGTACTGCTCCTCTTCCCTCACCCCTCTTTCTGCCCTCCCGTAGCACACTGGGCATGTACCTGTGGAACTGATTACCTGGCAGCATTCCCTACTGAACTATTAGCTCTCATGGGCTGGGTCTTTGGTGTCTTTATAGCTCCGGTCCTACTACAAGGTAGGACTCTTTCATGGGCCAGCCTGATAAGGCACTGCAAGACACCCATCCTGTCATTGATAAGTGTTCTTTTCCTCGGCTGCCTATTTCTCACAAGATCAATAAGTTTCTGTGCCTGTCACCAAACATGTTACGGTCCCCTGGGTCGGCCTAGGAGGTGTGAAGTCTACTGCTGTGATGCCAGCATGCAACCTAGCCATCCAGATGAGGTAGCCCAGAAACAGGAGCAACTCATATGAATCAACTAAGCCCTGGGCCCCCTTCCCGTGAAGCTAGACTTTCCTCCCAACCCCCAATCTTAAAAGGGAGGGCAGCTATTCCACTAATTCCCTATGGAAGGCACAGAGAAGGGACAAGAAGCCCTTCCACATCTAAGCATAGGGTGGTGGGTGGTAGGAGGGCAAGTATACAACAGCCAGGACAGAACTCCCTACCCTCTGTACTGCCAGCTCACTCTCAGATCAGAGCAGCTTCAAGCTCAGTGAGGACTCTAAGCTCTTCCTTTTACACTCAACACTGGTGGGGGTCACCTACTGCTTTTCCCTCTCTTTCACCATTCTGAGCAAGTCTTAGAATGTGTACACAGTAGGTGCTCAGTAAATACTCCCTGAATGATTGATAAGAGCCTCTTCTTTGGAAATGTCTCTGTTACCTAATAAGGATGGTATAAATCAGAACCCACAGAGCTCTCCTGGGCTTCCAATCTCATTTAGGGGGACCAGGATTTGATATGCTTTAATTAATGTTTCTCATCCACTGCATTCCAGGATTAAGTACTGGCACAACCCTCTCTCTGCCTTCCTGCCTTTTCTCATCTATTAGGCAGCACCACCTGGCTTATTCCCCTTCCCCTGCACCTTTTTCTTAGTTGATATGAGAATCTGTGTGATCCTGATGTTTGTATAATCCAAGCATCAGGGAGTGGAGGTGAGTGTCACGAGATGTTGAGAGCTCAGGAGGGAAAGATAGGTGGGATTCTCCCAGGGCAGACATCTCCATGTTAAGGTCCAAAGTTCCAGTGGCAGGCTGACTCATCACTGGCAATCTTCCTGGTCGGTTGTCATGGTGATGGGAGGTGGCTAAAACAGAAGTGGGTGGGGTATGAGGAAGAGGATTGCAAAATGCGGCCAGCAGAGAAAGCAGTAATTCTTGTTAAGATTATTGCTGGGGTTCTAGCTGGAGACTCCTGGTCCTAGCTAACCTTTTGTCCACCTTAGCACCCTGGCAAGCGATGTTAAGACAACAGGGAGGGACTAAAACATCTCTGGATAGATACATTTTCATGCCCCAAATAACTCTGTAGTCAACATACATGCAGTGAAATGATGGCTGAGATCAACTATATCTTGCAGGAGAATTTTGGAAGACAAGAAAAAAACTTTGAGTCACATTACAATGAGATCTTGGAAACACTTGCTCAAAAATACGAAGAAAAAATACAAGCTCTAGGGGAGAAAAAGAAAGAGAAGCTGGAAGCCTTGTATGGACAGCTGGTCAGCTGTGGAGAAAATCTTGAAACCTGCAAAGAACTGATGGAAACAATAGAGGAGATGTGTCATGAAGAGAAAGTTGATTTCATTAAGGTCAGTAATGAAGTGAAATGAAATAATGAACTGAAATGACAATTATGATTAGAGTAGGTTAGATTGTCCCCTCTCTGCCTGGAGATGTTGGAACCAACTTGCACGGTCAGCATCCATTTGATTCCACTGGATGTATCACCATGATGATACATCCTTCGTCTCTCTGCACAGCTTCGCCATGAGTGGCTGAGCAGGCACATACACAGCTGACCCTTCCCTCCACCATTGCTCAGCTAATACCAGAGTCTTTGTTCATCTACCCTGGGTACCCAGAGATCTGTGCCCTCATCGTGAAGTGGGGCAAAAACAGTGCTCTGAGGGGACTTCCCTGGCAGTCCAGTGGTTAAGACTCTGCCTTCCAATGCAGGGGGCATGGGTTCGATCCCTGGTTGGGGAACTAAGATCCCACATGCCGGAGCCAAAAATTAAAACAAACAAGAAACAGTGCTCTGAGACTTTTCTGGCCATCTCAGACAGCCTCCTGGAGGTCTGGGGAGAAAGATCTCCAGGCTAAAAAGGCACCTCCTGTTTCCCAGTTACAAGTGCAGCCATTACATCTCACTTCATAAGCTCAGACATGCAAAAAAAAAAAAAAATCCATCTCTTGATACCCTTGAAATCCACTTCAATTTGACCCCAAGTCCCCATGTAGCCAGACTGTGGGAATTTCAAGCTCAGAGCTGGGGTCTCCTTTCTTTACAAGGTCCCACAGGAATATGGGGCAGCAGTGGGGTCCAGGATGTGAGGGAGGGGCCCTCAGCCTCCAGAGCTTCCTAGTTACCAAATACAGCCTTTACATTGGCCATGCCACAGTGGTCCTTCCAAGCCCAACAGCGCTTCCTTCCTGCCATGCTTGGGGTGGCCAGGGAGCCGTGACCCAAGCTGGACAGCAGGTGGGCAGGCACCATCAGAGCCCTCAGTACTACTCAGACCTTTTGAACCAATGGTTCCTCAATATCACTGTAGCTCAGTGACATAATCCAGAATGTGGAGAAAGTGATACATATGAAGATGTCTTCTCTGTTATTTATGATGGTGAGAAATTGGAAACAACCAAAATGTCCAACAGTAGAGTGAACGACGGAGCTCCTATTCAATGAACTGTTACACAGTCTTTCAAACTGATGATCCAGAAGACCATCTGTAATCTGGAAAGTGCTCACATAATGTTAATGGGAAGAAACTATACAGGTGTCATAAGAGTCATTTTTGTTAGGGCATGGGACATAGCTGATTTTTCTCTTTTACTCATTTCCAAGTTTTAACATATGTTTATATTATTATATAGTTTGAAAAAGAAATTTATTTCCAAATTCAATTCAATATTTTTTCTCTTTCTCCTCCTTTTTAGGATGCTGTGGCTATGGCTGACAGGTAATACTTTTGTTCTGACATGTATTTTCTTTTTCTGTTCCTTTTACCTCTAGATATCCAACTAGATATCAGTTCTGTCTGATACAGCATAGATATCAGTTCTGTCTGTCTGTCTAGCATATCTGTGTTATATGCTCCCAGTTTCAGCTTTGGTGTCTGCCCCTACGTGTAAATAGCACTGGCTTTGGAAGGACAGTATGGGATCACAAGGACCCTCTAGTACCAAATCTTAGAATCTCAGAGCTGGAAGGGAGCATATGATGAGGCCTAGCCTACAAGCCCAGGGTCAGATTTCCTCTCCGAGCCCCTCCTTTCACCAGGAGGAACAGAGATCATCCCCAGCATCCCCCAGCTGGGCCAGGGCCCAGACCGTGTGCTGCGGAAAGCATGCACGTTACAGAGTCAGACTGGAGTTTAAATCCTGCTACCCCCATGACCATGGGCGAGTCTAACCAGTCTAGGACCCACCTTCCTTACCTACAAACAGGGATAGCTTTATGGGAATAAAATCAGACAATGTCTGTAAAGCAACACGAACACTGAAGCTTAATAACATAAGGGTTAAGAGCATGAGTTTTGGCAAAAGACAGACATGGTTACAAATTGTGCCTCTGCTACTTACAAACTCTGTGATGGCCAGGAGCAGGCACAGAAGACCCAGAGCCCCGGTCCATGGTCATCAACTTGAGGGCACTTGACCATGTGGAGAGGGAGCCCCAGAGAGGCTGTATGTCTTTGGGGCCTGGGGTGATGTTGTGTGGGAACTCCCAGGTCAGCATCAGAGGATCTTCCAGAAGGTGTGGATCTGGGGCTCATGGGTGGACATCCTCCCACCCCCTACCCTCTGACATGACCCCACCCCTTCTCCTCTCCTCTAAGGCGTAAACCAACCTGCCCATCCCCGTGGGTGACCTCATAGGTCAGTCACTGAAGCAGATGCCAGAAGGCAGCCCGCAGCATGCTAAAATAAGGAAATAAAAGTTCAGCCAAGAGGCCTTCGTTGCTTATCACTAGTGACCCCCGAGGAGAATGCCCCTCCATTCTCGTTAATGTGTCTTTTTATACTCACAGACTTGGAAAATTCCTGAAAACAAAAACAGATGTGGAAATCTCGGCGCAGCCTGAATTTGAAGACCAGACCTTGGACTTCTCTGAGGTGGAGGAGCTTATGGGCTCCATTAACACCATCCCAGGTGCATATCTCACTTGTGTGCATACTTCACACTGGTTTCCCTGAGCTTTGAGTTAGAAATTTTGATGGCTAAAAAAAAATCATAAAGATTTAGAAACAGGCATTTTCCCCCCCACCAGCTGCATGAGCTTCATGTTTTTGTCTTTATGGCTTGTAAGGATGAAAACAGAGGCTGACCTTCCTGGGGTAAATAGCCACACTCACTCTCCAGGGTGCCAACATCTGGCCCCAGAAAGCCTAATTTACTCCAAAAGCAAGTATCCCAAATTTTATTTCGACTGTTGTATTTATGTTTCTGCCAGGTGGCTGTTTTTAGCATAGGGTTAAGAGATGGGCTTTGGAATCCTATGGAGCTGGTGAGAATCCCAGCCCTGCTACTTCCTAGCTGTGTGACCCTGGACAACTTACCTAACCTCTCTGAGCCTTGGTTTCCTTGTCTGTAAAATGGACATAATCATGACTCATGGGGATATGGCGGGAAATAAATAAGGTAATGTATGTACAGCACGTCACATGGTGCCAGGTAGCTCTTAAAAATCTTATTGTGATAACTTATTTTTAAGAATGATACTACAATTTAGCTTTTATTGATTGCTCACCTTCCCTTTCTCAACAGCAACACCCAGCAACATTCTGAACAATGTTTTGTATATCATTTTGGGTTTTTCCTTTATACAGATTTTTAAAAAATAAAAATGGAATTATTCTGTTTTGTAATGTTTTTTTTTTTAGCAAAACAGTTGTGATGAATATTTTCTTGCACTGATAAATTCTTCTACAACATCACTCTGATGGCTATATACCTTAATCTGTTTACTTAATCCTCAACTGTTGGATGCCGAGACATTTCTAGGTTTTTCACCATTATAAACCATACTGCAATGAACGTCCTTAATTATAAATCTTGGAGGCCATTCTTAGACTCACTGGGTCAAGGGGAGATTTCGCTGAGCTATGAAGTCCTTTGGGTGGTCTAGGGATGGTGTTGCCCAAGTAATCAGGCCCAGTCTTTTGGAAGGAAAGGCACTATCGCCCAAGTCAGCGCTTGAGAAACATGGAGATTTTTCCTCACCCTCCTATATCCAGGTCCCATGCAGACCATCACCCTCCTGCTTCCATCTGGAGCCATCCCTCTTCTTACTGCATCCCCTGATGGGGCTGTTCTCTGCAGGGTATAGAAGGGCATCTTCTGTGCATCCTGAACTCCATCACGTAGGGATACATGTTCTTTCTCTTCTCACCTTTGTCATGTTAGGGTCTTCCAGCCCTTAACCAGCAAGGAAAGGCTGAGTTCATTCCTTTAAGTCTTACCCGGACTGAACAATTTCAGAATTTGAAAATAAGGATGTTCTTGAAAGCTTGGGATGGAGGGAGGTGCTGCCACTGGAGAATAATTATGGAAGAAAAACAAGGAGTGTTTCTTGGTTGTGGGTGAGCCTGTGTGGGGCTGGGGGAGGCAGAAATAATAACCTACAGAGAAGAAAAGAATTAACTCAGTAGATGGACTCTAAAGTTGGTTCTGAAAAGCACAATTTGGCCAAACCCAATCTTCTCTCATCATAATGAAGGAGACGGTTATTGGATGGGTCCCCCAGAAAAAGCAAGGCATCTGTGTTGAAGGCTTCTTTCACTCCTCTGTTCACTCCAAGGCTGAGGGCAGCAGTGCTGCGGTCCTGGCTGTCCTGCCTCTTTGGATGGCGTGGAAGAGTCAGAGGACCCATCCCTAGGTCAGGACTTACAAACCATACCCCAGCCTGAATCGCTGTCACCAACTCCACCTCCTCTAGCTTGTGTGGACTGGTCAAAGCAGGAATGGACATACCGGTTGCTTCAGGCTCACAGCTGGGGGGTTTGGCCTTCCCATCCCTGTCCACTCTGGGCTGCCTCTTCCATCTCCAAAGCCCAAGGATGCATTGAGGGATCGGTTGTCCTGTAAAAGGGGCCATTCCCAATCCATACCTCTACTTAAGGCTCCTCCTTTGTTTTTGTTTTTCTCTGTTTTCCTTTTCTAGCTCCTTCTGCTCCAGTGATAAACCCACAGGCCCCCAACTCAGCCACAGGTTCCTCAGTCCGAGTGTGCTGGAGCTTATACTCCGATGACACCGTGGAGAGCTATCAGCTATCCTACTGGCCAGTGCAGGAAAGCTCGTCTGGGAAGGACCGAGCAGGTGAGGCTCTGCCAGGAACAGAACCACGCTCCAGAACAGCTAAGGCCCCTCAGAGGCCAGGGCCCTGCCTTCCTGGAGGTTGGGAAGGTAGAGATGGGATGAACCTGCACACCTGGCTCCTTGGAGCTGTCATGATCTGGGAATTACACAGAGGATGGGATGCAGGCAGGTGAGCATGGCAGAAAGGAATAGGAAGGCAAGTTGGGGCCTGACTGGGGAGGATCACAAGGCCAGGCTAAGGTATATGGACTGTATCTACTGCTGTCGGGTCAGAGCTGTCCTTGGGATAAGTCTCTGGCTGCACTGTGTGCAAGAAGGGTGGGGACACCCCTCCTTGAAGAGGTCCAGCTGGACTGGCTGGGTTCTAGCAGGTCCTGGCATGTGAGCGCAGGCTGGCTCTCCTCAGAGCAACCCTGTGTTGGGAGAATCTGGAGGGTTAGTCTGCAGACCCCCATGGGGGCTGCAGCCCGGGAGGGCTGCTCCTGATCTGCTCCACATTCCCAGATGGAGCCAGCTGCTGGGAATGGCCCCCAACCTCCACTGTGGGCAGCTCTTGGCCCATTCTCTTCCCAGGGAAATGGAGCTAGCAGGCCTGGGGTTAGGGCTGAGATACCTGCCTACCCCCCATAATAGATAAGCCAGTCTCCTATTGAGAAGGGAGAGTCAAGAGAGCAGAGGAGGGGACTTCCCTGGCGGTCCAGTGGTTAAGACTCCATGCTCCCAATGCAGGGGGGCATGGGTTCGATTCCTGGTCGGGGAACTAAGATCCCATAGGCCACATGGTGCAGCCAAAAAGAAAAAAAGAGAGAGAGCAGAGGAGCCCCAGTTGAGCATCTGAAGGAATCAGGGATTAGGGCCAGCCTGGCAGGGCCTGTTCTGTGTGCATGGGGTCAGAGTGAGATTGCTGGAAAGGGATTTAGAGATCTCCATTTTATGGATGAGGAATCTGGGACCTAGAGAGAAATGAGCTGTCTGTGGGAACACCGTGAGTTACGGCAGAACCAGGATGAGAATCAAGTCCGCAGGCTCCCTGCCCAGAGCTTTTCTCCTTGTACCGGGTCATGCAGGTGGAGGGTTCTATGTGCCGAAGGTGAGGATGGTTTATCTGCCCAGGGATTTGGGAGGAAGGGGAATCCTTGAGAAAAGTAAGTTTAAGCAATGATGAGGGAGAATGAGGCTGGTCAGAATAAGGACTAAAGAGGGCGTTTTTGGTGGGGGGGGAAGGCGAGATTTGAAAAGGGAGATTGAGGACCAAAAAGTCAGATCTGATCGATCAGTCAGTTTTTGCCACAAATCAACCCTGTTGGCACCCTCTGCAGAAGAGGCCATTGTGTTGGGGTTTTGTCCTGGGGATCAATAAAGATCTTTAATGGATCACTTTGTTATAAAGGAACTGATAGCAGAGAGTGGATTAATGACTTATTACTGCCTTTCAAGAGTCTGGGGATGTTTGGACGTGTATCAGTTAGCTTTTGCTGTGTAACAACACCCCCAAACACACACATATACATAACATATTGGCTAAAAATGACAAATATTTATATTCATTAATTTGTTGGGAGGAGGAGAACAGGGGTAGGAAATTCAGAGGTACAAACTACTATGTATAAAATAAATAAGCTACAAGGTTATATTGTACAGCACAGGGAATATATCCAATATTTTATAGTAACTTTAACTGGAGTATGATCTATAGAAGTATTGAATCATTATGTTGTACACCTGAAACTAATATTGTAAATCAAAGGTACTTCAATTTTTAAAATGACATTTATCCAAGAGTTTGCGTGCCACAGCTAAGAAGCCCATGTGCCACAACGAAGATCCTGTGTGCTGCAGCTAAGACCCGGGGCAGCCAAAATAAATAAATAAATAAAATAAAATAAAATAAAATGGCATTTATGATTTATTATAATTCTATGAATTGGCTGGACAGTTCTTCTGGTCTGGGTCAGCTTGGTAGGGCTGGATGGGCTAGGATGGCCTTGCTTATATGTCTAGGGCCTCAGCTGCAACGGCTGAGGCCTCTGTCCATGTGATCTCATCCTCCAGGAGGCTGGCTGAAGGTTGTTCCCGTGGAAGTGGAAGCATTCCTGGCAGGAAGAGGACAAGGCCCCTGTGCACCAGCACCTCCCAAATCTCTGTTTGTACCATGTTTGCTATAGTCCCATTGGCCAAAGCAAGTCACATGGTTAAGCCCAGCTTCAAGGCATAGTGGGAAAGACCAGACCTCTCAATGGAAGGATCAGCTGAGTCACGCTGCTGAGGGGCATGCATACACAGATGGGAGGAATTGCTGGCCAGTTCTGTATCCATTACAGGGGAAAGAGATTACAGCGCAATGAACTTGGAGCCAGTTGGCCTATTTTAGGGTTGAATTCTTGTCTATATTTTTTCCCCAGAGTTTACGATGACGGTTAAAGAAACATATTGCTCAGTGACAAACCTTGTGCCAAATACCCAGTATGAATTTTTGGTCACAGCTCAGAACAGGGCTGGCCTCAGCCCCGCCAGTGAGTGTGCAGTGTACATAACAGGTAAGGGGGCCATTTTTTTCTGTAGCAGGACCTTCACTGAAGGGGACACAAGAGTCACGGCTTTCTTGACGTGGCAGGGCTCTTGATTTCACTTGGAAGGGCAGGAATAGTTTTGCATTTTTTTCTTTCATTTAATACACCAAATCTATATGCCTGATATGGCAGGGACATTTTCTCACAGTTGGTCTCAAAATATCAAAAAGTACTGCTCTTGGACACAGTACGATTTGAATCTTGCAACCATCCTCCATTCCAGGAACATCTGAAAGGGATTCCCTGGTGTCTCAGTCCATTTGGGCTGTTATAACAGAATACTACAGATTGGGTGGCTTATAAACAACAGAAATTTATTTCTCATGGTTCTGGAGGCTGGGAAGTCCAAGATCAAGGTGCCAGCAGATTCAGTGTCTGGTGAGGACCCTTCCTGGTTCAGAGTCAACTGTCTTTTTTGCTGTGTCCTCACATGGCAGAAAGGGGCAAGGGAGCTCATTGGGTTTTCTTGTATAATAAACCCCTTTGACCCTCATGACCTAATCACTTCTCAAAGACTCTAGATACCATCACATTGGGGAATAGGTTTCAACATATGAATTTGGATGGGGACACAAATGTTCAGTCTATAGCTTTCTATTGCACTGAATCTCTTGTAGGAGGAGAGTGCTTGCGATGTCTGCCCATGCTCTGGACCACAGGGCTGGATGTGAACAGGTTTGTTCATCTCTCCCTTTCCCCTGCATTTAGCACCTTGTCCTCCCATTATGAAAAGCAAAGAGATAAGGAGCTGTGAAGAGGCTGCGCTGATCTGCTGGGAGTCTGGGAACCTGAATCCTGTGGACTCATACACGGTGGAGTTGACTCAGGCAGAAACGCCGGGAGCCTCGGGCGTAACTGAGTGAGTCATGAGGGGCGTTGGCTGGGCACTAGAGGCCTTGACACAGTGACACAGCTTAGGAAATGTGTGGAGTCTGGAGAGAAGGTCAGAATTTGTGACACACAGGAAACTTAATTTTAGGTTGCTTAGTTTTGTGAGAAATAGCTGGAATGCTACCATTGAAGGTGAATGATGGATGAGTGAATAAATGGTAAACCTCAGGTTTGCTTTCTTAGCCCAACCAAGGTTTATCATCATTCATTCAACAAGTATTGAGCGCATAGGTGGTGCCTGGGCGCTGGTGAAGCAGACAGACAAATTCCCCACCCTTACAGAGCTGACAGTCGAGTGGGGGGAAATAAACCAAAACCAAGAAAACAAATGCTTAAAATACACAATGCTATGAAGGGAAAAGAAACTCAATGAAATAGGGAATGCGGTGGAGGTGGGGGCTTACTTTGGATAGAGTAGACGTCTGAACTGAGACCTGATGCATGGGAAGGGCTGAGGCCTGAGACAGTGGATGGAGGCAGCACCTGGCCCCTGGGCAGGCGTGAGCTTCCTGTACTGGAGGAACCAGGAGACCCGCCTGGCTGGAATTTAAGAAATAGAGAGAACTGTGAGAGGCAGAAATGAAAGAGATTAGATTTCAATGTACAAAGAATATTGTGTCCATGGTAGAAGGCTGTCTGGAGGCTCACATTCCCCTTTGGTTGGCAGAGATCTGGGGGGGTTCACAGATAAAAGAGGGCTGGACTCAGTGACCACAAGGGCCTGCAGATCCTACGAATCTACAGCTGTGTACAGTGGAAGAAACATGGATGTACCTCTGGGTTACAACCAGGCAGTGCAGAAGCTTGTGGAAGGGGAATGAACCAGGCAGCCCGGTACCAGCCACCAAGTCCCAGGGGCCGCCCTGCTGTGTACCTACCCAGCTCTGGAAAAATGGAAGAGAGGGGTTTGGTGTCAACAGATTCTTCCATGCTAAATTCAGGGTTTGGGCCGTGGCCATCTATCCCACCCACCCATTTGCCCCAGGTAGAATCCATATGTCCACAAGCACATCAGGGCTGCTGACCTTGGCTGCTGACCTTGGCTGCTGATCTACTTCTGGGGATCCTCAGAAGCAAGGTAATGAGTCCAGTGGTCTGGCCACCTGAATGGTTTGGACTTCCTTTGCAACATGTGCTGATACTTTAAGGGCACCTGATACCTGGGACCAGCCCATTATGTTTGGGGTCATCAGAAGGCTGGTCAGTGACCTAGGTGATCTGGGATGGTGCTGACTCTCCTAGTATAAACCTAATCATGGCATCCTGCTGCTCTGGAGAAAAAGACAAAATTCCTTCACAGGCTCTGGCCCCTTCCTGCCTCTCCAGGTTAACCACACCAGCTCTCCCTCCCTCTCCGGCCCCAACCACATTGGTCATATTTTAGTTCCTCCTACTTTCCATGCTTCTTCCTGCCACAGGGCCTTTGCACATGCTTCTTCTATGTAGGAGACTCTTCTATTCTCTTTTTATCCAATTACCTCCTCGTCATTCTTCAGAGTCCAGCTCAAAAGTCACCTCTCCCCTACTATACCTTCTATAGTACACTGTCAACTTGTCATGGTTACCATCTTATGTTTCTTCCAGTGGTGGCTTGAGAAATGCCTCTCTTCTAGACTGTAAGCTCTATGAGGGCAGGGACTACATTAATTTTCCCTAGGGCCTCCCTATACAGTCTCTGGAACCTAAGGTGTTTAGTTAATACTTATTGAATGAAGGGACTTCCCTGGTGGTGCAGTGGTTAAAACTCTGCACTCCCAATGCAGGGGCCAGGGTTCGAGCCCTAGTCAGGGAACTAGATCCCATTTGCATGCTGCAATTCAGAGTTTGCATGCCACAACTAAGGAGCCCTTGAGCTGCAACTAATGAGCTAGCGAGCTACAACTAAGAAGCCCACCTGCCACAACTAAGACCCAGCGTAACCAAATAAATAAAAACAAAAAATACTTATGGAATGAATGTGTAAAAGTGCCCCTCTGGCCAAAGCTGTAGCCTCAGAGTGACCTGGACATCTCGGCCTCGCCAGGTGTGGCTGTTGTATCTGTAAATGGGCATCACCCTGAAGGCTTCTCTTTCCCACTGAACTGAAATGGGGTTGGCAGCTGCAGGAGTACAGACAGTGGCAACCATGGGCTTGTAATCCTGTATTGTACCGCTTACATAAATTGGATTATTCCCAGTAGGTAGCTGCCCTTGAAGAGGTTAATAACAGTGGGCTTCTGTGGGCCTTTCAGCTCTAGCCAGATCATTTGTTCATAAATGCAGACTGAGACCCTGCTAGGGGCCCAGCGCTGTGCTTACGTAAGTGGCACTTGACCCCTGCCCTCAGAGAGGTTGTGGCCCTACCAGACAGACTGAGACACACTGGATTCAACTGCATGCATGCCCCCGCCATGCAGTGTTAGACAGGTGCCTGGGACACGGGGTGGGGAGCTTGGAGGGGAGAGAGCCACAGACAGAAGGGATACAAAGAAATGAGAAAAGTGGACCTGAGTGGGAGGGAGCACTGAGGGGGTCAACACTCCTGCCTGCACCGCTGCTGGAGGTCAGAGGACAGGGGTGGCGGCGGGGGGAGTTAAAAATCCCTGCTTTGAAAGGGAGGCCTGGTGCTTGGGCCTGGCTGCCCTGGCCCCAGGGTGACTTCAGCTGCCTCCTTGCCCAGGTCTGTTGTGGGTATCCCCACCTGCGAGTGTCTGGTGCAGCTACAGCCCTGGCAGAGCTACACCATCTACGTGCGAGCCCTCAACGTGGGGGGCCCCAGCGCAAGGAGCGAGGCTGCTACAGTCCACACCACAGGTCTGTGTCCCCCGCTGCATACTCTCTGGGCCCAAAGTGACCCCCTTGTGGCAGACCCAGGGCTGCTATAACTTCATTGTTAAATCGATAAATGTTCACTGATATGAACACATGGCAAATCAGGCTGCGAAGGGGCTCACGGGTGATCAAAGCCCTGGGGTCCCGTTTTACAGAAGGGGAGACCGAAGGCCCAAGTCATACAGCAATGGGGTGGCTGAGCAAGCATTAGAACTCAGGGTTTTTCTCCATGACCTTCAGGTGGGCTAGAGGCTTGTCACACTGGACCTGGGTGGCCCAGAAACCACATTTCACACAGGCTGAACACCACCCCTGGGACGTGGTCTTTATGAAATTCCCAGGAAGAGCCATGGGCCATGGATTATCTCCCTGCTATCGGCCCAAACATCTCCTTACCCACAGGCCCAACGTAGCTCCGGATGCCTTAGTGGGTGCCCACATCCACGTCCAGCTCCCCACACCGCGCACTTGCCATCAGCACGTCATAGAATTGTCACATCTCATGTTCAAGTCCTGAGTCAGCAGAGATATCACTAGAAACATTCCATGCATCTCCTGCTATCCCAGCACTGCCACGGCTCTGGGTTCTGAGCTTTGCTAAGGTGCGCTAAAGCCAGGCGGCTCTTCCCACACCTCACAGAGCAAGCCCAGCTCAGGCCAGTTGCAGACTGGGTGACAGGCAGGTAGGAAGCAGAAGGAGGGAGCCTGGGCCCAGGGCTCAGGGGACATCGTTCCTTTGGCTGAGATCTTTCACTGAGGGATGTAGGGTCATTTTGTCCTCATTTCCAATACCAGGAGGAAAGGTATGCGGTTAGTCCCCACTTATGTTCCTTCCACAGAGATTCGAAAAACAAGTTACGTGGCTGCCAAAGGCGGTAGGGGTTAGAGCTGGGATTAGGACTCAGGTTTTTCTTTTATACTGTGATGGAACTTTCCTTTGGTTGACTGGCATTTCTAATTTCTTGTGCTGACTTGGTGTTTTGAAACGTCAAATTCTGGCTGTTTTGATAAAAGAGAACAGAGCAAAAGGTACAGCCAGCCCTTGGTTATTTTTGTCTCTGAATTCCTTTGTTCAAATAATTTAAGAGTGTATTTACAAAAAACTTAAATAGACATGAATCAGCAAAAGACATATCTATCCGTTCAAAAAACAATCCTTGTTTGGGCCTAGAGAGCAGGCAGTAAGGGCCATCCATGCCTGTCAGCTGCAAGGTGGGAACCTGCCTCCCCCTGGTCCGTCCGCTCAGATAGCAAATGAAATTTCCAGCAGCATCGAATTGTGGAAATAAATGTGGACAGCTTAGGGTTTCCCTGGTGGTGCAGTGGTTAAGAATCTGCCCACCAATGCAGGGGACACAGGTTCGATCCCTGATCCAGGAAGCTCCCACATGCCACGGAGCAACGAAGCCCGTGCACCACAACTACTGAGCCTGTGCTCTAGAGCCCGTGAGCCACAACTCCTGAAGCCCACGCGCCTAGAGCCCGTGCTCTGCAACAAGAGAAGCCACCGCAATGAGAAGCCCGCACACCGCAACGAAGAGTAGCCCCTGCTCGCCGCAACTAAAGAAAGCCCATGCACAGCAACGAAGACCCAACGCAGCCAAAAAAGAAAAAAAAAATGTGGACAGCTTGATGGCGAGGCCTGAAGTAGAATTTGAAGCAATGAACATGACAGAATGGGAACTGAGGAGCTTGACTAAGAGACAATGATGCAGAATGAGTTACTATGTCCCTAAACAAAGGATTTTTTTAAAAACTAATTTCTTATTAAACCCATTCAGTACCTTTTTTTTTTTTTGATGTGCTTTGTTAACCATGATTTGGAGAGGGTTACAATCTCCTTCCTTCTCCCCCGCTGCCCTAACTGAAAGTTGAATTGTAATTTTGCTAACCTTTGTCATTGATCGTTAAGAATTCCCTCAATTGCTATTCCCCTTGGCAAGTAGGTTAGATATTCCTGTTCACCAGCAGGTATTTACAGCCTCCCACTTAAGGGCGCAGCCACTGGAATCAGAGGGGCTTGGGGTTTGAATTTGAGTTCTGTCATCTGCCAGCTGACTTCTCAACCGCCCTGCACCTCAGTTTTCTTCTCTACAAGATGGAAATACTAACTCCTGGGTACTCGTAAGGAGTGAATGAGGTAAGAGTTACCGCTTAGCTCAGGACTAGACGCACATTAACCCCCAACACATGTTAACCACCACCATTATTAGCATGAGGGTCACTACCACGCAAAGTCCAGGCTCACGTGTATTGTGCAGGAAGCTAAGCCGGGCACGCGTGGTGAAGCCTCGGCCCGCATGGAGCGCAATGTGGAGAAAGCAGATGAGTGACTGGCTGTTGGGGGGTGTGTGTGTCTGTGTGCTTCCTCCCCTCGCAGGCAGCTACTTTCGCCTGAACGAGCACACCTGCCATCCCTGGCTGACCGTTTCTGAAGATGGGCTTACAGTGGTACGAAGTGAGAGGAAAGCCCCCACCAGGGAGCCGCTCCCCAGCGACACCTGCTTTACCAGGTACTGTATCAGCCCCTCACCCACCTGAACAGTCTGTGAACCAGCCTAATACACGCTGTTATTTCGGGTAAAGTTGGATTATGACAGATGCAGCCTTGAAGGGGGCTTCAGGCTCTCACTCCTAGAAATGAGTGAGGGGGAGGGGACGGTGGGGAGGGGAGGCTAGGGAGAGGGGAGTAGGGGTCTGGCTGGTGCCGGCAGAGGAGACGTGTTGTGGCCTCTGAGGTGGAGTCCTGGGCTCCCAGGGCTGGAGGGTCACACCGTCAGGCCGTGGGAGAGCAGTAAGGACCCAGGTCCCCCAGTGCTTGGCCCAGAGCTCTCTCTCCCACACTGTGATACTATCTAACAAAAGCCCTCGTGAAAAACCAGACCAAAGCTGGTGGAGGGAATGGTAGTCGCGGTAGTGCACGACCTGAGAAAGGGCCGTCCATCAAAGATGGGCCTTGTCTGTCTGGATCTGCGCTATCTCCAGAGCTTAGTACTCAAGGTCAAAATGATATATTTGTAACTCATTTCTTTCCAAATGCTTAAAGAAGACTTAAAATAGGGGGCAAGGGACTTCCCTGGCGGTCCCGTGGTTAAGACTTCACCTTACAATGCAGGGGGTGCGTGTTTGATCCCTGATTGGGGAGCTAAGATCCCACATGCCTCATGACCAAAAAAAAAAACCAAAAGAAATAAAGAAAACAGAAAAAATATTGTAACAAATTCAATAAAGACTTTAAAAATGGTCCACATCAAAAAAATTTTAAAAAGGGGCAAATATGCCCTACTGAAATAGAAAAATCACAGCGATAGATGAAGAAGAAAAGAACACAGCTTAACTTCAAGGGCTAATTTCTGTTTCCAAGATTAAACATTAAACACAGCTCTTAGCTTCCTGGTAATCAGGATGAAAAGAATTCTCGGTGGGTTGGTCTTAGAGTCAGGAGGATCTTATAAGGAAGAAAAGGACTCTCTTAGTGGGGCCAGAGGGGCCACCAATGGAAAACTGCATCCAGCCTCCCTGCCTGGGTCCTGGACTGTCCTGCAGCTGACACTTCCTCTGACACTGGCTCCCTGCTGGCCTTCTTACTGCATGTGTGTTACATACCTACTATATGTAAGTGTTAGCGTGTGACAGCAGAACAGCACAGAGTACAGTGGAACACAACTTTATCCTTTCCTGCCTCTGCCCACTCAACCCAGGGTTGGGGGGCACAGAGAGGATTAAGAAGCAATAAAGTCCTTACCTGCGTTAAAAAAACAGAATGCAACTGATCAAATCTTATAGATCTTATTGGCTTTTTTTCAATAATTCATGAGTTGGGCAGCCTCTAATCTACAGCATTTCTATGGTGGGTCTCCTTCATATGTGGTCCTCTGAAAACGCACACCTTTGACCAGGCCACTGCTACTTCACTCTTTGTGTGGATTATAAGACAGCTCTCTGGGTAGACACAGCCTCAAGCATCTTCAGCTTCAACCCTTTGGTGTTGCAATAAAAGTTGCAAAACCAGTTTTTGGCCATGTCTTTTGCAAGTCCTGTGTAGGTGGTCCAGAGTCTCATATTATAACATGGGAGTACTTACCACCTACTGTTCTGGTCTTGGCTTTTGGGGTTCCAGCCAAGCTGAGTTAGAGTCCCATTTTAGTATCCTGTTACCAGTACATCTGTTGACCCATGAAACAATGTGCTGTGTGCTGGGGGTAAAGAGACAAAGATAGTCCCTGGGCTTCCCTACTGGCGCAGTGGTTAGGAATCTGCCTGCTAATGCAGGGGACACAGGTTCGAGCCCTGGTCCGGGAAGATCCCACATGCCGCGGAGCAACTAAGCCCATGCGCCACAACTACTGAGCCTGTGCTCTAGTTAGAGTCCCATTTTAGTATCCTGTTACCAGTACATCTGTTGACCCATGAAACAATGTGCTGTGTGCTGGGGGTAAAGAGACAAAGATAGTCCCTGGGCTTCCCTACTGGCGCAGTGGTTAGGAATCTGCCTGCTAATGCAGGGGACACAGGTTCGAGCCCTGGTCCGGGAAGATCCCACATGCCGCGGAGCAACTAAGCCCATGCGCCACAACTACTGAGCCTGTGCTCTAGAGCCTGCAAGCCACAACTACTAAGCCCACGTGCCACAATTACTGAAGCCCTCACGCCTAGCGCCCGCGTACCACAAGGAAGAGCAGCCCCTGCTCACCGCAACTAGAGAAAGCCCGCGCACAGCAACGAAGACCCAATGCAGCCAAAAATAAATAAAAACAAAAAAACCACTAAGATATAGTCCCTGCCCATCTGAGACTCAGACAGGCAAGTGGGGGAGACACATATGTAAAAACACACACATAAAAGATAAGATAGGGCTTCCCCGGTGGCGCAGTGGTTAAGAATCTGCATGCCAATGCAGGGGACACGAGTTCGGGCCCTAGACCGGGAAGATCCCACATGCCGCGGAGCAATGAAGTCCGTGTGCCACAACTACTGAGCCTGCGCCCTAGAGCCCACGAGCCACAACTACTGAGCCCATGTGCCACAACTACTGAAGCCCACACGCCTAGAGCCTGTGCTCCACAAGAGAAGCCACCACAATGAGTAGCCCGTGCACCACAACAAAGAGTAGCCCCCGCTTGCTGCAACTAGAGAAAGCCCACATGCAGCAACGAAGATCCAACACAGCCAAAAATAAATAAAATAAATAGATTTATTTAAAAAAAAAAAGCATGGTTAAGACATTGTAGGAGCCCCAAGGAGGGCTTCTGGTAGGGGCAAGGTCTTGAAGTATAAAGAGTTCTCCAGAACAACAAGGCAAAAAGTGCCTTGTACCTGTACCAATAATGGAAGCCAGAAAGATCATGTGTGGAGAACTACAGTTCTCCAGTTTAGTGTGTCTGCAATATGGGGTCCCTAATGGGAAGAGGTCAAAGATGAGGCAAGAAACATGGATATGGTCCAGTGCAAAAAAAAAAAAAAAAAGTTTAGATTTTACCCTGTAGGTGGTAGAAATTATTGATAGAAAGATATGATCAGATTTATATTCCAAAAAGAAGTGTGAATTGGGGAGGGAGGGGGAGAGGCAGATAGGGAACAAGGAGACCAGAAGCAAGTGCTGGCCAGCTCGTGAACCTCAAGCATATGGTTCCATCGACCGTGCTGTTCTGTTAGATTTCAGTCCCTTTCTTTTTTTTTTTTTTTTTTGGCCAAACCTTGTGGCATGTGGAATCTTAGTTCCCCAATCAGGGATCGAACCCACACCCCCTGCAGTGGAAGCACGGAGCCTTAACCTCTGGACCACCAGGGAAGTCCTCAATCCCTTTTTCTTCATGAACAAGTGAACCAAACCTTTTTGTTACTCTAAAAGCCCAATCTGAAAAAAGCAAACAGAGCCTTTTCTATTGGCTTGTCTCCTCCTCACCTATGACCAGCAGTGTAATAATCCTCTTCTAATCTTCAGCATCAGTCAAGTGAGCTTTGAGAGTTAGGGCTGTGCTGCTTTACAAGTTGGTGTTCAAACACCTGCCTCCACACTTCTAGACCACCTACTGACTGACCCCAGCAGTTGGTGTCACTCACCTGCACAGCCGGGCTTGGGTCACCCCAAATCACAGATGCTTCCACTTTCTAAAACCAGGTGTGTTGCTGTCATGGGAAACCTAATTCCAGTCCGAGGGCGCCATTACTGGGAGGTGGAGGTGGATGAGTGTTTGGATTACACGGTGGGTGTGGCCTTTGAAGATGTCCCTAAACAGGAAGACCTGGGAGCAAACCGCCTCTCCTGGTGCATGAGGCACACATTTGCATCATCAAGGTAAGGTGAAATCTGGATACCCAAGATTAAAAGGTGCTTTGATAAGAACAGAGTGAGAGGTTTCCACTAGTAGTAACTAAGGCCCACGTTATGTTTTCTAAAATATGCTGAGATATTTCAGGACTCATTTCCAGCCCCCTTCCCTAAAGTCCAGATGGAAAGAGAAAGCAGCTCTGGGTACTTCCAATAAAACAGCTAAAATTCATGGAGTACTTATTCTACGCTAAGCACTGTTCTACACTTTTACACATACTATCTCGTTTACTTCCCACAATTGTATTATCCCATTTTAAAGATAAGAAAGCTATGCCCCACAGCAGTTCAATAATCCACCCAACATGGATTCAGAGCTTGGATTCAAACCCAGGCAATCTGGCTCCAAAGACAGCATTCTTCACCACTAAGTGATTGGTTTGGCATTTATGTTCAACTTCAGTGTTACTAAATGAATAGTTTGATTTGAAGCCCCAATTCCATCATTTTTAGTAGATGTGGGCAGAGGCTTAATGGTTATGGTTAATTCCAGTTTGCTTCTGTCGCTAAGCATTCTGTCCTCTACTGGAGTAGTTCCATAAAGCTGGGAAAATCCATGAGGCCCAGGCCAGTAGACATTTCAGACTTAGAAGGCCATGGGTGTAACCACTCTCCATCTCAAAAATTGCAAAAATTTTTACCACACCAGTTTCCCAGTACCGTGGGTACTATGAGGCCTCTGATCCTCGACATGCTGAATCCTATTAATGTTTCATTCAATGTTTTGTGCCCAGGAGCCTCAGTCGTGGTTAGTTAAATGTTGTCATGCCTAAGCAAAGGTAAGAAGAGCAACTTTCCCCCTGTAAGATATTAAGACTAAAATCAGCTCTGCTAAACCTCAGACCCAGTAGGAGGAATGAAAGAAATCCCGTTCACTGAGTCACATACTGTTTTTGGATATTCTGCCTGAAGTAAGACTAAAAAAATCAGTCTCCTCTCCTAGTTGGTTAAGAACAAGGGGCAGGGAAAAACTGAAGGAGCATAAAGGACGAAGAGGAGTCTGTGTGGAGTGGGAGAGGTGAGGTTAAAAGACAGAAGAAGGGTGGGAACACAAGACAGAGTGAAAAAGGAAGGGCGAAAAGCCGAGTGCTAGAGCAGAAGTTTGTAGTCCCACCTTGGAAAGATGTCCGGGGAAGGAGGGTGGTGGTGGTTATGTGTGTGTGTCTCTTAACAGTGGAGGACTCGTATTTTTTGGTTCATAGTCTTAGACTCTATTGGTGGTGAGAGGGAAAGTAGAGGGAAGGGCTCATTCAGTTTCTGCTGGCTGCTCAGTTAAGAAAAAAACAAGGTGAACTGGGATGGAAAGAGGCTGGTTTGTTCCGACACATCTGGATCATATTCTAAGCGTTCACCCCAGCCATGTGGACAAGCAGCTGGCACACAGAACTTCAAACATCCATAGGGGGCAGAGCTAGGAAATTCCTGTGGCCGACTTTGGTTTCAGCCATTTTCAAAGCACAAAGGAGAAGCACCCTCCCTTCATGAGAGGGTGCTGGTGCTATACAATACTGAGTGGTGACAGGCCCCCAGGTGCCCTGCTTAGTTTGAAAGTTTAGGAAAGGGATGCCTCAGAGTACTTGTGCACAGATTATACCAAAAGGCCCAATTTATTACATGAAAGATCATGAGGTTTCCTGTTTCAAATGTCTTTATTACAAGGGATTTACACATCTGAACCTTGAAATCCACATTTTAAAATGTATTTCTATACAAATTTTGATGCAATATGAGTTTACGATACTGTATGTTAAGTTTCTGCGGTTAAGTGGCTGCTCAAAAACAGCCACTTAAACTTTGAGATATAAGTTTCTTAGGACACGTTTTAGAAAAGAGATATATAGTTTGAGAAATGGCCTGTTACTTTGATAGTCATTTAATAAAAGAAAATGATATAATCATAGGAGTATTTGAAGATTGAAATGTTCTGTAAATAGCCCATCTACAGAATTTCTGAAGCTTTGTTATATCAACGTTTAATCTTTAGGCATAAGTACGAATTTCTACACAACAAGACGACTCCAGATATAAGGATAACAGTTTCCCCAAGGAAGATTGGCATTCTATTAGACTATGAAAATTCAAAATTGTCATTTTTCAACGTGGACATTTCTCAGCATCTGTACACGTTCCGTTGTCAGCTTCACCAATTTGTGCATCCCTGTTTTTCTCTGGAAAAGCCTGGATGTCTAAAGATACACAATGGCATTTCAATGCCAAAGCGTGTCACTTTCTATTAGACCATTCTGATGCCCAGCTTCCTGTCTCTCTTCCGTACCTACCCCTCTCCCAGCCACTCACGCCTCAGCTGCCTGAACTTGGCATTCAAGCACCATGCACCCAGCTCATCATTTATGGTTCATGTTATCTGCCAGACTGGTGTGCTGGCATTCATTTCACCTGACTTGGATCCTGTGTGCTGCCACCTGTGTGAGGCTAGGTTAGTCAGTTCGGGTTGTAAAATGAAGGCTCAGACTAAATGAACTCAAAGGTCTTTCAGGTTGTCAAACTGTATTGGTCTATCTGTGTATATGCAAAGTAGCTGAGTCCCCAAGGCCTACAGAGCTTGGGGGAGAAGGAGAGAAGAGATACATAAGTGTTAGTGGCTCCAGCTGCCCCAGCACTTGTGACATTTCATTAGTCAGCCAAGAACAGGCGTAAGAAGGCAGGAGGCCACCCACAAAGAGAACCAGGGAAGCCACGTGCCGTGCTCAGCAGCCTTCTCCTCTCCTGTTTTCCCAGTAGTCAGTGGCACTCCGGTGAGGTTTCTCCCACCGAACACTGCTTCTAAAAACCTGCTCTTCTCCTTCATGGTACTTACCCTCTTTAATTTTGTAATGATCTTTGTAACACCTAATTCCATGAAGGCAGGACAGTATCTGTCTTGTTCATCACTCAATCCCCAAGGGCTAACACGTGCACACCAAATATCTGTTTCATCCAGCCACTGCTCTTCGGCCTCTCACTGCTCTCCATATGAGGGCTGGCAGGGCTTGTTCAAACTATAGCAGAAGACCTATGGCAGGAGAGGGACAAACCTGAGGGGAGGCAGTATGAAGGAAGAGAGGGGCAACTGTGGCTAGATGGCAAGACTGGTAAAAATGCAACATTACCTACTACTACATGATTCCTGGTGTCACAAAGCAGCCTACACATAAATAATAATAAATGTGCTGCTTTCACTATGTGCACGTTTGGGGTAGGGGGGCTAAGGTCTGGTAAAAAATAGACAACATTAGTTGCAACTGATTCTAGGAACTGTCCTATAATGTAAAGAGGACCAGATTTGAAATCGGAAGACCTGAGTTTGATTGCTATTTTGTAGCGACTTTGCCTTACGACCACTGAAAAGTCACATTATCTCCCTGAGCTTCTGTTTCTCTTTAAACAAAGAGAAAAATAATATTTGTCTTATAGGATGGGAGATTTAATGACAAACATGAGAATGCATAACAGTGTATGACATATAGCAAATGCACAACAATCTTTTAAAAGAAAATATCAGTCCACCAAGTGCAAAGCTGAGCCCTGGTAGGAGAGGTGGTCTCCAGCCAGCACCTTTGGGCATCCTGCCTCACTGCTCTCATGCCATTTTGTGACCTCGATGCCCAGCTCCCTGGGCTGCATTTCTGGTTCTCCAGTTCAAGTTTCCAGTTGCCACTTAAAGCTCTGCACACACAGCATTTTCATGCTTACCAGTTAAGATGCAGAGTAAATGACTCTACCTGTAAAGCAATTCTCAGGGACAATTTAGTATCGTGCCCTGTGGATGCTTCTCTAAACATATATGCCCCTGATCTCATCATTTAAAGTTTTATGTTAACTGAAAAATCTTTCACTTTAAAGATTTTCACTTTCATGTTTCCAAGTACACTCAAAGTCTGACACAAGGAGCACCTCTTGTCTCCTCTCAAAACTCTGCCTATTGGTATAAACAGAAGTTCAGATTCTTGAATTCACAACTCAACTTGAAAATCTTAAAGCTCGTTACACACACACACACACACACACACACACACACACACACCCCTCTGCCCTGCCAACCTGGATCACTACCCTTATATGAGGAAGATAAAACCAAAGCAAGCACAGAGATGGTTCAAGTTACAAACAATTAAAATATATATGCGTGTATTATCAAAAATGTTATCAGCTACTAAAAAAGAAACTAGTGAGTAGGAAGTAGGACATCACAGATAAAGTAAATTTGAATTCAGGATTCTAATAGGCTTTATTTCACACGTAATATAACATGGATAAAAACTAGGCACCTGGGCTTCCCTGGTGGCGCAGTGGTTGAGAGTCCGCCTGCTGATGCAGGGAACACGGGCTCGTGCCCCGGTCCGGGAAGATCTCACATGCCACGGAGCGGCTGGGCCCGTGAGCCATGGCCGCTGAGCCTGTGCGTCCGGAGCCTGTGCTCCGCAATGGGAGAGGCCACAACAGTGAAAGGCCCGCGTACCGCAAAAAAAAAAAAAAAACACACACAAAAACTAGGCACCTATAAGGTTCTAATAAAATTTTATTTGATCAAGAAAAAAATGGTGTGGAAATAGCTTTGATTTTTAAAATCCACTGAATCTAAATAAGGCAGATGACCAACTTCAAGCATCACAATTATTCAGCATAAAGAACCTTTCTTTAAACATGTTTCTCACCTTCCACAAGAAAAAAAAAGTCTAGAGAAAAACCAAAACAAAACTTTTGTTTTTTGTAAAATATTCTAATTCCTTAAAATGCCAAGAACAATCTGCTGGAACTAAATTTCAATAAGGGGCAGGATTTACCTCAAGGCCATGTTCACCTGCAACCTGCTGATAAATCTGTTAAAAAACAAAACAGAAAAAGAACTTTAAAAAAAATCAGACCATTGTAGCCACAATCCCTCATACTGGGCAAAAGATACCAAAATCTGTTCTTTTCTTAGCTTTACCTATATCACTTTATAACTCTTGAGCAAGTTATTAACATAATCTTTGGCTTCCCCACCTTAACAAAGGGGAAAGAGAATATGTAAAACCATCACAGAATCCTGGTGTAAACTAACACGGGTTTAATAATTCAAAATACTCAGAATTTAAGGCACCTTTATTAGATGAGATTGTAAAGCTGGTTAGAGACTTGGGATACAAAATGACACTGGTTTCTGGTAAAATTAAACTGCCTTTTATTTGGAAAAGTGTATGTTTAATAATTGACTTCCTGCTGGTTCAAACAACAATATGCAATCACTTGTACACATGCAATAAAGTAATTTCTGAAGCATGTGCTTGGTCATCAATTTGCTCTTCTCAAACTCCAAAATGTGTTAAAATCTTACGTGGCTCACACAGTGGCAGCTGCCCCCAGCACAATTCACCATGATGTGGCATTCTGTAAATGAGACTAGGTTGGTCTCTATCCAAGGTTTAGCTACCAGAAGACTTCCTGGGTCTTCCCTGGTGGCACCGTGGTTAAGAATCCACTTGCCAATGCAGGGGACACGGGTTCGAGCCCTGGTCTGGGAAGATCCGACGTACCGTGGAGCAACTGAGCCCGTGTGCAACTACTGAGCCCGCGTGCCACAATTACTGAAGCTCGTGCACCTAGAGCCTGTGCTCCTCAACAAGAGAACCCACCGCAATGAGAAGCCCATGCACCACAACAAAGAGTAGCCCCCGCTCGTCGCAACTAGAGAAAGCCTGCACGCAGCAATGAAGACCCAATGCAGCCAAAAATTAATTAATTAATTAAAAAAAAAAAAAAAAAAAAAGACTTCCTGGACCCTATGAAGACTGTACTACAGGAAAGGTCCTCTCCTCCACTTTCCTAACCAACTTCTCCAACTTCTAGTCACCTTCCTATCAATTAGAGTAAGATTCTCATGGGTTCACTATGTCTTTCTTCACCCTGACTCATCTATAAATTCACTACTCCTATTTTCTGTTGTAAGACAATGGAAAGTGTATAATTGCTGTTGGTAGATAAGTAGGTCTTGAATTCATTTTACAAACAAGACCTGTTCTATCTACCTTTTCATTTAGGAGGCTAAAAGCAGAGTCAGCTTGACTTCAAGGACTCTATTTTCTTAGTCTCCAGAAGAACATGACAAGTCCAGCTTTTAAAACACTGTCCTCTAGCATGTCAAGATATTGAGGGAATGGTAATCTATTACTTTTATAACTTCAAGCTTTAAGAGATTTGAACTCTTATATATGCTTGCTTCATGGCAACCAACGCTTAATGAATCTAAATATAAGATAACAGTTTGTGGGCTTCCCTGGTGGCACAGTGGTTGAGAATCCGCCTGCCAATGAAAGGACACGGGTTCGAGCCCTGGTCTGGGAAAATCCCACATGCCGCGGAGCAACTAAGCCTGTGCGCCACAACTACTGAGCCTGCACCCTAGAGCCCGTGAGCCACAACTACTAAGACTGCATGCCTAGAGCCCATGCTCCACAACAAGAGAAGCCACCACAATGAGAAGCCCATGCACCGCAACAAAGAGTAGCCCCCACTCGCCAGCCACAGCTGGACAAAGCCCACGCGCAGCGAAAACCCAACACAGCCAAAAAAAAAAAAGATAACAGTTTGTGATTTGGAAAGACTGTACCCAGTCAGCATCTTTCCTGTCAGTCAGGAAGTCTCCCGGAAGGAGCGTAACCATGAGTTGGGCACAGCTATGCCCCAAGTTAATAAAATGTCCCAAATATTTTAGAAATGCTACTGAACAGGGGCTAGTTCATGTCTTTCTACTTCAGGGCTTGTTTTCTGCTATTCCCCAATCCCAGAAAAAAATTAAGCCCCACTAATTAATTGCTTTTTCTTCATTTTTCCCACACTTTGACAGATTCAGGTTTTTCTGCTCTATTTCCACCTCACTCAAATCCTGGTAGAATTAAACTATCATTTATTTGAGTTATGCAAATTCAGCTAAACAGTTTGCAGCTGATTAAAACAAATTGCAGTCATTCAGACATAACCGATAAAAATGTTTTTATAGAATGAACTTGGATTCTAACCTTGCTGTCTCCCCTGTGCTCATTCCTAAGCCTAAATGTGGGTCTCTTCTTTGAAAGCAGCTTACGAGATTCCTTACATTCAAATAGACTGGACTGGAGACAAGAACATAATCCATTCACTGGGAAAGAATCCAACCAACAAAATTGAGATTTCCCTGCTATGCATTTAAACAAAGCAGGAACTTACTTTTTACAAATCGATTTACTGAGTACATACATCACTTCTTGGTAAAGCCATCCTATTATTCGGCCACACAGAAAGATTTCTACCCTCTGACTTCCTTTCATATCCCAAATACCCATCCAATTAAGGGAGAGGCGGCAGTGAGAGAGAAGGAAAACAAGAGAAGCACGATCCAAAAATAAGGATAGAGCTCTGGAAAAGACACTTGATAGTGTCTTTTGTACAATTTATAATTTATAAACCAGCCACAGATTCCTGGGAACCTGGAATGGACGCCCCTCCCCCGCCCCCCCAGCTCCTTGCCCACCCAAGTAATGCCTGTATAAAAGTTACTTCTTAGAAGCATTGCCTAATTCCTCCCTCTCCCAGGCTAAGTTCCACATACTCACCTCCTTCAGAATACTTAAGTGGCTATACTGCCACCATGACCTGTGTCTACTCCGCTTGACTGTAAGCAAATCAAAGGCAGGAACTGTGCCTTCATAATCTCTGAATGATCAGAACATGGAAACAACAGTGTTCTGCTTTCAAAGAGCTCATATATCTGAAAAGAAAAGGAGACATCAAATTGTCTTCCAAATTAAAAGAAAAGCCTCTTTATTAGAAAGTAGCTTTCAGATTTGTGTGTGCTGGTAGGAGCAGGGGGAGTAATTATCAACCTTTCTTCTGTTCCAATACACCTGAGGGATCTAATACATAATCCCATTAGTTAGCAGTGTTCCATGGTGACTTCTAATATGGGCAGAGTGGGAGGGGCTTAGAAGAATCTAGGAGGTGGGGAAGATGTGTGTGGCCTAGAAAGCTCCTCCCCATCACTGCAAGAGATCTTTGACGCATTTAATATTATAGTTTTGATTACTCTTAATTAAGAGAGCCCAAAGGTCTACAGTATGTTTACTTAAAATACTCTGAAACATAAATTTGGTTCATATCCTCCGGAGGCTGGTGAGTGGAAGTTACCCCCTTGGCCCTGAGCTTGACAGACGTTCTGATATCACAGCACAACAGGACTCTGGCTCTCTGCTGGTCTTAGAATCTAAGACTTTGATGGAGGAAGTTATATGCCGTTGAGGTAATGAAAAATTTAGGGACTTACAAAGATCACAGGCGATTCCTTCTCAAATGTTGAGTCCTTTTTTTTTTTTAATACTTTTTTTTTTTTGGCTATGCAGCACAGCCTGTGAGATCTTAGTTCCTCGAGCAGGGATCAAACCCGTGCCCCCTACAGTGGAAGCGTGGAACCCTAACCACTGGACAGCCAGGGAATTCCTTCAAGTGTCTTTAAAAAACCATTTTATGGGAAAGATGTCCTCACAAGTGATACAAAGTAACAATTACAGTAGCTCAATGCCAAACAACAGCTCCACTCCCCGAGACAACCTTGGCCAAATTTATGTAATACCCGCAGGGTGAAAAATCAGAAGGAGGCACTCCTCATTACTGAAATCTCATCCTTTCCTAAAAAGTTGATGGCTGGCTAGAATTTTCAGAGTGGGATCCTATGTTTCACTACTTTAAAGCAGAAAAATATGTTCCCAGCCCTTCAAAGAACTTCAAGCCAATTTCCCCAAAATAACCACATATAGGGCTTCCCTGGTGGTGCAGTGGTTGAGAGTCCGCCTGCCGATGCAGGGGACACGGGTTCGTGCCCCGGTCTGGGAGGATCCCACGTGCCGCGGAGCGGCTGGGCCCGTGAGCCATGGTCGCTGAGCCTGCGCGTCCGGAGCCTGTGCTCCGCAACGGGAGAGGCCACAGCAGTGAGAGGCCCGCGTACCGCAAAACAAAAAACAAAAAACGAAAAAAACACATATAACTGTCAAAGATTTCTGCAAAAGAGAAGGCGTTTTAAACACCAATTACCTACTTATGTAATAACTATGAACTCAGTATAATTCCAGTAGAAATTATAGAAATATGACTGTCCCTGTTATATACATATTATTGATTTCAACAATTCTGGGTGTATATCTAGAAGTGGGATTGCTGGATCATATGGTAAGTCTATTTTTAACTTTTTTTTTTTTTTTTTTTTTTTTTTGCGGTACGCGGGCCTCTCACTGTTGTGGCCTCTCCCGTTGCGGAGCACAGGCTCCGGACACACAGGCTCAGCGGCCATGGCTCATGGGCCCTGTTATTCCATTTTTAAGGTAATACTTCTGCCCATGTCACAATCACTTGCTACAGCAATCATCTGTCTACATCATCTAAAATTGTTTTGAAACATTTTTATAGAGCAGTTATTCTTAAAAGTCTGGTCCCTGTGAGGGCCCCTGAGATCCTTTCACTCTAACAACAGAATGTGTGCTTGTATATTCTTGTGTTTAAAGACACCTCTCAGTTTTAATTTCTAATACCATAAATATTGATATGTATAACACACATAAATGAGAGCTCTTTGGAATCCTCAATAATTTGTAAGGGAGTCCTGAGAGCAAAAAGTTTGAAAATAATTTATATAGAGTAACAGTGGTTCCCTCACAATGAACATCTAGTCGAATGAGTTCCTCAGTGGAAAGACTTCCCCTGTGTGATGCTAACAGTTTTCAATATTTGCTAATGTTCAGGTTGTTTTCTAGACCTCTTAGGCTTGCCCACGTTCCTACAAGACACTTCCACCTAATAATATGCGAAAGATGAGAGAGATAATGCACAATACTTTTAAACAGCACGAGCACTAAGTGCAGTATTACTTACACAGACAGCTGAGGTGTGACTGCAATGCCCTCTACAGCATCTGCCCTCCACTTGCGGGCAACTTATGAGTTCTTTATAGCTAGTTTCTGATTCAGACAGTGTTTTGAGTAAACATTTCCACACATTGTTGCAGTAAATATTCATAGTGAGAACTCAAATAATAAATAGTGATAAGTCTTACACGGTGAGCATATATCTATGAACACCAGGCCTTTCTGTGTAAAGGTATGTAAGAGGTACGCAAAGTTTCACCTTCACGTTTTGTTACTACACATACTTTCCTGAATAGGAAATGACAGATGCATCTACATCTATAGAGTATCTAAAATGTAAATAAATGACAGTTCTAACTCCTGACACATAGTGACTTTGCCTTTGATGGATTCATACTGCACCTAAATGTACACCACCCTCTTCACTCCTGCTCACTTCCACCCCAAAAAGACTTGTTCAGCAATCCAAAGAGATGGTATGGTGTGGAGGAAAGAATTCTGGGTTGGAAATGAAGAAATCTCACTTCTAGTCCCATCTCTATCACTAACAACCTGTGTTACTTTCAGCCTGTCTCCTCTCAAAGGCTGCGCTTCAATTTAAGATGAAAGGAGGGGGGACTACCCTGGTGTTGCAGTGGTTGGGAATCAGCCTGTCGGTGCAGGGGACGAGGGTTCGAGCCCTGGTCCGGGAAGACCCCACATGCCGCGGGGCAGCTGGGCCCGTGCGCCACAGCTACTGAGCCTGCTCTCTGGAGCCTGTGAGCCACAGCTACTGAAGCCCGCGGGCCTGGAGCCGATGCTCCGCAGCAAGAGAGGCCGCCGCACTGAGTAGACCACGCACCGCAGGGAGGAGTGGCCCCCGCTCGCGCAACTAGAGAGCCCGTGCACAGCAGGAAGGACCTAATGCAGCCAAAAACAAAAAATAAATAAATTTTTTTTAAAAAGGTGAAAGGAGGGGTATGACCTAGACGGTTATGTTCCATCTCTAATACTAAATGACTCTGCTGGCCGATTCAGGAAGCTTAAAAATTACCAACTGTGAGTGTATTTTTTCAAATTAATGCAACAGGCGCTGCTGCCTCAAGCAGGAATCATCGATTATGAAAGTTTGGGTTTGTATAGACCTTCACGTTGCATACCTTAAGCAACACAGGATAGCGCCCATGGGAAATTTCACCTACTTAATTTTTTTCTTAAACTGCATTCTGAGTGTGGATTTCTCCCTTCCACATCTATCCCCACGACAGCTCCGTGAGCTACCAAGCTCGTTTTTCAGACGAGGTCCAGAAAGCGGAGGACAATGAGTTAGTAATGAGATCTAGGTCGCCGGTGGCACTGACACAGCGACAGATACACCGACCCCTCACCTCTACTCCGGTTCCCATCTGCGTCTCCTGAAGCCCGACACTCCAGCCAGCCTGCCTACAAGGACGCTGTTGTCATCCGCCTCGCCGGGTGACCGGAGATCGGCCTTACTTTACGCGACATTAGATGCCTGCTCTCCGGTGTCCGATCTCGGTGGCAACTCCTTTCTCCTTCCGGCGGAAAAGAGCTCTTTCCGCTTTCCGGGGCGCCGGGAGAAAGTCCCGCCCCACGCAGTAGCGTGAGGTGGCGGGTCGCATCGAGGCGCCGCGCGCAGGCGCGGAGAGAACTAAGTGGTTGACGCTTTCTGGGAGGGCTGCTGTACGACCGGTAGGGTGGTCTAGAGGAACTAGGGACGCGGGTTGGGGGAGGGGTGTGTTTGTTGCTGTGTCCACGGCCGGAGAGGCCTGGGAGTCGTTCAGTGGGGCTTGAGAGAGCGGCTTGGAGACTCCATCTATTCAGAAAACAACCCACTTCTCCCACGGGGATCCTCCGGGGAATCGAGGCCCGCTACCCCCCCAGCTGCACGTGTTTCTGGCCTTGCTCCACCTGCCCCTTGCTGTATTTAGTTTCTTACTGTCTTTCGTTTATCTGTGTAGCCCCATATCTTGCCGCAATAATGGCTACCATTTGCTGAGCGTTGGCTGTGCATCTCACAGCAGTAGCTCATAAGCGCCTGGTAATTCTTGATTAGTAGGACTGTTGAAGCTCACTCATTCCTTTACCACCGCCGGGATTGAGCGCCTACGTAGTCCTGGGCTGGTCTATGAATATGGCAGTCTTTGGGTTGGGAAGGTAAATTAGAAATTAAAATTGCTGTTGTCTTAGTTTCCTAGGGCTGTCATAACGGAGTGACACACATTGGGTGCCTTAAAACAACAGGTATTTATTTTCTCACAGTTCTGGAGGCTGGAAGGCCGAAATAAAGGTGTCAGCAGGATCCTCTGAGACTAGGTAAAACCCTTCCTTGCCCCTTCTTAGTTTCTGGTGCTGTCCAGAAATCCTTGGTGTTCTTTGGCTTGTACATGCCTTCCTCCAGTCTCTTAACTCTGTTCTCATGTGGTGGTCTGTGTCTCACCTCTTAAAAGAACACTAGTCCCATTGGATAAAGGGCCCATCCTACTCCAGAATGACCTGATCTTAACTAAATATATCTGCAATGACACTATTTCCAGATAAAGTCACATTCTAAGGTCCAGGAAGGATATGAATGGGGTAGGGGTGGGGGGAATGTGACACTGTACAACCCAGTATAGCTGTCAAAGAGCTTGAGAAGTAGGCAAGCCAAACGCTGACAATAAATAGCTGTAGTACCAGTGAATTCAAATATAATTTCATTGGATCTGAGAAGTTTTCATGGACATTTGGGCTATCCCCTTGATAGGTGGGTATGATTTGGATGTGCCATCATAGACCATCATAGACAGCATGCTAGGCAAACAGACATCACAGACAAGCACAGGTTGGAAAGTAAAAAGAAGTTAGGTTAAAGCAGGAGGGATCTTGAATGCAGGCTGGAGTTCGGAGCCTGTTCTGTATATAAAATGAATAAATTGAGTGCAGGGGGGTTGTGCTTTGAAGATTAATTAGCAGCTTGGGCCAAACTTACTTTGTGTTACTTATTCCAGTTTAAGAAGTTGTAAACCCTATCCTCTGAGCATATCCTGTGCTTTTTCATCCTGGTGTCCCTGATCATGCTGTCCTTTATTCCTGGAATGCTGCTTTCAAGCTGCATGATTTTTACTTGTTGATTTTTTTTTGTCATGGAAATTGTGGTGTGAAATGAGGTGGGGGAGGAGAGTTGTTCAACGTACTTTTAAAAATTTTTTTAAATTGAAGTATAGTTGATTTACAATGTTCTGTTAGTTTCAGGTGTACAGCAAAGTGATTAATATATATATTCATGTATTCTTTTTCAGATTCTTTTCCACTGTAGGTTATTACAAGATATTGAATATAGTTCTCTGTGCTATACAGTAGGTCCTTGTTGTTTATCTATTTTATATATAGTAGCAGTGTGTATGTTAATCCCAACCTCCTAATATATCCTTCCCCCCATTTCCCCTTTGGTAATCTAAATTTGTTTTCTATGTCTGTGTCTATTTCTCTTTTGTGAATAAGTTCATTTGTATCAGTTTTTTAGATTCCACATATAAGTGATATCATATGATATTTGTCTTTCTCTGCCTGACTGACTTCACTTAGTATGATAATCTCTAAGTCTATCCATGTTGCTGCCACACATGGCGTTATTTCATTCTTTTTTATGGCTGAGTAATAGTCCATAGATATGTGTGTGTGTGTGTGTGTGTGTGTGTGTGTGTGTGTGTGTGTATGTATATATATGCCACATCTTCTTTATCCATTCATCTGTCAACGGGCATTTAGGTTGCTTCCATGTCTTGGGTATTATAAATAGTGCTGCTGTGAACATTGGGGTGCATGTATCTTTTAGAATTGGAGTTTTTTACTTTTCTGGATATATGCCCAGGAGTGCTGGATCATATGGTAACTCTATTTTTAGTTTATTTATTTATTTTTTTGTGGTATGTGGACCTCTCACTGCTGTGGCCTCTCCCGTTGCAGAGCACAGGCTCCGGATGCGCAGGCTCAGCGGCCATGGCTCACGGGCCCAGCCGCTCTGCGGCACGTGGGATCCTCCCGGACCGGGGCACGAACCCGTGTCCCCTGCATCGGCTGACTTCTTTTGAATTATGGTTTTCTCAGGGTATATGCCCTGTAGTGGGATTGCTGGGTCATATGGTAGTTCTATTCTTAGTTTTTTAAGGAACCTCCAGACTGTTCTCCATAGTGGCTGCACCAATTTACATTCCCACCAACAGTATAGGAGGGTTCCCTTTTCTCCACACCCTCTCCAGCATTTATTATTTGTAGACTTTTTGATGATGGCCATTCTGACCTGTGTGAAGTGATACCTCATTGTAGTTCAACTTATTTTTATTGTTAGCATTCCCCTGATAGAAAAACCTGATAAATACAGCACAAGGGGAAGAAAAAAAAATGCTAGAGACCAAACTCACATAGATACAAAGCTCTAAAGTAAAATATTAGCAAATTCAATCCTGCACTTCATTTGGAACAAGAAAGCACTTATGAAATTATTTAATATTAGAAAATCTGGGACTTCCCTGGTGGTCCAGTGGTTAAGACTCTGCCTTCCAATGCAGGAGGCACGGGTTTGATCCCTGGTCAGGGAACTAAGATCTCACATGCTGCGGGGTGCGGCCAAAAACTGAAAAAAAACAAGAAAAAGAAAGAAAGAAAAGAAAATCTGTTGCTGTAAATCACTTGTATAGTTTAGAGGTTTAAAAATTGTATGATCATCTCAACTGATAAAATGTTTTCTGAAAAAATTCAGTATCTACTTAAAACACTTTCAGCAAAATGGGAAAGGATAAATAACAGTTGATAAAAGGCACCATAAATCTATAGTAAATATTGTACAGAACGATGAAGCATTAGAGAAATTCCCATTAAAGTCAGGGAAAAATGGATACCCACTTTCTCTGCCAATTTCAACATTGTGTTAGATTTTCTAGCCAACGCAACAAAACAAGAAAAAGATAAAAAAGATTAGGAAAGGAAGAAGCAAAAATATTATTTTCAGATGATGTGATTTTCTCTCTAGAAAATGCAGGAGAATGAAATGACAAACTATTAGAACTAATTAAATGGTTCAGCCAAGTGGCTAAATCAACATATAAAAACTTAAAATTTTCTTATATACCAGTAATAAAATAGAAAAAAAAGGAACCTATCAGAATTACCTGAGCAAAAGATGTACAAGACTTTTATGGGAAATATGAAATATTATTGAAAGACATGAAAGACTTAAGTAAATGGAGATTTTCATGTTCCAGGATGAGAAAATTCAGTGTATTAAAGATAAAAGTTTATGATAAAAATTTTTGAAACAGTGCCTATCAAAATACTGATAGGCTCTTCAAATAACTTTATTTGGTCAAAGTATATTATTCTTTTGATACACTCCTAAGTGCCATTTATTGATATTTTATTTAGAATATATCTCTTATTAGTGAGATTGGTATGTAGATTTTTTGGTACTATGTTAATTGTATGTTGGTATTTAAAATTATATGAGATCCCTTAAAATAAATTAGGGAGCATTTCACATTTTTCTATGGTCTGAAATAATTTAAGTAACTTTAGAATTATCTGCTCTTTTAAGACTGAATAGAGAACTTGGTTGTGAAACTATGTTACATGAAGCATTATTACATGTGAATTTTAAACAAGGTGTCTACTCTCTTCTATGATAATTGAATTACTCATCTATTCTACTTTTTCTGGATCAATTATAATTTATACTTTGCTTGGAAGTCATCCATTTCCAAAAGGTTTTTCAAATTAGTTGTCATTGTGTTAGACATAGAATTATCTTATGATTTAAAAAATCTGTTCTGCATATGTGGTTGTTTACTTTTCTCATTCCTAACCTTACATAATTTTGCTTTCTTTTTTTCTAAGTCAGGCTCACGAGGGATTTGTCTGTTTTGTTGAACTTGTCAAAGAACCAGCTTTGGAGTTTGTTTTTCTGCTATTCTATTTTTCAATTTTAGTTTTTGTGATAATTCTTCTTCCTACTCTCTTTTGTTTTGTTGTTCTTTTCTAACTTCCAAATATGGATCTAAGAGTCTTTAATTTTTTCTAAGTGCCTTCATTTTTATTATTTTTTTTTTTTTGTGGTATGCGGGCCTCCCTCTGTTGTGGCC
>NC_041224.1:41960828-41999349 GCF_002837175.3 Physeter macrocephalus
GGAGCACAGGCTCCAGACGCGCAGGCTCAGCGGCCATGGCTCACGGGCCCAGCCGCTCCGCGGCATGTGGGATCCTCCCAGATCGGGGCGCGAACCCGGTTCCCCTGCATCGGCAGGCGGACGCGCAACCACTGCGCCACCAGGGAAGCCCAGTGCCTTCATTTTTAATCTTTTGTTTTTGTTGTTGTTGTTTTTTATATGTATTTATTTATTTTGGCTGCTCTGGGTCTTAGTTGCGGCATGCTGACTTTTAGTTGTGTCGTGCATGTGGGATCTAGTTCCCTGACCAGGGCTTGAACCCGGGCCCCCTTCATTGGGAGCGCAGAGTCTTACCCATTGGACCACCAGGGAAGTCCCTTTAGTCTTTTGTTTTTAATGAAGACATCTTAAGGCCATAAATGTGCCTCTGAATACAGCTTGTGTTGTGTTCTATAGCTTTTAGTTTAAAGTATTCTCTTTTTCATTCCTCTTTACATATGTTGTAATTTTGCTTGTAATTTTCTCTTTGATCCAAGGTTTATCCAGGACTTGGTATCATTAAAAAAATTTTTTTTTCAATCATCTTTTTATTTTTTCTAGTTTTATTATGATCAGAGAATTAGGTTCTGTACTTCTTAAATTGAGGTTTTCTTCTTTGTCAAGAACATAGTCAATGTTTACATATTCCATGGACATTTAAAATATGCATATTTTCTACTTATATTTGGAAAATTCTGTGTTTCTATTACATCAGGTGTATTGGTTTTAGTATTCAAATTTATTGATTGCAGAATTCAATTCTCTGATATATTTCCTAGATCAGTCTAATTCTAAAAGACGTGTGATTGAAAATTACAACTTAAATGTATTTTAAACTAGTTTTTCTTGCATTTCCAAAAGGTAGGTTTATGTATTCAATTGCTATGTCTTTGGTTTGTACAGGACTATGACTGTTCTATCCTTTTTGTAAATTGTGCCTTTTATAAATTAATTTTTATCCTATTTAGTGCTTTCAATTTATATCTAACCAATATACCCTTATCTGATGTTAATGTTACTGTTCCTTCTTTCTTCTCTTTATCTCTGTCTGATTTCTCATGGCTTACCTCTTTATTTTCAGTCTTTCATTTTACTTTGTTTCATTTCTAGTAAAAAAAAAAATTATAGATATAACAAATGAGCAATTTGAATTTTCTTTTTCACCTAGAGAGTTAAGCTACCATGCAGAAGGCAGCTATTGTGATGAGCAGATCATCAGATCCATGGTGGCTTAGAGCTGGGATACTTTTCTGTTGCAAAAAAAAAATTATATTAAGATAAACAGTAGTTTACAGTTTAGCTTGTGATATCACTATTGTAAAATATCATTAAGTACAAAAAATAGCCTAGAAATATAGCCATCAAAATCTTGACAACAGACCTCTCAGGCTGCTCAGTAATAAAAAACAAATGAGCTATTGTTAGGATTATTTACATGCTAATGGAATTGATCAAGGACCAAAAGCCTGTCTTCTCCTTAGCTAGAAACAGTGTACCAATGCTCACAACTCCCTCCCCTTTATCTCAATACATTTGGTAGCTTGATGCTATAAAAAAACACCCATCTAACTCCTTTTAGATATATTTCTGAAAGGAAAAGGGGAGATCAAGAAAAGTCTCAAGTAGAACAGCCAAGTCAAACAGAATTGCTAACCAGTCAGGACTTCCTTGTGACCCCAACAGCTGCACATATGTGTCCTCTAGTGCTAGGTAAATGAGCAGGACTGCAGGAGCATAGATGCTCCTGATAAAGTGACTGGACATCTTTTTCTTCCTCTTCTTGAGTGGCTATTGCCCACTATGAACTCTCATAGTAAACTAATCGGCCCCCTGCATTCTATTCATTTCCAATTGTCCACATAAATGGACATACCTAGACTCACTCACAGATGCCATGACCCCTGAAGACAAAAATCTGGCTTTTAAAAAATAACTCTGTACCCTCCATATCACTTAGCTTTGAAAAGCCATCACCCAGACATTGTTGCTGAATTTGAAGGGACAGAGAGTTATATGAAGAAAACTTGTTGAAAGTCCTGAAAAACAAAAAGGGAGGCTTAAATGATGGAAAGGTGCATCAAGGCCTTGAACATGAGGATTCAGTACTATAAAGATGTGATTTCTGCTGAAGATACTGCAATATTTTTTCTATCAATTACTCTCATTTTATCAATTACTCTCATTACGCGCATATCAATTTTCCAGGAGAACATTTCACACTTTCCCCTCTCTCTTCAGAACTCTCCCCACCTCCTCGATTTCTTATTGATAATATAGAAGCAGTGAGGAGATAACTCCACACTCAGTCCTCCCTCTGCCCCCGTTTGCCTACCTTCCCAAATCTGTCCCATATAATCTCTCCCTCTAGTATGGATCAGTCTGGGCTCTTATTTGCACCCAGTCCCTCCATCTGTGAACTAGATTCCATCTCCTCTCAACCACTCAAGGAGACTGTGATCCTGCCATTATTCCTCTCTTCTCTGAATTGTCCACTTTTCCCTCTCTACTGGATGATTCCTGTTAGTTTACAGATAGATTATAATAACTGCTGTCATTTACAAAGATATCCCTCCCTTGACCCAATATCCTATTGCAGCCCCTACTCCATTTCTCTGCCTTCATTTACAGCAATACTCCTTGAAATTGTAGTTCATTGTCTTTATTTTCTTATCTTCTGTTGTCTTTAACACCCTCCCATCTGATTTTCATCCCCACCATAGCAAACCATTCTTGTTATGCCTCCCATAATCTCTTTTTTTTTTGTTTTTAATTATTTATTTATTTTTGGCTGCATTGGGTCTTCGTTGCTGCGCACGGGCTTTCTCTAGTTGTGGCGAGCGGGGGCTACTCTTTTTTTTTTTCCCCTGTACGCGGGCCTCTCACTGTTGTGGCCTCTCCCGTTGCGGAGCACAGGCTCCAGACGCGCAGGCTCAGCGGCCATGGCTCACGGGCCTAGCCGCTCCACGGCATGTGGGATCTTCCCGGACCGGGGCACGAACCCGTGTCCCCCGCATCGGCAGGCGGACTCTCAACCACTGCACCACCAGGGAAGCCCCTGGGGGTTACTCTTCATTGTGGTGCACTAGCTTATTATTGCGGTGGCTTCTCTTGTTGCGGAGCACGGGCTCTAGGTGCGCGGACGTCAGTAGTTGTAGCACACGGGCTCAGTAGTTGTGGTGCACGAGCTTAGTTGCTCCGCGGCATATGGGATCTTCCCAGACCAGGGCTTGAACCCGTGTCGGGCTTTCTCTAGTTGTGGCGAGCGGGGGCTACTCTTTTTTTTTTTCCCCTGTACGCGGGCCTCTCACTGTTGTGGCCTCTCCCGTTGCGGAGCACAGGCTCCAGACGCGCAGGCTCAGCGGCCATGGCTCACGGGCCTAGCCGCTCCACGGCATGTGGGATCTTCCCGGACCGGGGCACGAACCCGTGTCCCCCGCATCGGCAGGCGGACTCTCAACCACTGCACCACCAGGGAAGCCCCTGGGGGTTACTCTTCATTGTGGTGCACTAGCTTATTATTGCGGTGGCTTCTCTTGTTGCGGAGCACGGGCTCTAGGTGCGCGGACGTCAGTAGTTGTAGCACACGGGCTCAGTAGTTGTGGTGCACGAGCTTAGTTGCTCCGCGGCATATGGGATCTTCCCAGACCAGGGCTTGAACCCGTGTCCCCTGCATTGACAGGCAGATTCTTAACCACTGTGCCACCAGGGAAGTCCGGCTCCCATAATCTCTTAATCTTGACATTGAAAAATGTCACAGACAATTCATGGTCTTCATCTTCCTTTTCCCAGCAGCATTTGAAACAGCTAATCTCTCTCCCACTTCCTGACATTCTCTTCAGTTGTTCCTAGGGCACCACACTCTCCTCGTTTTTCTCCTACCTTGCTGGCTGCCCTTTCTCAGTTTCCTTTGCTTAATTCTCCTCCTCCTTTTCCTCCCTACCCTTAATCTTAGAATACCCCAGGGTACAGTCCTTTTTCCTTTCTACACTGACATTCCAGTTGGTTTCCTCCCATGTAATGACTTTAATTGTTTCTATTTTAGTGCACCTCAAATTAACTCTTTAGTCTTGGCAGTTCCCTAGAACTCCACACTCATACATCCAGACATTAACCTCACTTCTCCGATTGATGGGTTTTTAAAAAAATATTTATTTATTTATTTGGTCTTAGTTGTGGCTCGTGGGCTCCTTAGTTGCGGCAGGCGGGCTTCTTAGTTGAGGCTCGAGGGCTCCTTAGTTGCAGCACATGGACTCCTTAGTTGTGGTATGCAAACTCTTAGTTGCGGCATGCATGTGGGATCTAGTTCCCTGACCAGGGATTGAACCTGGGCCCCCTGCATTGGGAGTGTGGAGTGTTAACCACTGCACCATCAGGGAAGTCTCTCTGATTGATGTTTAATACATATCTCAAACTTAACAGGTCTAAAATTAAACTCTTGACTTCCACCACTCTCAAACCTGCTCTTCCCATAGTATTCCTCATCTTATGATACCAGCATTCACCCAGTCACTCAGGCCAGAAACTTTGGAGTCATCTTTGATGCCTCTTTTTCAGACACATTCTACATCAAACCTATCAGCAAATTAGTTCTACTTTAAAATATATATACTGAATATGATCACTTTTTTCCCCCAATATAATTACTAACCTAGTCCTAGCTACCAACATCTTTGCCTGGAGTGCTGGCTGAGCATCCTAACTGGACTCTCTGTTTCTACCCTCATCTCTCTCTACCACGCAGAAGCCAGAATAATCCTATTGAATCGCCAGTCGCTCTCCTGTCCCAAATGCCCAGTGACTATTCATCACACTTTAAAATAAAATCCTATGTCCCTACCATGGGCTGCAAGGCCCAATGAGATCTCTGCCCCAGTCTGCTTCTCCAACTCATCTCCTACTACTGTCCCCTTTGCTCTCACCACTTCAGCCATTCTAGCTTTCTTATTCCTCAAATATGCCAACTGTGTTCCTACCTCAGTGCCTTTGTACTTTCTATTCTCTCTGCCTGGAACTACCACCCCCTAAAATGTATGTGTGACTTGCCCCCTCACTTCATTCTGAGGTAGGGTTACCAGATACAATACAGGATGCTCAGTTACATTTGAATTTCAGATAAACAATAATTACTTAGTATGTATGTTTTGAATATTTGTTATCTGAAGTTCAAATCTCACTGGGTGTCTTGTATTTTTATTTGCTAAATCTGCCTTTTCTGGAGCTTTCATTGTTTTAGTTCATGTAAGGGGCTGCCCGTTCCTGGCTCCTCCCTCAGTCTCAGCTTTCCCACTGGCAGAAGCCTGTGCCTCAGGTGTTAAAACACAATCCCTAAGGCATATATTTGTTTCAATTACTTTGTGGATCACAGGGCTTCAGTTCTCATTGTTGTAGCCTCTTTATTTAGGGCACCTGAATGAATATTCTCTCTGAGCAGGACCTTATGAGGCTTTCCCCCATAAGGGGGGACAGACCCCCCCCCCATGTATTCCAGCTGCCACTTGTTTGTAGAAAAACTTTAGCCTCCTACGCCTTCCCCAAGTTCCAAAAAATAAATTTAATCAGAGAAAGTGAGGAAATGCAGAAACAAAAGAAAACAGTCAAGCAAGACAAAATAACAATAGTTTAGCCATTAAACAAAGTCAAGGACCTTTAGTTCTTCCTCAAGGTCTATAGATAATATTCTGAGCCAAATCCTTTGAGCTGTTTTGCAAATACTGAAACCCCCACCAGGTGGAAGAAGTTAACTGTATGCTGAACACAAGCACATAGAATACCGCAGACCAGTTGGAACCAGAAGGTTGATGATGTTGACTCCCAATTACCTCACCATCAACCAATCAGAAGAATGTCCACAATTGATCACACACCCCGCAACCCCCCTCCCTCACCCTGTCTTTAAAAACCTTTCCCTGAAAGCCATCCGGGAGTTTGGGTCTTTTGAGCATTAGCTACCTGGACACCTTGCTTGGTGCCCTGCAATAAATGCTGCATTTTTCCTTCATCACAATCTGGTGTGATAGATTGGCTTTACTGCGTTCCGGCCAGCAGATCCAAGTTTGGTTTGGTAACATATACATTATATATACATACACACATACATATACACACATATACACACGTTTTAATATATATTTATTTATATTTATATAAAATAGAAGCAGTCGGGATATATATATATGTATATATATATATGTATATATTGGAAGCAATCAGGATAGGGAGAGAGAGAGAACCAGCTCTATATATATTTAAAGCCTCTGCTTTCAGGCTGAACTATGTGTTTAGTTTTTGGTTTTTTTTTTTTACTATATTACTTTTTTTTAAAAATTATTTAATTAATTTATTTTTGGCTGCACTGGGTCTTTGTTGCTGCGTGCGGGCTTTCTCTAGTTGCGGTGAGTGGGGGGGCTACTCTTCCTTGCAGTATGCAGGCTTCTCGTGGTGGCTTCTCTTGTTGCGGAGCACAGGCTCTAGGTGCGCGGGCTTCAGTAGTTGTGGCATGTGGGCTCAGTAGTTGTGGCATGCGGGCTCTAGAGCACAGGCTCAGTAGTTGTGGCACATGGGCTTAGTTGTTTCACGGCATGTGGGAATCTTCCAGGACCAGGGCTTGAACCCATGTACGCTGAGTTGGCAGGTGGATTCTTAACCACTGTGCCACCAGGGAAGCCCTGTTTGTTTGTTTTTTTTTAATATTTATGTATTTATTTACTTATTTGGCTGCACCAGCTCTTAGTTGCCACATGTGGGATATTTTTAGCTGTGGCATGTGGGATCTTTAGTTGTGGCATGCAAGATCTTTAGTTGCAGCATGTGGTCTCTTAGTTGTGGCATGTGGGATCTAGTTCCCTGACCAGGGATCGAACCCAGGCCCCCTGCATTGAGAGAGTGGAGTCTTAGCCCCTGGACCACCAGGGAAGTCCCTAGTTTTTAAAAAGTATCGTATCTAGCATTTCGGTATGTATGAAAAGGGAGATTTCATTTCCACATGAGTTCATCCTGCCATCTTGTCCCATAGTTGACAATTGATAATACATCTCCCCACTGCCACTCATTCCATCTCTATTTCTACGTCTATTTCTATGTCTATCCTTCAAAGTTAATTGAACTTTGATGTGTGTTATCTGTCTCCATCTCTCTTCTACATAACCTTGTTAAGATTACAATTACTGATTAATGACACTGAGGTCTAAATGTACAGACAGCCCCTCACATCATGTTTATGATTTCAGAGTTTACTTTGGCAAAAACAGTTTAGCCTATAGCTGGAATTGTATTCTAAGGAGTCACAAGGAAATTTGCGTGGAGTCATGGATTTTCCAATGGTAAAGATTATGTTCCTTCTTTATATATTTCAGGTGTCCTGGGAAAGAACTTTGTAATGATGAAATAAAATCCATATTTTATGGCAAGATGAGAATAATTTAAACATAAAATTTTTCTTTGCCCATTTGGGCATCCTCTCTTCCCTTTAGTGTGTGTTATGCATCTACAATAACCAGACCCCTTTAGGAGATAACATTCTTCCTTAATCTTGCAAGGGGTCACAATGACCCATGACCCACTGCTCACTTTATATGTGTACATCTGGATTGTGTAAACTGTAAATGATACATCATTTGATGTATAACCCCCTTTGTCTCAAAAACTTATATAACTGTGCTTTGACCTCTAACAGGTGGAACAGTCCTCAGAGATTTCTCAAAGACTCTCAGGTTATAATCTTCAAGTTGACTGGAATAAAATTTTCCATTTCTTTCTTAGTTCGACTATTGATTTTTTTTTTTTAATTGACAGTAGGTTCCTAAAGCCCAGGTCCACTATCTCTTTGCTTTCCCTTTTTCCCCGCCAGAGATCACACCCGCCTCTTCACACCCTACCTTTAGGCTGCCCACCTAGTTCTGAGTTATCAGGAGTGGATGGGGTCAGAGGCCTTGCTAGGGCTCTTACAATGGAGGGGAGAAAGATGTCTCCTTTTACTCGAAATTAGGAAGCCGGAGGGTGAGCACAATAAGGTTTGAGAACAGGAAGCAAAATATTTCCATCCACCTTAGCTCTGGTCTGTCCCCCCAAGGATAGCCAATTGGAAGACAGGATTTCCAGGACCGGAAGCGCAAGGGCCAATCAGATCGCGGCCAGGCGGCCCTTGTGCTCTATGGGGCTTCCCTCAATTTCCCCGCTAAAGAAGGTACAGGTTAGAACGAGCACTGCTTAGCTCGCTCCCTGGGCTTTTCTTTCTCCACATCCCTGCCTCCTTCCCTGATCGAGTGGTATGTTTTGAGCTCCTCTGATAACACCTCCCTTTCTTCCTCCTCTGTAACTCATAGAATTTCGGAGTCGTGAAAGAAACCTTAGCATCAAGGTCGAAAGTCTTGCTTTACAGATAGCAAAACAGAAAAGCAGAGTGTTGTTATCTCTACTGTCTTACCTGCGTGAGCTTCGTGGAAACTCCCATCATTCGTTATCTGTACATTTTAGTCAGTGTTTGGACTCTGATTCTCTCAATGCTAAGCTGAATCTGAGAGCAAGAGCGACACCTTGATGAGAAGAGGAGGTGATAACAGGTTTCCCGTGTGACGAATACAGGGGACAACTCCTGGATGCTTGGTGTGTGATGGTTTTTAAATCAATTCAAGACACCTGTGTAAACATAAAGGCATTAGGGAGACAAGGGAAAGGAGACCCACTTTGACAGCAGGTGCTGCCAGTACATTGGAAGAGCATTCTTGGGTGAATCACTTAAATGCGTGATGTTAAAGAAAGGGATGTGCAATTCTTGGCAAGTGCCTCCTCCTGCCTCACCTGACCTGGACAGTAATAATGCTGCAGTGAACATTGGGGAACATATATTTTTTCTAATTAGTGTTTTCTTTTTCTTCAGATAAATACCCCACTAGATCATATGGTAGTTCTATTTTTAGATTTTTTGAGGAACCTCCATACTGTTCTCCATAGTGGCTGCACTAATTTACATTCCCACCAACAGTGCATGAGGGTTCCCTTTTCTCCACATCCTCGCCAACACTTGTCTCTTGTCTTTTTGATAACAGCCATTCTAGCAGGCATGAGGTGGTATCTCACTGTGGTCTTGATTTGCATTTCCATGGAGATTCGCGATGTTGAGCATCTTTTCATGTGTCTGTTGGACATCTGTATGTCTTTGGAAAAATGTCTATTAAGGTCCTCTGCCCATTTTTTAATCAGGTTGTTTGTTTTTTTGATTTGTTGTGTATGAGTTCTTTGTATATTTTGGATATTAACCCCTTATCAGATATATCATTTGCAAATATCTTCTCCCATTCTGTTGATTTAATTTCAGCACTAGTTTTAACTTTCAGGAGGTTTTGTCCTCTGTTACTCTTTCATAACATCCTGTTACTGTTTTAAGGGTGCAGTTTTCTCACTCCGTGTGTGTGTATGTGCATGTGTGTGCACATATGCATGCATGTTCTCTCCTGTTCCCTGAATTGTTGTTTTCAGTCTTTATATTGGAAGCTTTTTCAGCTGTCTGGGGGAATCTTGACTTTGCATATTTAAGAATGAGCTAGTATGAGCTCTCTGTACTTCGGTGAGACGTGTCATTGGGCCAAGATCATGGGACAGGAATGCTGACAATTCTGAATGGAAGAAGGCAGGGTATTTTCTATGGAGCCATCAGATTTATTTAGTGAATAATGTTTCATTGTTACCATTAACAATGGTAAAATCTGAGAGGTAATATCCAAAATTATATGTTTTTATTTCTTTAGACATCTCTGTATTTTCTGAATTTTTTAACAATTAGTGTGTTTTTAATAACCAGAATATATATAAATCTATTTTTGAAGTAATGACTATCTGTATACATACAATTTTGTGTATGTCTTGACTTCTCTAAGCGAAGTGCCCATATTTAAATTATTTGTTCAGGAGATTACATTATTTGAATGTTTTAAATCCATATTTTCAAATTTCCTCTCCAGAAAGAATGCAAATATATATTTACCAGCAGTATTTGACAGTACTAGTTTCCTAGACCTTATTGGAGCCAAGGAATGATAGGTCATCACTCATTTTTTCCTTGTTAGCCAATTAGATAGGTTATCACTTCTGGTGCTTTCTACAAGGCACACCTCATATGAATAGCACTCAAGGAGTTAACCTTTTCAAACTGGTATTTGTACACTCTCCAAAGTTTTTCTTTGCTTTTATCTCTTTTTATGTCAACTTTTTTTTTTTTTTTTTGTCTGTCTGGTCTATTTTCTTATGAGTAGTTATCAAAAGAACCACTTAAATGTTTGGAGCCCTACTCTCTGAGTCCATAAAAATCTGACAACTAAAACAAATTCCTGAATTCATCAGATTCCAAAATGATTTTTCCTCTGGTTGAGTCAGTATAGGGAGGGAATTAGGAGTTCAGGACTTCAAGTCAGACTGCCTGAGCTCAAATCCTAGCTCTACAACAACATCTGTAACCTTAGTCTAGTTAATAATCTAGACTCATTTCCCTCATCTATGTAATAAGGACTATGTGAAACTATCCATATAAGCATGTGACACAGTGCTGGTACATAAAAAGCTCTTAAGTTATGTTTATTACTATCATTGCAACAATTATAAGAAGGAATACTCCTGGATAGGTATAATGCTATGGATTGAATTGTGCCCCCCCCCAAATTTATATATGAAGCCTTAACCGTCAATATGATGGTATTTGGAGGTGGGGTCATTGGGAGATAATTAGGTTTAGATGAGATCATGAAAGTGGGGCCCTCATGATGGGATTAGTGCCCTTATAAGAAGAGAAACCAAAGAGTTCTCCCCCCACCCCCCTAATGTTATGAAATAGCAAGAAGACAGTCGTCTAAAAGCCAGGAAGAGAGCCCTCAGCAGGTCTCCACTGTGTTAGCACCCTGATCTCAGACTTCTAGCCTTAAATACTGAAAGAAAAAACTGTCAAGCTAGAATTCTTTGCCAATTCTATACATTCTTTCAAAACAAAAGGTATGCGCTTCCCTGGTGGCGCAGTGGTTAAGAGTCCGCCTGCCAGTGCAGGAGACACGGGTTCGTGCCCTGGTCCGTGAAGATCCCACATGCCGCGAAGAGGCTAGGCCCGTGAGCCACAGCTACTGAGCTTACGCGTCTGGCGCCTGTGCTCCGCAACAGGAGAGGCCACAACAGTGAGAGGCCCGCGCACCGCGATGAAGAGTGGCCCCCGCTGGCCGCAACTGGAGAAAGCCCACACACAGAAACGAAGACCCGACGCAGCCAAAAATAAATATAAATAAGACAAAAGGTAGACCAATTCTATACCCTCTTTCAAAAGCAAAAGTGAAGTAAAGACTTTCTCAGACCTATTAAAGCCAAAAGAATTCAGCAGCAGCAGACCCTCCCTACAAGAAATATTAAAGGAAGCCATTCAGGCAAGAGGAAAATAGCACCAGATGGAAACCTAGATCTACTCAAAGAAATGAAGCACATCAGCAATGATAATTACATGGATGGGTATATGTTTTCTCAAACAGAACAACCTGTTCCTAGGAAGAGCTATTCTGTTCTTATGACACTACATAACTGAAACAAAGAAAGAGTTAAGATACTATGCTTTTCCAGTTTCTGCTTGGAATTAGATATGGATCATTCCCTCCTGTGGTATAACTCCCTTGACTGAGCAAAAACATCTGGAAAGTCATTTCTGTGACTTTAGCCAACAGTTTGTTAGTCATTATCCATTTTTTCACTAACCTGGAGTGTACATAGCAGTAGGAGGCAGATTGTTTTCTTAATTTGTTTTCACTGTTTCATCTCATTTGTTTCTGTGGTTATGAAATGAACAAATTCTCTCTTCACTCTGAGATACAAAATTTAAAACTTTGGTTCACCAAAAGTTTTAAAAATAAAGGTGAATTTGTGAATTGTATAAGTATCAGAATTAAAAGCAAAATTTTCTGCTTAAACTACCACTTAGGAGCAAATAAATTGTGTATGTGTACTATAAGCTCCTTTATTGATCCTAGGTTTGTCTTTTTTGAGATTTTCATAGGCTTCTCCATTTCAGGCTCACATATGGCTTTATTGCTTACTTTCCAAACTTCAGTTTGGTCGTTTCTCACCTATGTGTGTCCTCATTGTATGTTTGAAACATTGAATGTTTCATTTATGGTTACGTACAGATAGAAACTCATTATCTTTTGAAGAAACCAGTTTATGGCAATATTCTGTGATAAAACACTATTTTAGAGGAAAAGTGGTTCTTATTTGCTACAGCCTGTTTGTTGGTTGGGCAACCAACCAATTTAGCATTCCACTGCAGGCAGGAACCAGCTGTGGGGTGGGGAGAGTAACATAATCAAGAGCAAGGGATAAACAGGTCCACTATGCTTTTCCTAGGCTGTGGGAATGGTCAGTTGGTGAAACACCACCATCTTGTCTGGATACTATCAGAGGAGTCCCGTCTGGCCACTGGGGAAGACAGGTGATAGACAAGGTAGACAAGAAAGACATTGGTGATGATTTTCCTGATGTGGAGACCTCTAAATGTATTCCCTCAGGATGACCCTGAATAAAGATGAGAGAAGGAGCTTTATCTGTAATAAAACAGGAGTGAAACCTTGTAAAGATGTATGTTTTGTTCTCTCAATAGCCTATCAGCCAAACAAACTGCAGTTCCTCCGTATTTTACTCATGGGGTTCAACTGTCAGAACATCAGGGGTCTGGTCTTGATTGTGCCTTTTGAACCTTGAAAAAGACCACTTAAACTCATTCTGTCTATAATGCTTATCTGTACTTGTTTTGAGAGCATCAAATAAATTGTTAGAGCATTTCGAAAGAGTATAAAGTGAACACGAATAAAGAATTAGGGTGGAAGAAACCTTAACCCTCAACCTACTTCAGTTAGGAAAGGAGATTTGAAAGGATGCCTGGGGACAACCCAAGTAAAAGGATTCTCAGGTATCAGTTACCTCGATCTCTTTTTATGTCCCCAACTTTTTATTCTGCCTGCTACCACCTTAGTTCACATTCATCTCTTAATTATTCTTGTGCTCTCACCCAGCCACCCAAAAAAACCTGCTTACCCTGTCTCTGTTATCCTTCACACTGACCACTAGTTATTCTCTAAAACTTACCTAATTACAAAATTCCTATGGTTTAGAAACCTTCAGTAGCTCCTCAGGGGACTACAGGATGGATCAAATTCTTTCCACAGTATATGAGGTCTCTTGCAATCTACTTTTCAGGGTTTTGTTTTGTTTTGTTTTGTTTTGTTTTTTTGGCTGTGTTGGGTCTTCGTTGCTGCGTGCGGGCTTTCTCTAGTTGTGGCGAGTGGGGGCTACTCTTCATTTCGGTGCGTGGGCTTCTCATTGGCAGTGGCTTCTCGTTGCAGAGCACGGGCTCTAGAGCGCAGGCTCAGTGGTTGTGGCGCACGGGCTTAGTTGCCCTGCAGCATATGGGATCTTCCCGGACCAGGGCTCAAACCCGTGTTCCCTGCATTGGCAGGCAGATTCTTAACCACTGTGCCACCAGGGAAGCCTCTTCAGGGTTGTTTTAAACATTAAGTTTATATAATGTCTGACACATAGAATTCAATATATCGGGTATAATGAAATAATAACAACAACAGTAGCTGTAGGCTAAAAATTCATTGAAACATTTCCTAGACTGAGGAACTTAGGTTTCAGTATCTAAAAGAAAATACCTACAGAGAAAGACCATTCTTATAAACCCGAGAAACCACTCTCTTGAAGGCAGCCTTGGTGAATGGAGCAGGAGTCAAGACACATCTTTCACTTTGTTTCCTTCCCCTGTCTCCATGAAGTGCTGATACAGTCCCAGACTGTAACCTTCAAGGGAGGTTGGACCATGCCTTTTATTTGTTTTGCCTTCTAATTCTTTTTCTTCTCCTACTGTACTAGTGAAGGGAACCACACTATGTCACCTCAAAACATGCCACTTTAGTATATTGATGATTTTGAATTAAAGGCAAGAAGAAATAGTAGGTGTAAGAAGGACACTCTGACCCTCCTTTTCTTTCTGAAAGCAGGAGCTAAAACTCCCATGTGAAAAGTACTTTCCCTGTACCAGAAGGAAGGAAGACATTTTTGTCACCAGAGATGGGGAATCTGGGGCTGAGAAATCTATACAAACAAACCTTGTTAAACTAACCCTTATCTTCCTAGTTACTTATTGAATGGAAAAATTTGCTTTTCCTCCTGTGTGATTCTCCTTTACTCTCACACTAGTACCACAGCCACAAAACTTCTGACAACAGATTGTGTGGGATTTTGCCCACACCAAGCAATTCTTTGAAACCAGCTCGGTATCCTACAATTTAACTCAATTCTGACACTATCTAACTGGAGATAGCTTCAGATCCCACAGGTTAAGGGCTTAGTCCCACAAGACTGCCCCCATGTTAGATGCCAACCTCAAGTACTAGGTCCCCAGGTTACCTACAACTTCTGTCTGACTTGGCTATAAATTAGAGCTTCCCACGATCTCCCCTGTCTCCACCTTGGGTTCATTTAATTTTTAGAATGGCTCATAAAACTCAGGAAAACAGTTTACTTACTACTGTAAAAAATTAATAAACAGAAGGGGGAGCTCTCATGCCCTGTAATGGTAGCTGAGCCCAACAGGAAGAAAGCCGGCTCTTCTTTCCTGGCAAGGACTCAGCCAATGAAAAGCCATGGACTCTGTTTACTATAGCCTTCCCAACTTCCTTTTCCTCCCTCCCAATAAAAGCATCCTCCTTCCCTTGCCTTTTGAGAACATGCATATGGCTCTCCCAGGACTGCAGACCTTGAATTGAAGTTCTCTGCGGATCCTAAATAAACCCATCTTTGCCCGAGAAATATCTGTCAGTCTATTTGTTTCAAGTCAACACCGTTTGTTATAAAAGGATATGATAAAAGATACAGATGAACATCCAGATGAAAAAGATGCATAGGGCAAGGTATATGGGAAGGGGTTTGGAGGTTCCATGCCATCTCTGGGCATGCCACTCTCTCAACACCTCCATGTGTTCACCAACCTGTAAGCTCTCTGAACTGTATACTTTGACGATTTTTAGGGAGGCTTCATCATGTAGGTATGATGTATCATTAACTCCATTTCCAGCCCCTCTCCCCCCTCTGGAGAATGGGAAGTGAGGCTGAAAATTTCAAGCTTCTAGTCATGGCTTGATCTTTCTGGTAACCACCCTCCATCCAGGAGCCCACCCAGAGTCACCTCAGAACAAAAGACACTGCCAGCACCCAATAAATCCCAAGACATTTAGGAACTGGAGCCAAAGACCAAATATTAGAACAAAAGATGCTCCTAGCGCTCTTATCACATAGGAAATTACAAGGGTTTTAGGAGTTCTGTTCCAGGAACCAGGGGCGGAGATCAATTTATGTATTTACTATTATATCAGACTTCTTCACCATTTACTATCCTGAGCTCAAACCCCTTTGTCTTATCAATTTTTCACAAATTTATTGTTTCTTTGTCTAAAAGGTATAAAAGTTTCCTGCTCTGGTCACTTCTTTGGGTTTTCATTCTCTTGTGAAGGCTCCCATGTACATGTGAAGATTTAATAAAATGTGCACACTTTTCTCCTGTTAATCTGTCCTATGTCCGTTTAATTCTTAGGCCCAGCCAGGGACCCTAAAAGGGTAGAGAATTTTTTCCTCCCCTATACTAGCTAATACCTTCAGTACAATGTTGACTAGAAACAGTAATAGCAGACGTCTTTGTCTTGTTCTAATTTTGAAAGCCAGCTGTATTAATTTCTGAAGGCTGCTATAACAAAGTACTACAAACTGGGTGGCTTAAACAATAGAAATTTATTGCCACACAGTTTTGGAGGCTGGAAGTCTGAGATCAAGGTATCATCAGGGTTGGTTCCTTCTGAGACTGTGAGGGGAAATCTGTCCCATACCTATTCCCTAGCTTCTGGTAGTTTACTGGCAATCTTGGTGTTCCTAGCATTGTAGACACATCACCTTAGTCTCTGCCTTCATGTTCAGAGAGCGTTCTTTCTGCGTCTGTATCTGCCTCTGTGTCCAAATTTCCTCTTTTTATAAGGACACCAGTTATATTGGATTCGGACTCAACCTGATGACCTATTTTTTTTAAATTTATTTTTATTTTTTTTAAAATACGGAACGCTTCACAAATTTGCGTGTCATCCTTGCGCAGGGGCCATGCTAATCTCTGTATCATTCCAGATTTAGTATATGTGCTGCCGAAGCAAGCACTGATGACCTATTATTAATTTAATTACATCTGCAATGACCCTCTTTAAATAAGGTCACATTCTGAAATACTGGTTAGGACTTCATCATATGAATTTTTGTGGGACACAATTCAACCTATAACAGAAGCTCTAACATTTTACCATTAAATATATTTGCCATGATAACCTTTATTAAGTAAGTTCTCTTCCATTCCCAATTTGCTAAAGGTTTTTATTGTAAGCAGATGTTAAACTTCGTTCAATGTTTTTACATAATTAACAAGATTTAATATATGGCTTTTATTCTTTAATCTAGTAATGCAGTGATTTATACTGATAGATTTCCTAATATTAACCCATGCCTGAATTTTGAGAATAAACCCAACTTGGTCATAATTTTTAATACATTTCTTGATTCAGTTTGCTAATGTTGTAGAAGATAGCTTTTCACATCTATGTTCATAGGAAAGATTGACCCATAAGGTTTTGTTTGTTTGTTTTTTGGGTTTTGGGGTTTTTTGGTACTGTCTTTGTCTGCTTTATATATTGTTACAATAGCCTCATAAAATGAAGTGGGGACTGTGACAGATATTACTAGTTGTTTCAGTTTGGGGTGATAAAGTTCTGGAGATGGATGGTGATAATTGTCGCACAACAGTGTGAATATACTAAATGACACAGAACTGTACACTTAAAAATGGTTAAAGTGGTAAATATTATGTATAATTTACCCCCCCACACACATACACACAAAACCAAACCCACAGCTAACATCATACTTAATGATGAAAGACTAAAATCTCTCTAAGATCAGGAACAGGACAAGGATGTGTGATCTTGCCAACTCTATTTAACATAGTACTGGAGGTTCAGGCCAGGGCAGTTAGGAAAGAAAAATAAATAAAAAGTATCTAAATTGGAAAAGAAAAAGTAAAACTGTCCCTATTTAAAGGTAATGTGATCTTATATTTAGAAAATACTAAAGAATATCCACAAAAAACTAAATAGAGCTAATAAACAAGTTCAGCAAATTTGCAGGATACAAGATCAATACACAAAAATCAGTTGTATTTCTATACGTTAACAATGAACAATCTTAGAATGAAATTCAAGAAACAATTCCATTTACAATAGTATCAAAAATAATACATAGGATTCATTTTATACAGGGAAGTGCAAGAATTGTATGCTGAAAATCACAAAACATTGTTGAAAGAAATTAAGAATTAAATAACTGGAAAGATATCCAATGTTCATGGATTGGAAAATTTAATATTAAGATGGTAGTTCTCCCTAAACTGATCTACAAGTTCAACACAATCCCTATCAAAATCCCAACTACCTTTTAAAAAAGAAACAGAAAAGCTGATCCTAATATTCATATGGAATTGTAAAGGACCTTAAATAGCCAAAACAATCTTATATAAGAAGAATTAAATTGAAGGATTCACATTTCCCAGTTTCAAACCTACTACAACATTTAAGACAATGTGGTACTAGCATAAGGATAGACATATAGATCAATGGAATAGAATTGAGAGTCCAGAAATCAAACCATACAGCTATGGTCAATTGATTTTCAATAAGAGTCTAAGATCATTCAGTGGGAAAAAGACTATTTTCACAAATGGTGCTAGGATGACTGGATATCCACATGCAAAAGAATACAGTTGGACCTCTACCTCATACCATATACAAGAATTAGCACAAAGTGAATAAGAGGCCTAAATGCAAAAGCTAAAACTAAAAACTCTTAGAAGAATACATAGATATAAATCTTTGTGACCTTGTATTAGGCAATAGTTTCTTAGATAAGACCCCAAAAACACAAGCAACAAAAGAAAAAATAGATGAACTACATCAAAGCAAAAAACTTGTGTGTGTCAATGGATACTATCAAAAGAGTGAAAAGACAATCCACAGAATGGGAGAAAATATTTGTAAACCATATATTTGATAAAGGTCTAGTATCCATAATATACAAAGAATTCTTACAACTTAATAATAAAAACACAACCTAATTAAAAATGCACAAAAGTATTGAAGACATTTGTCCAAAGAAGACATACAAATGGCCAATAAGCACATGAAAAATGCTCACCATCATTAGTAATTAGAGAAATGCAGATCAAAACCACAATGAGATACCACTTTACACCTATTAGGATGACTGTAATCAAAAAGACAACAAGTGTTGGGAAGAATGTGGAGAAACTGGAAGAGTGCTGATAGGAATGTAAAATGGTGCATTTGCTTTGGAAAGAAGCTGGATAGTTCTTCAAAAAGTTAAACATGGAATTACCATATGACCCAGCAAGTCCACTCCTAGGTATATACCCAAGAGTAGCGAAAACATAAGTTCAAATAAAAACCGGTACATGAATGTTTATAGAAGCATTATTCATAATATTCAAACAGTGGGAACAACCCAAATGTCCATCAACTGATGAATGGATAAATGAAACATGGTCTATTCAAACAATGGAATATTATTTGACCATAAAAATAAATGAAGTACTGATATATACTACAATATGGATGAATCTTGAAAACATTACACTAAGTGAAAGAAGCCAGACACAAAAGGCCACAGAATATATAATTTCATTTATATGAAATGTCCAGGCTGGGCAAATCCAAAGACAAAAAGATTAGTGGTTACTAGGAGCTGGGGGAAGGTAGAGAGGAGAATGAGGAGTGACTGCTCCATGGATATGGGATGTTTTTTGGGGGTGATGAAAATGTTCTGGAATTAGATAATGGTGATGGTTGCACAAACTTATGAACATACTAAAAACCATTGAACTGTACACTTTTAAATGGTGAATTTTATTGTATGTGAATTCTATCTCAATGAAAAAGGTACAAGACTTGAACAAACACTTCACCAGAGGGATTATACAGAAAACAAGTAAGCACATGAAAATATGTTCAGCATATTAAGGAAATGGAAATTAAAACTATTGTGACCAGAGAAGCCCAAGGAGATATGATATATATGTAATATGTAATTGGTAATATGTAATTTGGTATTTAGGATGGGTGTATGTAATATGGCATCTAGCACGGAATCCTGGAACAGAAAAAGGACCTCAGCAAAAAAAAGTAAGGAAATCTGAATAAAGGATGGACTTTGGTTAATAATAATGTATCAATATTGGTTCATTAATTGTTCCATGTGGATCATACTAATATGAGATGTTAAAAAGAGTTAGTTTTTGGGGATGGTGTAACTGTTCTATGTTGATTGTGATGAATCTACTAGTGTGTTAAAATTCATATAAACGTACAACAAAAATAGCCAATTTTTTAAAATTTTTTTAAATTTACTTGTGGCTGCATTGGGTCTTCATTGCTGCTTGCAGTCTTTCTCTAGTTGCAGAGAGCGGGGGCTACTCTTCGTTGTGGTACGCAGGCTTCTCATTGCGGTGGCTTCTCTTGTTGCGGAGCGTGGGCTCTAGTTGCGTGGGCTCTAGTAGTTGTGGCCCACGGGCTTAGTTGCTCCGTGGCATATGGGATCTTCCCGGACCAGGGAGCGAACCTGTGTCCCCTGCATTGGCAGGTGGATTCTTAACCACTGCGTCACCAGGGAAGCCCACCAATTCTACTAAATGTTAATTTTTAAAAAAATAAATTTATCTATTTATTTTTGGCTGCATCGGGTTTCATTGCTGCACATGGGCTTTCTCTAGTTGTGGCGAGTAGGGCTACTCTTTGTGGCGGTGTGCAGGCTTCTCACTGTGGTGGCTTCTCTTGTTGCGCAGCATGGGCTCTAGGTGCACGGGCTTCAGTAGTTGTGGCTTGTGGGCTCAGTAGTTGTGGCTCACGGGCTGTAGAGTGCAGGCTCAGTAGTTGTGGCACATGGGCTTGGTTGCTCTGTGGCATGTGGGATCTTCCCAGAACAGGGATCAAACCCGTGTCCCCTGCATTGGCAGGTGGATTCTTAACCACTGCGCCACCAGGGAAGTCCCTAAATGTTAATTTAAAAGATAAAATTAAAAATTATCTGGAGCAATCAAGAGCCAACAGAACCTGGAGATTTGACCCTGGAGTGAAGAGAACCATATTGGATGAGGTCTGTCTTTCCAAAGCTTTCCCCTTAGGGCCCTCCCCCATCTGTACAGTGTGGTGTGGCTAAACCTCATGCAGAAAGCCACAGAACTTCTTGGCTTAAGACATCAGTGGCTACATTTCAGGGTGGAGCAGCTGGAAACTGAGGGGGGAATACCCCAGAAAGGAGGTATCTGCAGAGAGGGGATCCCCTAAATCTGCACATAAAATTCCCACGAGGGACTTCCCTGGTGGCACAGTGGTTAAGAATCCACCAGCCAATGCAGGGGACACAGGTTTGATCCCTGATCCAGGAGGATCCCACATGCCACGGAGCAACTAAGCCTGTGTGCTACAACTACTGAAGCCTGTGTGCCTAGAGCCCATGTTCTGCAATAAGAGAAGCCACCACAATGAGAGGCATGCACACCACAACGAAGAGTAGCCTCCACTCATCACAACTAGAGAAAGCCTGCACACAGCAACGAAGACCCAACACAGCGAAAGATAAATAAATAAAATAAATAAATTTATTTTAAAAAAAATCCCACAAATCCTTGGATAACTCCTTACTGCACATCCACTGGGTGAGACTCCAAGGAGCCTAGTGAAAAACAACAGCTGAAAGGGAGATATTTCTGCTGCTGTGTACTGAAAGGGAGACAGAATTTGTAGTTTGATTTCCACAAATTTAAAGGGGCTTGGTAAATGCCTTTAGACTGCCTACTGAAATTCCATAGGGGCTATGCCTTAGAAGACTATGGGGCAGGATTAAGGAATTCACCCTAATAATAATGGTGAAACTTAAACAGACTCACCATAACAAAGGGTTGAACCAGAACTCCACAAGCTTCAGGTCAAGTTCAAGCTATTAATTTGACTGCTTGCTAATACAAAAATCAATGTTCTTCAGGAGAAGATAAAAGAATCCATAATCTGTACAATGTATCATCTCCAATGTCCATTATACAAATTTTAAAAATCCTAGACATGCAAAAAAGGAAAATATAGCTCAACATCATTAGAAAAGTCAGACAATGACAGTAGATACCTACACTACCCAAATGTTGGGGGGAGAAAAAAACCTTTAAGCATTTATTTTTTTAAGCATTTATTATAAATATCTACAAAAAACTTTATGCAAAAGATAGTCATAACAAATAAATAGATGGAGAATCTTAAGAAAGAAAAGAAAATTATATTTAAAATAGAAATTCTAAAACTGAAAATAAGTAAACAAATAAATGACTGATTTTGGGACTTCCCTGGTGGCACAGTGGTTAAGAATCCGCCTGCCAATGCAGGGGACACAGGTTCGAGCCCTGGTCCGGGAAGATCCCACATGCCGCAGAGCAACTGAGCCCATGCGCCACAACTAAGCCTGCGCTCTAGAGCCCGCGAGCCACAACTACTGAGCCCACGTGCTACAACTACTGAAGCCCGCATGCCTAGAGCCTGTGCTCGGCAACAAGAGAAGCCACCACAATGAGAAGCCCGCACACCACAACGAAGAGTAGCCCCTGCTCGCCACAACTAGAGAGAGCCTGCACACAGCAACAAAGACCCAATGCAGCCAAAAATAAATAAATAAATAAATTTATTTAAAAAATAAAAATGACTGATTTTAACAGCAAGTTGAAGTTGTCAGAAGAAAGGGTCAGGGAAAGTAAAGAAATACCAGGAGACATCTCAGTCAAAAGACTGAGAATAAAGACTGAAAAAAAAATGACATATCAAACAATATTAAGGTGATGGTATTAACTGGAGTTAGAGAATGAGAGGAGAGAGAAACCAAGGCAGAAAAATGTGAAGAAACAATGGCAAAAATCCCCGAATTTGGTAAAGACAAAAATGTATATATTCAGAATTCTCAGGGCACCACAATGAGATATACATGAAGACAACCGCTCCTAGGTACATCATAGTCAAACTGCTGAAAACAAATATAAAATCTGAATAGTGAAGATAAACAATATATGACATACTGGAGAACAATAATTTGAGTTATCTTTGATTTTTCACCTGGAACTATGAAGGTCAGATGACAGTGGAGGAAAATCTTTAAACTGCTGAAAGAAAAAGATTGTTAATACAGAATTCTACATCCAATAGGATGAATGAAGTAGAAATAAAGTTATTTTCAGATAAAAGAATTCATCTAAGAGAATTCATCCACCAGCAGATCTGCACCACAAGAAATGCTGAAATTCTTCAGGCTAAAGGGGAATGATATCAGGGAAAATCTTAGACCTTCATGAATGAATGAAGGGATCAGAAATGGTAAATATCTGGGTAAATATGAAAGACTCTTTTCTTCCTACTTTATTTAAAATGCAAGACAGTTTAACGCAAAAATTATGACATCATCTTGTGGAGTTTCTAATGTGTGTAGATATGATACATATAACAAAGCATAAAGGATGGGGCAAGGATTGTAGTAAATGGACCTATTTGGTTATGAGACTTCTACATTTTATGTGACATCGTACAATATCATCACTAAGTAGATTGTGAAAACTTAAGTACATAGTTACATTGCAGTACTAGAGAAACTACTAAAATATATACAAACAGGTACAGCTAACTCTCAATATGTAAAATGAATTTTTTTTTAATTAGGTGAAATTCTTAAAAAAAAAATTGAATATGCCCAAAGAAGACAGGAAAGGAGAAGAAAGGAACAAAAGTCAGAAGGGAAAAAAAACAAATAGTAGCTCAAAAGCCAACCATATCAATTATTATATTAAATATCTATGGAACAACAAATGGTTCAATTTAAAGGCAGATATTGCCAAAATGAATAAAAAAGCAAGACTCAACTATATTCTGTCTACAAGAGATGCACTTTAAATATAAAGACACACATAGATCAAAAGTAAACGAATGGTAAAAGATATAGCTACAAATAGCATAATATCAGATAAAATAGACTTCAAAGCAAAAATTATTAGCAGAGGTGGAGGAGTGACATCCATAACCATAAAGGTTCAATTCATCAGAAAGACATAACAATAATCAAATGTTTATGTATCTAATAGAATTTCAAAATCCACAAGGCAAAATTTGACAGAATTGAAGGGAGAAATGGACAATTAATCCCTCTATTAATTCATTGAAAAACTACACAAGAAATCAGTAAAGACATAGATGATCTGAGCAACATTATCAACCACCTTGACCTAACTAATATTTATAGAATACTGCACCCTAAACGTGCAAAATGAACATTTTCAAGTGCACATAGTATATTCACTAATATAGACCATAGGTTAGTCAATAAAATAAGTCTCAACGAATTAAAAGGAACTGAAATCATACGAAGTTTGCTCTCTGACCACAATAAGGTGAAGATGGGGCATCTGTGTACCCTGGAGGCCAGTAAGGGGAGAAAGGTAGTTTCAGATTGCAGGCACAAGTGGCACTGCAAGCACAAGCGGGTATGGGGTAGGGGCTGAACACCAGGAGGAGGGGAGACAGCTGGGTGAGGGTACCAGTTACCCACCCCAGGCCCCAGCCTTATGGTCTCTGGCTGCCACCTGTCCCCAGAGCCGCCAGGAGGAGGGAGTGCTGCAATCAGAATGGCCCAGGTGGTGATGCTCGGAACAGGGCCCCTGGGCTTCCTGCTTGGCTCCTTTGTCTGCCTCAGGGGCTGACAGCTAGTCTTCCCTGCTGTGGCCACAGAAGGAGAGCACCTAGCAAGGTACGGAGGTGACAACTGCAAGGTGAGCTGCTTGGGCTCGGGGCTAGGATTCAGGTGGGATCACTGGGCCAAGTGGGGGGTGGGGACCAAAGGTTTTGTAAGGGAAGGAAGGGCCAGCCCAGGGTGTGCTGGGGGCTCAAAGGAAGGGTCTGCTCTGCCCCAGTGGGGAGCCCCAACCCTTGTTCTGGCTGGAGATGGCCAGCTGAGAGCAGTGACCCCAAAACCTTGCTTCCCACAGAGGAACCCTTTGTCCAAGGCTAGACTGAAGGGGGACAGGAGGGGCTAGGCCATAGCCACACCACCAAGGGCCACCACAATGACCCAACAAGCCGTGTGCTCAGTGGTAGGACCCGACTGGGTGAGGTCCTTCAGGGATCTCTGGGGGAAGGACAGGGCCCTGGGCCCCAAGGAGACTACCTGTCACCCCACACCCAGTTGCAGGGCCACCCTCACTGCTGTTCCTCCGAAATTCTCCATCAGAGTGAAAGGAGAAAGAGATCAGGTCCCCAGTGAGGACCCCCCAATGGGATGGACAGCATTTCAGGCCAGGTGCCCAGAGAATGGGATGCTCTGTCCCCTGGGCTCTTGCTCACAGCTCCAGGACCTGGCTCCTTCTCCTTTCTTACAAAGAAAATGGCAGCTTGGCTCAATGAAAGCCAAGGGGAAGGTCAGGAAGAATACAGGGGGTAAGTAATTCCTGGTGGTGGGGTCTGGGGAAGGGGGTGTTCGTGTGCCAGCAGCATGAGGGAGGCAGTACTATACAGTGGTTAAGGTCATGGGCACTGGAGCCAGACCGCCTGGGCTTGAATCCTGGTTCCCCCACTTACTAGTTTGTAACCTTGGCAACCTCTCCAAGCCTGTTTCCCTTTCTGTTAAATTGGAAGGATAACAACAGTATCTATTTCATGACATTACTGTTAGGGCTAAGTGGGGTTTTAGCACAGTTTCTGGCAATAAATATTATCATTATAGATGGAGCCCCATGTGTAGGCCTATATCCCCTATCTGAAGGGTCACCTCCTCATCCAGACCCTGACTCAAAGTCCAGGGGCCCAGCTGATGGTGGCCAAAGTATTCACCACTGGGGAACTTTTCAGTGGGAGAGTCAGGGGTGGGGCCCTGCTCTCCAGAGCCTTTCCAGCTGCGTGATTTCCTAAGAGCTCTGGGGCAGGGCTCACAAGGAGGCAGCCAGTTTCTGAGGGCCCATTGTTTTTCTCCTCTGAGATGAGAAAGACACTTTCTCCCCACCCCTCCTCCCTTGACCCCCAGCTCTGCATGCTCAGGTGCAGGCCAAAGATAAACAAACGCTGCCCGTCTCTCCTTGTCTTGCTCACAAAGAGCTCTCAGTGTCTCCCAATGGTCCTGTGATGCCCAGCATTCCAAGCTTATTATCCCCAATTCACAGATGAGGAAGTTGAGGCCTAGAGGGATGAAGTGGCTTATTTGATGTCCCATACAGAGAAGTGGCACAGCCTGGACTTGGTTTCCCAGTCCTGTATCCAGTATTGCAACAGACTCATGGGCACACCAAATGCATAGCCACACATCGACGCACAGACAGACAGTCCCACATGCACCGTGCACAGCCTGAGTGGGGAGAGACCAGAGGGGCAGTGGTTTGGACCCTCACTCCTCAGGAGCCAGGTGGTGACAGCTGTTTGTTTGGGTTTTTTCCCCTCCCTAGATAAGCTTCACATCCCAGGTAACTGGAGCAGAAATCCTCAGCTTATCTTTTCTCCAGGTGGGGTTCCTGCCCCAGTAGGGGCCAGTACAGTCCACTCTCTTCCACAGCTGTGACCTCTGCTTGGCCCAGTGGGTATGGGGGGAGTGGGAAGCAAGAGATGCTGCTGGTGGATTTCAGGAGAGTGTGACCAAAGTCCAAAGGGCTGTTCACATGACTGGGTCCTCCCTGTGGTCTCTTGAAGTCAAGAGAGATGGGAGAGGGGAGACCTGAGCCTAAGGTGACCAACTGTCCAAGTTTACCTGGGTTCTTGGGATGTAGGTTTTTTTATTTTAAAACCTGGAAAGCCCCAGGCAAACTGGGATGAGTTGGTCCCTTGAGTCTTCCACAGCTCCCAGTTTGGGAAAATTGAGATTCACTCCGGAATATGTAGAGGATACTATGGACTGGGGCCAGGAGGGAAGGGAAGGGTCAGGGACACGGGAGGCAGGCCCTACTTTCACCCCCTTTCCCAGGCTCTCTCTGAGACCAAAGCTCAGGCACAACCACGCAGGCCATCCTCCCAGGTCCCAAAAGACCTTTGTTCCCAGTAAAGATAGGAGAAACCTGAACTAAATGTATTTCTCACTTATAGAGGAAAAGGAGGTCAGGGAGGTGACTGATGTTTAGGTCAAAGGGCACACGAAAGAGTCAAGCAGACATACATTAAGCTGTATGCACTCCAGCAACGTGTAACTTTTGGAAACCTGTTTCTTTATCCTGAAAATGCAGATATGTACCCATTTTGTGGGATTGTATTAAGCATCAATGAGCAGCAGCTTAATAGATGTTGGTGGCTGAGATTGTGGGAGGGTCTTTCTCCTCTCAGACTTGGCAGGAGATGCCTGTCTTGGGTCTAGATCTCACCCAGGTTTCTGTTTCTTTCTTTCTTTTTAAAAAAATATTTATTTTAGGGCTTCCCTGGTGGCGCAGTGGTTGAGAGTCCGCCTGCCGATGCAGGGGATACGGGTTCGTGCCCCGGTCTGGGAGGATCCCACATGCCGCGGAGCGGCTGGGCCCGTGAGCCATGGCCGCTGAGCCTGCGCGTCCGGAGCCTGTGCTTCGCAACTGGAGAGGCCACAGCAGTGAGAGGCCCGCGTACCGCAAAAAAAAAAAATTTATTTTATTTTATTTATTTTATTTTTATTTATTTTTTGGCTGCGTTGGGTCTTAGTTGCAGCATGTGGGATCTTTCATAGTGGCAAGGGGTCTTCATTGTGGCACACATTGTGGTACACGGGCTTCTCTCTAGTTGTGGCATGTGGCTTTTTCTCTCTCTAGTTGTGGCACACGGGCTCCAGAGCACGTGGGCTCTGTAGTTGAGGCGCACGAGCTCAGTAGTTGTGGCGCGCGAGCTTAGCTGCCCCGTGGCATGTGGGATCTTAGTTCCCCAACCAGGGATCGAACCCGTGTCCCCTGCATTGGAAGGCAGATTCTTTACCACTGGACCACCAGGGAAGTCCCCCAGGTTTCTTTTTCTTCAGGACTTCTGCTCATCTCAGGTTCACATGCCCCTGGTGTTGCCTCCAGGGAATGGCAAGATGGGAGATGACTGGGAAAGGGGGTCCTAAAGGAGGAGGAGGGGAGGGGAATGGCGAGGCTGGAATTTGAGATGAGAAAACATTGGATAAGGAGGAGGTCTCAACTGCTGGAAACTGAAGGGTGGCTCAGGGCAGAATTTATCCATGATATCCAGGCCTCTGAAGTTCTTCAGAACAGGGAGGCATGTGTGGGGTAGTGAAGACATTCACCTCAGGCTTAGCCCCAAGCCAAGTCTCCCTGAGCCCTGGGTGGCCCATCTGACCCAATGATCAGTGGCTTCTCCCTCATCCCAGCCTGCAAACACCTGGTGGTCTGGTCCATTTCTCCTCCCAGGCCCTGATTGGGGCAGTCAGCACCATTAAGTTCTTCCTGTCTGAGGCTTTCCTGGGTCAACACTTAGAGGCCGTGGAGCACCTGAGCCAGGAGACCTCTTCCTGCTCAGGTTGATGTCACTCACTGGATGCTGGTGCGGGGCCCACGTGGGCGTGTACTGCAGCCACAGAGAGATCATCCACTTTGAGGGTGAGTGTCTCATCTGGAACACAGGCCTTAGTCTTCGAACAGAGGCTGCCCATCAAGCCCAGCTCCACCAGTGGGTGGGCCTCACGGGGATGAAGACTGCAGGTCCCGAGCTCATGGTGTGAGTCTCTGAAGACAGGCACTTGGGCACCCAGGGTATGGGGCTCAGGGCCACGGGATCCTGGGAGATAGGGGTGCAGGCTGGATCTTGGGGCTGGAGTCATAGGACCTGACCTGGCTCTGATCCGCACTTGTCTGGTGATCCTTGCATGCAAGAATCCTGGTGGCCACGGGCCGCTCATGTTTCTCGGCTCCTGCGAAGGCGTTGTGTCCAAACAACGGCAGTGACTGCTGCCGCGCTCCCGCTAGCTTTGGAGGGTGCTGCGTAGACAGGGCGGCTGGAGCACCGCATACGCAAAGCCTTGGATGCTGACCCACCTCCCTATCACCCCACGCACAGCAACTGCGTGCACTCTGCACTGCACTGCTCGGCCTAGAGCCCAACTTGGACCCCCTACAAATAGCCCGGAGTCCCATTAGTTCAGTGCGCACGGCCCAGCTACCCACACAGGACCCCACGTCACCTCCAGAGCCAGTTAACAAATGCAGCTAACCAATGCGTTCCTGGAAAATTCAGGCCCTCCCTCCCCACCCAGGCCACGTTCTTCAAACTCAAGATCCCCTTTCCTCTGGCAGACCCAAAGCCCCCAGAAGCAAACTAGGCCTGCTAACTCATCAAGGCTCTACTCCTCTGAAACCCTTTTGGGCCCACTCCAGGAAGATCCCAACTCACAGATACTGGGCACATCTATTTACTTCAGCCTACTTCAGCCAGGTGCTGCCATAGTCCTGGTCAGTCCCTATTCCCATTTTCCAATGGAACCCACCTACAGAGCCAAATTCCACCTTTCCGGCCCCGCCCATTTCCACCCAGGCCCACCAATTCTGGTTCTGGAGACACCTGTATCCTAGTCTATAGATCAAGACTCAGCCCTATGGACCCTTCCACACTCCGTATCCAGGCCTTCTCACCTTCTCCCTGAAATCCAGCCAAAAGACCCCAGCTATTCAACCTGATGCCCCAGAGTCAACTAGAACCCACCCCTTCCCCCAACCCAGTCACCACTTTCCCTCTGGATCCAGGCCATCTTTCCTTGGGGTACCTTGGGCCTTGGGGGAGGAGCTGAAGGCCTCACATGATCCAAGAGTCTTGGCAGTCACACCAGACCCTAACCCACCCTCTTCCCTTCCCCTTCTTTCCTAGGTTTCGGTGGATGTGGACTTGACCGTGGACTAGCCATGACCTCAGGCACTCCTGGGTGGGCATGAGGGCTTCAGAAATGGTCATTAAAGTATTTTCCAAAGCTGAATTCAGGGTTCACATTCCCCTCTGTTCTCTCTACATCTGCATCTACATCTACAGCAGCATGCTGTAGGCTCCTTGGCGCTCTTGGACCAACCTTCCTTAAATTCCAGCATCTCCAGGAAACCCTTGTGCACAGATTTCTCTTACCCCTCCCCCACCCCCACCCTTTCCTTCCATAGCGTGGGTGAGCATCCGCGCTAGTATCTGGGATGAGTGGAGCCCCTAGAGGCCGTTCCACCAAGACCCCGTGGTCGGTGGTAGGTAAAGACGTTCTGCATCCCCAAAAGGCTGTCCCATAATCAGTCCAGCAACCTCCACCCACCCCAAGACCTGGAGCTGCATCAGTCCCTTTAAAGGGCAGGAACCTTCCTTACTGGGGGGGTGGAGGGATTTCCGAGGGATTGGGGCGGGGCCAGACCCTGCTACACCTCCCCTCCTGCTCTCTCCGCGGACACGCCCTTCGCTCCGCAGGCGCCGGTACCTTTAAGAATCTTCCCGCGAGCATCCCTGATTGATAAATCCGCGCGCTGCCTCCGCCACCGCAGATTGCGGCCTCTGCGGAGCCCAGGCCGCGCAGCCGACCTCGCCTGTCCGGCCTGCGTTTCCTTCCTCGTTCCCTGCCGCATCCCGGAGGCGCCGCGACCTCCCCAGCGAAACCCGCGACCTCCCCTGCCGCCCCATGTCGGCCGCCCCAGCCTACAGCGAAGACAAGGGCGGCTCTGCTGGCCCCGGGGAGCCCGAGTATGGCCACGACCCGGCGAGCGGCGGCATTTTCTCCTCCGACTACAAGCGGTGAGGGAGCCCGCCGAGAGTGTGGCTGTGCCCGGGCCGGCCTGGAAACAAGCGCTCCGGTACCATGGACAGCGCCCAGGCCAGTCGGCTGCGCCCAGGCCGGGCCCCGGCAGCGCGCACCGGAAGCCTGCCCAGCCCCCTCCCGCCGCGGTCACGGGCCCTCGCGACGCCCGTCCCCCACGTCAGCATCCCGCCGTGAGGGGTCGGCCTGGGACCTGGGAAGGGGGTCGGAGGCTGATGGGGGATGGGCCAGCCGTCTCTCTTTCTGGAGGACCAATCCTCCCGCCCCAGGTGTTTCTCCTGTTAGTAGGTTTGGATTCCAGGTTCTCCGCCTTTTTTCGCGTGTGGCGAATTGACTCCAAAATAACGTGGGGGAGGGGTCAGAACCGGAGAGCTTGAGCCTGGGGCCTGTCCAGGAAGGCCTGTCCTGGAATAGACTCAGAACCTCCCAGGCCTGGCCCCTCCTACCAATCCATTTTCCCTCATTCTGGTCCCCATGTTCTCATCCCCATCTCCCATCTGGCGCCCACACTCCTGCTCCCCACATTGCCCCTATAGTTCAGCCCTACCTTAACTTCCCACTCTTCCCTTCCGCCTTTGGCTCATTCGTTCGTTTATTCGTAAATTTTGAAACAAGCCTTTTTAAGGGCCTACTATATCGAGTCTCGTCCTCGTCACTGTGAATGCAGCCATGAACATGAGACAGTCCTTGTTCTCAAGTTGCTCTAGAGGGGGGCCCAGGGAAGAAGCCGTCAGTGACAGCTCAGTGTAGCAGGGGCTGTCAGAGTGGTGAGAGGAGCTCTTCCCTGTGCCCGGAGAGAAGGGACAGGGGAGAGCCAGGGATGTTTCAGGCAGAGGAAAGAGCTTTTAGCAAGGTTTGGACGTGAAGGAGAGCCAGATCACAGGTTTTGTAGGTGCTAATACGGTGAGGGCAGAATCTCTGTGGAAGCCACTGGAATGACCAGAAATGAAGGTGCGGGGATGCCAAGGTCGGGGTGGGGGGCACTGAAGGGTTCTAAGCAGGCAATAGATTTGCATTTTAGAACGATCCCAGGCTGGATTGTGGAGGAGAGATTGGAGGGGTGCTGGATTCAGCAGGAGACAAGCGAAGGGCGTTGAAGTTGGCCGGGGGTGGGGGTGGACATGATGGTGGCCTAGACTATGGGCAAGGCACAGGACATGAGGGCTATTTTAGGTGGTAGAAGCCACAGACCTGATGATTAACTTGGGAGAAAGGTAAGAGGAAGGGGCTGGGAGAAGATAAGGATAATCTCAGGTTACTAGTTCTTGTAACTGGATAGATGGTGGTGCCATACAGGGTAATTGGAAATAAAGACATTACAAGCAAATTTGTGGAAAATAATGGCTTTTGACATGCTGAGATTGTAAACTCTGAGGTATAATACATTCAAGTCTAGTAGGTAGCTGGATGTTAGGATTTGGAATCCAGGAGATTATTATATATATCCATCAAAGCCACAAAAGGAAGCCAAGAGAACCTAGGGAGCATGTAATATAAAATGAGTTCACACAGGGCACAGGTAGGAACCCTGAAGACATGGAATTAAGAGTGACCAGAGAGCAGGGGGAAAGTGTTTCAAAGTAACTGAGAAAAAGTAAGCCAAGGGAAGGAGGAAAAATAAAAGTAGTTTCAAGAAGGAAGTGATCAGCAGTGTCAAGGCCCATTGAGGTCAACTCAAACAACGAAAGCAATCATGACCATTGGTTTGACAAAAAGCAGGTCAACCCCTTCCTGCTTTACTCCCCACCTTCTGCCCTGGGAGAATAGTTCTGGCAAAGTTAGAAGAGGAGGGGCTAGATTATTTTTCCCCAACATTCTATGATGAACAATTTTAAACATACAGAAAAGTTGAGTGAATAATACAATGAATGTGTGCCCTCCCCCTAGATTCAACCATTGATGACATTCTGCCATATTTGCCTTATCTAACCATCTGTCTATCTTTTTGGGTGAACCATATAATTTGTAGACATCATGGCGCTTCAGCCCTAAATTCTAATCAGCATGGGAAGCCAGATTAAAGCGAATAGAGGAGTGAAGAAGAGGTAAATAAATAAAACATAGTGGATGGGAATTTTGCTTTCAAGAAGTGTGACTGGGGGCTTCCCTGGTGGCACAGTGGTTGGGAGTCCGCCTGCCGATGCAGGGGACGCGGGTTCGTGCCCCGGTCTGGGAGGATCCCACATGCCGCGGAGCAGCTGGGCCCGTGAGCCATGGCCGCTGGGCCTGCGCGTCTGGAGCCTGTGCTCCGCAGCGGGAGAGGCCACAGCGGGGAGGGGCCCGCGTACCGCAAAAAAAAAAAAAAGAAGTGTGACTGTAAGGGGGAGAGAGGGAAAGAGTTGCCAGAGGAGAACATCAGTTCAAGAAGATTTGTTTATTTTATTTTTGTTGTTATTTTTGTTTGTTTATTATTAGGATGGGAGAGCCCAGAGCAAGTTTAACTGCTGATGGGAAGGAGCCAGCCGTGTGGGAGAGGCTGAAAGGAATTGAAGGAGAGAGGGGAGGGGAGGCTTACAGAGCTGGGTGGGAGGATTGGCCTGGCCTCAAGGAGGACCAGCTCTGCCCAGAGGGAGGAGGACAGGAGAGGAGAGAGTAGATGCAGATGCTTGGGAGCTGTGGGGGATTTGATCTAAAGCCTTTATTTTCTGTGAGAAGCCAGTAGTGAAGCTGCAAAGGCAAGGCTGCGGGTGGGAATTTGAGGAGCATCAAGGGGGTTTGAAATACAGCAAATAAACTAACCACTCCTGGCAGCGTAGGGGCCGAGGGGACAAGAGGGCCAAGGATGTGAGGAAGGAGCAGATTGGAGGGGTGGACCTGGGGGACCTAGGCCAAGTATGGAGGAAGTAGAGATAAGAGAGTGCTGATAGGAAGGAAAAAATTAAGGAAATGGCCCTGGAAAGACAGGTGAGGATCAAGATGGTTAGGGTCAGAGTGAGAAGGCTGTACAAGATTTCTGAGGAAGAGCTGTTCTGAGGAGGCAGAGGTCCAGTTGTGGCATGAGAGTGGAGGAGAGGGATGCCGCACCTCTGTCTAGATCAGCTCTCCTGTCCCCTAGTCCCCTGCCTGGAGATTGGGGGTTGGCCCTGTCCCCAGTCCCTGCCCTCCTCCCCCTCATGAGTCCTTGTCTCTGAGCAGTGAAGAGGAAACCAGAGCCTCCCTCCCCGCCAGTGTCCAGTTTCTGAGTTTCGGGGCGGGCCGTCTGGTGACAGTGACAGGCATCCCCAGCTCCCTGGTCAGCTCAGTCCCATTTTGGAGCAGGACCTGGTGCCCAATGCAGCGATTCCTGCAGCTCCCAGGGGCCGCGGTGAGGCCAGGGAGCAGAGGGACTTGTGGAGCTGATCAGGAGGCTGCCAGCCCTGTGCTGGCCCCTGAGGGCGGGCCCCCACCCTGGTACCAGGCCCTGCAGCCAGAGGAGCTTCGGTGGCTGCAGGCGCCAGAGGAAGACACGACCCCAGAAGCGTCCCTGGAAGGACCTTGCCTAGAGCCTGGCCAAGGCCACAGCCAGAGGCAGCCACTACGGTACAGAGGGGCCCCCAGAGACCCTCACCCAGACAGCCAGGAAGGCAAGGGGTGGGAAGCTGACACTCTCAGCCAGGACCCATTTAAGTCCCACCTCCTCAGCAGGAGGACTGGGCCGGCATTTAGGGTCTAGGTGGGAAGGGGGGGCATCAGGGGTACTGTATGGGGGACTGAGAGTTTGAGTTTGGGGAGATAAGCTTAACTCCTTGGAAGCTCTGAGGGGAAGAGGATAGGAAACTATTTGAGAGTGGAGTAAAATATTTGACCTTTTCCTCCCCCCAGGTCCTAGCTAGAGTGGGTTCTGGGTGAGGTTTGGAGACAGGATAAAGCGTTTGGCCACCCTCTCCCGCCTAGTGGGTTGGAAGCTGGGTTGTGAGGGGAGGGAGGAAAGTGGATATCAGGTGAGATGAGTATGTCTGGCCTCAAATGCCATGTTTTACCCCACCAGCTGGCTCCAGTGCCCCCCCGCCCCGGAGAGTCCCTCAGGCCAGGCCAGGGGTCAGGTCACAGTGAGAGCAGTATAAGGGGATCGGACTACAGGAGATTAATGTTTCATGGCCTTAGAGTGTTGCTGTGTATCTCTCCCTTCTTCTCCCTCTTGGGAACATAAGCTGGTGGGAGTGAAGATGAGGGACCCAGGGTGGTTACACCCTAGGAGGGAGCTGTCAGGGGGCAGCTGACAATCTTACCTGTGCTATGTCCGCTATGTCCCCCCAGTCCCTCCGCTCCCTCGATTCCCCTCACCTAGGGCCCTAGAGCCTTCAGGAGCCTGGAAGGTGTGCGCTAGGCTGGGTGGGTGGGAGAAGTGTGGGTGCCACAGCACACGCCCTGGGTGTGTGCATTGGACACGGGCCTGTGGCATCTGTCGGGGTGGTGAGGACACCCGGGTGCGAGGGAGCCTGCTTTAGAGAACTCCCAGAGTTAAAGGGGCTGGGCAAACTCTGACAAGTCCCAGTGAAGTCACCCCAGGCTGACCAGTGAGGATGCCCACCTGACCCCTCAGAAGGAGATCAGAGGATCTGTGAGGCTGGAGTATTTGATCTTAAAAGCCTGTTTTTATCATCAAGAATCTCAAATGGGAGCCCACAGGCCATTTTGGCCAATGAGACTGGAGTAACTCAGTCTTGTCAAAAAGGTGTATGTGTATGTGTTGTGTGTGTTGTGTGTGTGTCTGTGGAGGGACGTGTGTGGGGTATGTGCATGTCTGGATCAGGGGGTGGGGGGAGTCGTGGTGGATATGTGTCTGTGGGCGTCTGTAGGGATTTGTAGGTGAGGTGTGTGCGTCCATAGGTGTGTGGGTTTATGTGTTGAGAGTGTGTTTTTGTGGGAAGTGTCTGTATGTGTGGTATATGTGTCTGTGACTGTGTGTATTTCTGTAGGGATTGTGGGTGTGTGTCTTCAGGGGTTTTAGTGGGTGTGTGTGGGTTTATGTATAGATTGTATGTGTCTGGGGGTTGTAGGTGTGTCTTTGGGGGTCTGGGTATGTGTATGGGGTACAGGTATGTCTGCGGGGAGGTGTGGGAGGGTATCGCTGGTACCAGTGTTTGGTGGGGATGTTTGGGTGTGTAGGTGTCTGTAAGGGTGAGTTGGCTGTGCGGGGGTATGTATGGAGGTTCCTGGGGGTGCAGTGGTGTGTGTATATTGGGAAAGGTGGCACCCAGCTCTGTCATTCTTCCCACACCCTAAGTGCTGCCCAGGCCCAAGTGAATGGTCTGTCTGTATCTCTGTCTACAGCCATGTGTCCTGAGTTCAACACACCTAGGAATTGACCACCTGGTTTGTGTTTAGGAGGGTGACAAGGTGGTTGTCTTCTGACCCTGGCTTGGCCATAGGGAGTAGAAAATGTCCTCTGGTGTGGGGGGACATCTTCCTGAATGGAGGAGTTTTGATCTTTTTTTTTTTTTTTAAATTGAAATATAGTTGATTTACAATGTTGTGTTAGTTTCTGATGTACAGCAAAGTGATTCAGATATATATAGATATATATACATATATAATTTTCATATTCTTTTCCATTATGGTTTATGACAGGATATTGAATCTAGTTCCCTATACAGTAGGACCTTGTTGTCTATCTATTTTATATATAGTAGTTTATATCTGCTAATCCCATACACCTAATTTATCCCTCCTCCATACCCTTTCCCCTTTGGTAACCATAAATTTGTTTTCTATGTCTGTGAGTCTGTTTCTGATTTGTAAATAAGTTCATTTGTGTCATATTTTAGATTCCACATTTAAGTGATATCATATGGTATTTGTCTTTCTCTATCTGACTTACTTCACTTAGTATGATAATCTGTAGGTTCATCCATGTTGCTGCAAATGGCATTATTTCATTCTTTTTTATGGCTGAGTAGTATTCCTGAATGGAGGAGTTTTAGATCAACCTGAGTGGGGTTGGACATCTTCTCCTGCCCTCATCTGACAGCTAGAAAGTCCTCTGTGTTCTGTTAAGCACTCACACATTTCTGCAAAATGCAGCCCTATGACTAGGTACATGTTATGTCAGGTTCTTTTCTTCCTCTTAGCTTTTATCACTTACTCATTTCTCAGCATCAGCACCAGTCACACTTGCCTCTTTATGACTATTATCATGCTCTTCCCCCTCCTAATATTGCTACCTCCAATTTCTTATTTTCTGTTGCTTCTAAATGTTTCACTTCTGTGACTAACTTTGCACACACTGCTTTTTAATTCCTACCATTGGTGATACCTCTCCCGGCTGGGTTCTCATGCCTGGGTCAAAGCTACGGATTATCTGAGTATCATCTGGGAGATTAGAGAATGTACAGTTCTCCATACACAACTGCTCATCACATTTTGGAATTGCCTGGGCAATAGATGAGTGCATCAGTGGTCCCACTGCTCTGTCAGCTGTGTGCAGACACATTTTTCCATGGGGTTATTCACACTTCTCTGTTCACTTCGTTGACCACCAGCCCCTGGACCTCTGAGTATGGTTGGGCAGGTTGTTCACTGCTCAAGGGCACATGGCCAAGGAATACCAGACAATGCTCCACTCACTGAATGGGGAGCAGCAGCACAGGGCTGTGTCTACCTGGCAGGGCAAGCGGATGGCAGAAGGGCTTACAGCAGCCCTGACAGTGAATACTGAATATAGACCCTAAATTTATATCAGTACTTTATCTATTTTGAATATTAAACTTTTATTCACCATATCCCAAATATTTTCCTTTCTGTTGCTATTATGGGCTGAATGGTGTCCCCCTCAAATTCATATGTTGAAGTCCTAACTCCCAATACCTCAGAATGTGACTGTGTTTGTAGATACGGCCTTTAAAGAGATAATTAAGTTAGAATGAGGTCATTAGGGTGGGCCCTAATCGAATATAATTCACCTGTTATAAGAAGAGGAAAATGTGGATACAGAGACCCACAGAGGGAAGACCATGTAAAGATATAGGAAGACAGCCATCTACAAGCCAAGAAAAGAGTCCTCAGAAGAAACCAACCCACTGACACCTTTATCTCAGACTTCTAGCCTCCAGAATTGCAAGCAAATAAGTTTAGGTTGTTAAGCCACCCAGTCTGTGTTACTGTTACGGCAGCCCTAGCAAACAAATACAGTTGCCTTGGTTTTTTTTTTTCTTAAATTTATTTTACCTACAAAAGTTAAAAAAAAACCTAGTAATAATAAAAAATTATTATTACTGATAATTTTATGACCTTGAAAATTAAAATTTCCCCCTCTTCCATATATTGAAATAATTTAACTATTAAACAAATGTGGAATTAATTTTGGTGTGAAATATATGTACAAGTTAAATTCTTTGCTACATAGCAGTTGACCCGACAGCATTTATTTCAGGGGAGGAAAATTTCTTTCTCCCATTGGTGAGTTATTTGTTCCTAATGTATCAACTTAGATTCATTTGTGAAATTTCCCCCCTATGACTCTTGACTCAAACTTTTAACCTGGTACCATAGGGCTTTTATCGTTGTCATATTGTTTTGTGTTTTGAATTCTGGTAGGGGGAGTTGTCTGTCATTGTTCCATTGTTCTCTTGTTCTCCCCCCCAAATTCTCTGGCGTTCTTACCACTTGATTTTTGTTTCTGGATGAATTCTGCAGTCACTTCAGGAAGTTTGACAAAAGGCCTCCATTGAAATTTCAATGGCCATTGTATGAAATTTGTATATTGGCTTGGAGACTACCTTTATTCCCCTCTGTCATGTGCAAGGGGTTATTTATTTAAATCATCATTTACCTCTCCCATTAGGGTTTTATAACTTTTTTTTTTTTTTTTTTTTTTGTGGTACGTGGGCCTCTCACTGTTGTGGCCTCTTCCGTTGCGGAGCACAGGCTCCAGACGCACAGGCTCAGCGGCCATGGCTCACGGGCCCAGCCGCTCCGCGGCATGTGGGATCTTCCCGGACCGGGACACAAACCCGTGTCCCCTGCATCGGCAGGCGGATTCTCAACCACTGCGCCACCAGGGAAGCCCTATAACTTTCTTGAATGACTGTTGAATGTGACAGGTCTGGCCTTTGCGGTAAGACCACTTCAACAGACTCTGGAGAATCTGGGACCCGTCCAGTCCTTGGAATCAGCTCAGTCTGTGGGGTCAGGGCCTGGGACCACACTCGGGGTGGGACAAGGGCATCTTGCTCTTGTTTTGACACCCACCTCCTTTCCACTGGCTCCAGGTCCTTCTCATCTATCCAACTGGCCATCTCCTGGGAAGGGTCCCTACCTTTCCCACCCCAAATCCATCCTATCACCTCCTGGCTGTATTAGCTTCCCAGGGCTGCTGTGACCACAAACTGGGTGACTTAATAGAAATTTATTATCTCACAGTTCTGGAAGCTAGAAGTCCAAAATCAAGGTGTCAGCAGGGCCATGCTTCATCTGAAACCTGTAGGGGAATCCTTCCTTGCCCCTTTCTAGCTTCTGAAAGTTTGGCAATCGTTGATGTTCACTGACTTGTAGATGGATCACTCCAATCCTCTGTCTTCACAAGGCGTTCTCCCTGCATCTCTCTCTTCACAAGGCCATCTTCTTTTTTTTTTTTTTTTTTTTTTTTTGTGGTACGCGGGCCCCCCACTGTTGTGGCCTC
>NC_041224.1:41999444-42003787 GCF_002837175.3 Physeter macrocephalus
CGGGCCTCTCACTGTTGTGGCCTCTCCCGTTGCGGAGCACAGGCTCCGGACGCACAGGCTCAGTGGCCATGGCTCACGGGCCCAGCCGCTCCGTGGCATGTGGGATCTTCCCGGACCGGGGCACGAACCTGTGTCCCCTGCATCGGCAGGCGGATTCTCAACCACTGCACCACCAGGGAAGCCCAACAAGGCCATCTTCTTAAAGAACACCAGGCATATTGAATTAGGGACCAGCCCTACTCCGGTATTACCCCATCCTAATTACAGCTGAAACAATTCTATTTCCAAATAAGGTCACATTCTGGGTACTTGGGGTTAGGACTTCAACATATCTTTTATGAGGGGGACACAGCTCAGCCCATAACACTGGCTGGCCCACATGCTCCTCCTGACCCTAAGTCCCCTGATGTGTATTTTACCACCTTCCCTTCTGGTCGAGTCCTGCTTTCCCTGCCCAGGTCCCTTCTTTCTGCCTGGATCCTACTGATTGATAGCCCCACCCCCACTGCTGTGCCCTCAGCTGACCTCTTGTGTCTCCCACCAGGCATGATGACCTGAAGGAGATGCTGGACACCAACAAGGATTCCCTCAAGCTGGAGGCCATGAAGAGGATTGTGGCGGTGAGGGGGGAAGGAGGGTCCTCCCTTGGGCGAGGGGCCTGGGGATCAAAGAGCAGCTCTCCTTGGCTCCTTGTGTACCTTCCCCTAATGAGAGGCGGCATCCTTCTTCTCCCCCTGCCTTGACCCCACCACCCAGATGATCGCCCGGGGAAAGAATGCCTCAGACCTGTTTCCTGCCGTGGTGAAAAACGTGGCCTGTAAGAACATAGAGGTGAGCGCTACCCGGTGAGGGGTCTCTCATGCCCACCTCCACCAGGAATAAACTGGAGCTGGGTGGGGGTGAGGAAGGGAACAATCCAGTCCTTGGGGCGGGGGGCAATCTGCTCAGAATGTTCCTGGTCCAGGAAAAGACACCATCTAGATGTCCCTGAACTAGATGTGGATCAGAGCAAAGGAACCAGGGTACACCCAGGATGCTTTCCCCATGGACCACAGCCAGCTGGGGTGATGACATCTCACGGGGGCGGGGGCACCAGTCCCTGCTGAGAAGCCCACTCCCCCCCAGGTGAAGAAGCTTGTGTACGTGTACCTGGTGCGCTACGCCGAGGAGCAGCAAGACCTAGCCCTGCTGTCTATCTCCACCTTCCAACGCGGCCTAAAGGTCAGAGGTCTCCGTTTGCCTCCCTGGGGTCTGGGCCTTGTGGGTGCTGTATTGGAGGAGTGAACCCCGGGAGAGGTCTGAGCATGGGGGGACAGGCTCTGGAGGCCTTTTCCTACCTGCCTAAAGTTGGGAGAGTCAGAGGAGGCTGTGATGATGGCTGCCTCAAACGTGAACCACTTGAGCCTCTGACATTGGCCCTCACCCCTACTGATGTAAAGGTATTGAGGCCCACAGCCAGGCAGAAGTCTGCCTTCTTAGGACAGGGTTGTGTGCAGGGAACTGCTGACCTGGATTCCTCACCTCTGGGTGTCGGAGCCTTGGCACTGGCAGGTTCACCTGGTCTGGGTATCTATCTGTGGAGAACAATGGCTTTGGAACCTTTTCACCTGGAACTGGGTAAGGAGGACAAAAGGGTTTATTGAAAACAAATGAGCTCCATGGAGAGGAAAACCACAAAGTTCACCAAGCAGGAGAGCAGCCTCAGATGTGGATACTGGGTTCCACGGTCAGCACAGAGAACATAAAGACCATTCCATTTTCAATAAGTTCAATACAGCCAATGATTTCTTGAGCATTGGAACAAATTGATTATTCTGTTTAGCACCAGAAGAAGTAGTTGACTTGTCTCAGATGCCCCAGTGTATGTAAAATATCCACCGTTAAAGACCTGGATCACATTTGTTGTGGTGAAATGCTCTTTGAGGCAGGCAGAAATTGAAATCACCCAAGGGAAGGGACAGTGGGAAGATTCAAGTCCCTTAGAATTCAGTGGAGGGACTTCCCTGGTGGCGCAGTGGTTAAGAATCCACCTGACAGTGCAGGGGACACGGGTTTGATCCTTAGTCCAGGAGGACCCCACATGCCGCAGAGCAACTAAGCCTGTGCACCACAACTACTGAGCCCACGTGCCACAACTACTGAAGCCGGCATGCCTAGAGCCCATGCTCCGCAACAAGAGAAGCCACCGCGATGAGAAGCCCACTCACCGCAAGGAAGAGTAGCCCCCGCTCGCCGCAACTAGAGAAAGCCCGTGCGCAGCAGGGAAGACCCAATGCAGCCATTAATTAATTAATTTAAAAAATAATGGGGCTTCCCTGGTGGCGCAGTGGTTGGGAGTCCGCCTGCCGATGCAGGGGACACAGGTTCGTGCCCGGGTCTGAGAAGATCCCATATGCCACGGAGTGGCTGGGCCCGTGATCCATGGCCGCTAAGCCTGTGCGTCCGGAGCCTGTGCTCCGCAACGGGAGAGGCCACAACAGTGAGAGGCCCACATACCACAAAATAAATAAATAAATAAATAAATAAATAAAAATAAAACAGATTGCTATAAAATGTATAAAAGGGCCTGTGCGTCCAGAGCCTGTGCTCCGCAGCGGGAGAGGCCACAGCGGTGAGAGGCCCGCGTACTGAAAAAAAAAAAAAAAAAAAAAATGCAGTGGAGGCTGAATCCCCCCACACTATTTAAACTGAATATTCTCACCTTTTGTTTTGTATATTAAATGCAGGCATGATAGTCTCCACTGGGTGGTTTTCTGGTTAGGATAAGATTTCTTCTGGGTAAAGAAGGCAACATCACTGCTGTTCTATTCTCTCTCCAATCAGACTCTTCAGCTCTGATTACAGCCATTAACTCCTCTAGTCTTTCCACACGTTTAGTTCAAATTCCTTTGAGAGGGACTCTGAAAGGTCCAGCTTCATGTTCAGCTGATGCTGTAGGCTGTTGAGCAGACTGAGAGTTGACTGCCAAAACCTGGGGCACGCGCGCCCCTGGTTCAATCTGCTCTGGCCAGCAGGAGGGAATGACAGAGTCTGCTTCTCTGAGGTGGGGCAGAAAGCATGGGCACTTGCATATACCATTCTTTCATTCAGCAAACACTTGGGTATTTCTATGCCAAACACTGTGCTAGGTTATTTTTAAAAGTCAAAACCAGGACTTCCCTGGCGGTCCAGTGGTTAAGACTTCGCCGCGCTTCCAGTGTAGGGGGCACAGGTTCGATCCCTGGATGGGGAAGATCCCACGTGCCACGTGGCTTGGCCAAAAAGAAGTCAAAACCATACAATCTATCTCTCAGAGTGGCTTGACTCGGGATTAAATCATTTTATAAGAAACATTCTGGAAATTTTGCACAGATTTTTACATTGACCTGAGTTTCTACAGTCTGCCCCTTTTCCCTTTTTGGAAAACCAGAGCTCATTTAGTCCATCTCAATGCAATGATTTCTCTAGAACAGTGGTCAGCAAACTTTTCTGTATACTGCCAGGTGATAGTAGTTTAGGCTGTGCAAGCCATCCAGTCTCAACCATGCAGCTGCTCGATTTTGCCCTTGTAGTATGAAAACAGCCATAAATGAGTGGGCATGGCTGGGTTTGCATACATTTTTATTTATAAAAAGGGCAGAAGACAGATTTGGCCTGGGGACTGTAGTGTGCCAACCTTTGCTCTAGAACATCTCTGACAGGTCATCTCCAGTGATACAGACCTCACTCCATAAGGCAACTTGCTGCGTCTTAAGACAACTACAACTGTTTTTTGTTTTTATTGAAGTATAGTTGATTTACAATGTTATATTAGTTTCAGGTGTACAACATATTAATTCGATATTTTTGTGGATTATACTCCATTTAAAGTTATTATAAAATATTAGCTATATTCCCTGGGCTGTACAATATATCCTTTTAGCTTACTTAGTTTATACATAGTACATTGTACCTCTTAATCCCCTACCCCCTCTTGATTCTCTCCCCCCCTCTCCCCCTGGTAATGACTAGTTCTCTGTATCTATGAGCTGTTTCTGTTCTGTCATACTCATTCGTTTGTTTTATGTTTTAGATTCCACATGTAAATGAAAACATATGCAGGATATATACCCAGGAGTGGCATTGCTGGATCATATGAAAATTATATTTAAAAATTTTTGAGGAACCCCCATACTGTTCTCCATAGTGGCTGTACCAATGTACATTCCCACCAACAGTGCATGAGGGCTGCGTTTTTTCCACACCCTCTCCAGCATTTGTTATTTGTTGTCTTTTTTTTTTTTTCTTTGTGGTACACGGGCCTCTCACTGCTGTGGCCTCTCCCGTTGCGGAGCACAGGCTCCGGACGCGCAGGCCCAGCGGCC
>NC_041224.1:42003833-42101168 GCF_002837175.3 Physeter macrocephalus
TCTTTTTTTTTTTTTTTTGTGGTATGCGGGCCTCCCTCTGTTGCGGCCTCTCCCGGTGCGGAGCACAGGCTCCGGATGCGCAGGCTCAGCGGCCATGGCTCACGGGCCCAGCCGCTCCGCGGCATGCGGGATCTTCCCAGACCGGGGCACGAACTCGGTTCCCCTGCATCGGCAGGCAGACTCGCAGCCACTGCGCCACCAGGGAAGCCCCTGTTGTCTTTTTGATGATGGGCATTCTGACAGGTGTGGAGTGATTACAACTTTTTTTAAACCATTATACTGTGTTGAAACCTCCATCGCCATAATTTTTAAAAATTTATTTCAGGCTCACAGAAGGCATAAAGAATAAATAATGAATATATACCCAGCATAAGAAATGAAAGATTTACCAAACAGCCAAAGTCCCCTATGTATCTTCTCCTGCTTATTATTCATATACATGTATTTATTCTTTTATTACTTATTTATGCATTCCTAAATAATGTATAATATTGTTTTGTAAGCAGTATCTTATATGTGTTCCTCTAAAACTCACTTTCTTTTTGTTATTACTACTGTTGGGGGGGCTTTCCTGCACATTAGAACCAGCCTTTTCTGTCAGCCCAGGCTGAGGCTGTGTTTGCTTTGCAGCCCACTAATGTTGGCTCAATTCAGACAGACCTCCAGTTGGCAGGCAGATAATCTAGGTCTCCCTATATCCTGTCTTTATGCAATTGGTTCCTTGAATCTCCTATGAAACCCTACTGTATTTCATTTTATAAGTTTAGCACAGGATCCAGCCAGGGTGATTCTGAATCTTAATTTTGTCCTCCTGATTTTGTGTCTTCCTCCAAGATGCTGATAAGCTATTCAGACCAGGGCAACAGACTATGAGTCCCATATATCATGCTTCCAGGATGACATTCATCTGTTAGTAAATCTTCCCCAAGTACCGCATTTTACCAAATTGTGGATCCACCTAACTGCAATCAGCTGGAATTTTCCCAGCTTGTTAGGAAGGATTTTAACAGCAAGGAAATTTCTTAACACCTTTCATGTGCAAAGGGCTGTGGTTATCCAGAGATAAAATAGACATGAATTCTGCTCTTAAAATGCTTACATATTAAATGAAACAAAAGGCCTACATTAAAAATGGCAATCCAGGAAATGCCATGAGAGACTCCCACAAATGCTTTGCTGAAATCAAGATACATACTGTTAATAGCTACCAGCCTAGTTACCCTAGCAAAAAGGAAAAGGGACTTTGGGGGATAACTTCCTGTGAATCCATAATCATTTCCAAATAAAATGTTAAATAAAAAAGGAAAATAGGTTTTAGCAGTGGATGTGATATGATTTGACTCACAGACTCCTGCTTTCAAAATAAGTGCTTTGAAACCATCTGTTTAAAAATTAATTCCAGAATTTTAACAGGGATTACCATAATTTTCACCTGTAATTTTGTGGCTCTTCTCTTTCTCCATTTTAGAAAATCAGGGTAGCACCTACCCTTTAGTGTCCTAGCACCTCTCCCACTGTCCACGTCCTCCAAGATTAACGGTAATTTACAGCTGCTGCTGCTCTTGTAATCTCCTGATTACAATACACTGTGTCTAAGGCTCTTCTGATGCAATAAGAGCAAAGAGGAGGGGCTTACACACCTATTCTCTCTCTTTTTTTTTAAAGCAATTAACAATGGTGTAATGCCATTTTTGTTTCTTTACTTATTTATTTTTGGCTGCGTTGTGTCTTCGTTGCTGTGTGCGGGCTTTCTCTAGTTGCGACAAGCAGGGGCTACTCTTTCGTCGCGGTGCGTGGGCTTCTCTTGCGGTGGCTTCTCTTGTTGCAGAGCACGGGCTCTAGGCGCGTGGGCTTCAGTAGTTGTGGCTCACGGGCTCTAGAGCACAGGCTCAGTAGTTGTGGCGCACGGGCTTAGTTGCTCCGCGGCATGTGGGATCTTCCCGGACCAGGGCTTGAACCAGTGTTCCCTGCATTGGCAGGCGGATTCTTAACCACAGAGCCACCAAGGAAGCCCCACACCTATTCTCTTTTTCGGAGCACAGGCTCCGGAGACGCAGGCTCAGAGGCCATGGCTCACCGGCCCAGCCGCTCCGCGGCATGTGGGATCTTCCCAGACCGGGGCACGAACCCGTGTGCCCTGCATCGGCAGGCGGATTCGCAACCACTGCGCCACCAGGGAAGCCCCCTATTCTCTTTTAAACACTGTGGAGGAAGTGGAAGAAGAGCAGGTTTGAGAGGTTGCTGGGAGACAGAGGACTGTAAGGATGAGCTCTCGGAAAGGGAGACCAGTTTGCATTTGCTGGCAGTCCCCTCCAGCATAAACACAAAGACACCCTCCCCCTCCACACATTCCCCTAAGGAACAAGAACTTTAGGTGTTCTGAAAGTTTGCCACTCTCCCTGAGAGTGAAGCAGCCAATGCCACATACGTTCAGGTGTCAGATTTCTGCAGCAGGGCCAAGAGTCAGTGCCTTCAGGCAGCTCCCCCCCACCCCAGGTACCCAGCACTAGCACATCATCCAGGCTCAAGAGAGGAGGCAGGGAAGCAAGAACTGTTGGTGACTAGGGACAGTGAGTTCCACAGGTGTGGCCTCTGCCCTCAGGCCACCTGCTGCCCTCTTATGGCTCTGCCTCCACCTCTGCCCTTAGGACCCCAACCAGCTGATTCGTGCCAGCGCCCTCCGTGTCCTGTCTAGCATCCGTGTGCCCATCATCGTGCCCATCATGATGCTAGCCATCAAGGAAGCTGCCTCGGATATGTCGCCCTATGTGCGGAAGACGGCTGCCCACGCCATCCCCAAGCTCTACAGGTATGCCCCAAGCCCCCGCCCACCCCTGGCCTCTCCCAAGTCTTGCAGGCTGCTTTTGGTTTTGCTTCTGTTTGTTTTGTTTTGTTTTGTTTTTCTCTTCAGATGGTTTAAGGCAGTTTGGGGAACTGACAGAGATGGAGGACATTGAAGGCAGTGGCTCACACCTCTTTATGAATAGGGTTGGGGTGAGGGAGGTGAGCACAGCTTGGGCGGATATTGGGAAGGCTGGAGACGGGGGAGGGGCAATCCCTCTCAACAGTTTCTATCTCAGTTTGGATTCTGACCAGAAGGACCAGCTGATAGAGGTCATTGAGAAGCTTCTGGCGGACAAGACCACGGTGCGTATGTGGACACACAGGGACGGGTGGTGAAAAGGAGCCAGGCAGAGGCCCCTCTGGCCTTCCTGTTCATGTGCTCTTGCCTCTGTCGGTTCCCCAGCTGGTGGCGGGCAGCGTGGTGATGGCCTTCGAGGAGGTGTGCCCAGAGCGCATCGACCTGATCCACAAGAACTACCGGAAACTCTGTAACCTGCTCATCGATGTGGAGGAGTGGGGCCAGGTGGTCATCATCAGCATGCTCACCCGCTACGCCCGCACGCAGTTCCTGAGCCCCACCCAGAACGTGAGTGGCCCAGACCCCCCAGGCGGGACCCCAACCCTCGCCCTAGCAGAGTGGGTAGGCGGGTCTCCGGGAGGAGGTGCCCACTGTCCCGCCTGTCTCCCCCTCCAGGAGTCTCTGCTGGAGGAGAACCCCGAGAAAGCCTTCTACGGCTCCGAGGAGGACGAGGCCAAGGGCCCGGGGTCGGAGGCGGCGGCCTCCTCGGCGCTGCCGGCCCGAAAGCCCTACGTCATGGACCCCGACCACCGGCTGCTGCTGCGCAACACAAAGCCGCTTCTGCAGAGCCGCAGCGCCGCCGTGGTCATGGCGGTGGCGCAGCTCTACTTCCACCTGGCGCCCAAGGCGGAGGTGGGCGTCATCGCCAAGGCCCTCGTGCGCCTGCTGCGCAGCCACAGGTGCGCGCCCGCCCCGCCCACGCCCGGGGGCCGGCTCGCCCCGCTTACCCACCCCCTCGACCCAGAGCGCCTGACACCCTCCGCCCCAGCCCACCTGCTCCCCGCCCAGACCCCAGTCCTGCCCTCCCCCGCTGGTGCCCTCCCCACACCGGTCCTCTCCTCCCTCCTATTCTGCCCACCTCCCTTCTCCCGACCTGCTGCCCCAGCGGAGGGGCCCAGGTACCTCTGACCCCTCCTCTCCACAGCGAGGTGCAGTACGTGGTGCTCCAGAACGTGGCCACCATGTCCATCAAGCGCCGGGTGAGCAAGTGACCAAGGCCTGCCCTCGCAGTCCGAGGAGTGGCTCCTGCGGGGCTAGGGGTACTGGGGAAAGGCAGGATGGGGGGAATGCCCTGGCTGTGCAGAGTGTGGGAAGGAGAGACCTCAAATGCAGGTGGAGAAGCAGGGCCTGGATCCCGAGGACCGCTGAGGGAGGAAAGCCTGATGAAGAAAGACCGGGTTAGGTCTGAGGAGGAGGGAAGAATTGAGGACTAGAGGACAGTGAGGGGCAGGAAGGATGCTGGGTCCTGGGTCAGGAGAGGAGGAGGGGCGCTCTGGAGGAGAAGCAGGTCTCAGGCTGAGGTGGAGCTCCCTGGGGCTGCCTCTCTCGTGCCAGGGTATGTTTGAGCCGTACCTGAAGAGCTTCTACATCAGGTCCACCGACCCCACCCAGATCAAGATCCTGAAGGTGAGTGATGGACAGATGTGCCTGTGGACTTTCTGTCCCCCACCCCCATGACCTACTTGAATATCCACAGTGGTCACCTTGGTGCCTGCCTGTTTCAGAGGCTGAGCCCACCGTTGCTCCAGCCAGGAGTGTTTGTTCAGGAAGCCAGGCTAATGAGAGTGGGGGGACAGGGTGCAGGGAGCTGCCCTTTACCCAGTACCTGTTATACACCTGCCACTTTTCACATATGAAGTAATTCGATTTTCATAATCACCTCAGGAAGTGTACATTATCTCTATTTTATGAAAATGTAGACTTAGGGAGGTGAGGTAACTACCGAAGGTCAGGTCTGCTGACTCCCAATTCATACTTTCCCTTGGGACTTCCTTGGCGGTCCAGTGGTTAAGACTCCGTGCTTCCAATGCAGGGGGTTAGGGTTCAATCTCTGGTCGGGGGACTAAGATCCCACATGCTGCGTGGTGCAGGCAAAAAAAAAAAAAAAACAACATACTTTCCCCGCTGCAGTCTCTGTCTTCTACCCACAGTGTAATTACCCTCACACACCTACGCCCTCGGGCTGTCGTGCAGACATACCCCCACAGAAAAGGCAGCAGGAGCCCATACCCACGTTCCATCCCTGCTCTGCCTCATTATTATTATTATTATTATTTTATTTTTTATTTTGCGGTACGTGGGCCTCTCACTGTTGTGGCCTCTCCCGTTGCGGAGCACAGGCTCCAGACACGCAGGCTCAGCGGCCATGGCTCACGGGCCCAGCCGCTCCACGCATGTGGGATCCTCCCGGACCGGGGCACGAACCCGTGTCCCCTGCATCGGCAGGCGGACTCTCAACCACTGCGCCACCAGGGAAGCCCCTCTGCCTCATTATTGAGTAACTTCCTTCAGCAACGGTTAATCCTCCTAACCCTTTTGAACACCTATTGTGTATCTCATGGCTAGATCTAGGGGTATCTAGGGGTACAACAGAGAACAAACCAATCAGGCACCCTACCCTTGTGGAGCTTACAGTCTCGCTGGGGTGAGGAGGAGACATTGGGCAGCTAATCACACAGCACAGGTAAAAATCCATTTGCAAAATAGATGTAAAAGGAAAGTGCAGAGAGCTGTACGAGCATAAATAGGTGGACCTGATCTAGTCTGGTGTCAGGGAAGTTTTCCTTCAGGAGGGGAGACTTGAGCTGAGGACTGAGACATGAACATGAATTCTCTAAGTAAATGCTGGGACAAGAATGGGAAGAGGTGCTGCACACAGAGGAAACAGCATATGCAAAGGCCAACAGGAGGGTTGTGACTAAAGGCCTGTGTGACTGGGGCGTAGAGGGTGAGGGGGAGAATGGTGGGAGATCAAGGACTTATAGACCATGGAAAGGATGTTGGTCTTTATCCTAAAAGCAACTGGAGGCTTTAACTTTTCCTTGAAGGTAGAGAGGTGACATGATCGTACTACAAGCATACTCTGTCAGGGAGTCCATTTAAGAAGCAAACTGGTCCTCCTGCATTTTGGATAAGTTTCATGATCTGTCAGTTCTCTCATCAATCTAAGGATGATGCAGGGCTGTCCTGCCTGAGGAATGTTTTCTGGTTGGTGAAGTGTGTGTTTGGAGCAAAGGTTTATGAAAGCACAGAAAGCCCACTGGCCACCTTGCCCGTTTTCTGACTCCCTGCAGCTGGAAGTGTTGACTAACCTCGCCAATGAGACCAACATCCCTACTGTCCTACGGGAATTCCAGGTACGGGCCAGGGGCCAGCTTATAGTCAGAGAGGCCCTCGAGAGTTGTCCTGCAGCTCCTTGTGCTTAGTGAGAATCGGCCTGGTGGGGCAAACCTTCTCTTAAAAGCCCAAAGTGGAGAAACTGTTATTTTACGTCCCTCCCAATGCCTTCTACTGGCTTTGGGTTAGGGAATCACTGGGTGACGGGTGAGGCTGTCATTCCTTTTCCCAGAGTTTAGTCTCTGACATGATGAGTCATTGAATGAGGGGGTAACAGCTTTCTGGAAGGTCACCCTCAAGCCTGCAGAGTCACTGCCGAGTCAAGTCTGAGGGATCACTGCCTTCCGGGGGTCACTCTGTTGTGTCCACAGACCTACATTCGCAGCATGGACAAGGACTTTGTGGCAGCCACGATCCAGGCCATTGGGCGCTGTGCAACTAACATAGGCCGAGTCCGTGACACCTGCCTCAACGGCCTGGTGCAGCTGCTGTCCAATCGTGATGGTCAGTGTTTGTCTGCATGTCCAACTTTGATGACTAGTGGGTGCTGCCTGCATGTCTGACTCTGATGGCCAGTGGGTATCCACCTGTCTATCCAGGAACAATGTGTGTTCGTCTGTCTGTCTGCCTCACTTAGTATCCAAGTGCTCCCACGTCTCTGAGGGCCACTGGAGAAGTACAGGGGGTTGAGGAACAGAGCCAAGGGGCTGGGGGCATTGCAGGTGTGCCTGTTCATTGTGTGTGGTCATCTGACTGTCCGGGCTCATTTCTTGTCCCACAGAGCTCGTGGTCGCAGAGTCAGTGGTCGTCATTAAGAAGCTGCTGCAGATGCAGCCAGCACAGCACGGAGAGATCATCAAACACTTGGCAAAGCTCACAGACAACATCCAGGTCAGGGAGTGACCCCGTTTCCTTTCCCAACCCAATGTCCTCCCCATGATTTTAAGACCCTATAATTAAACATTAGCCTTAATAAAAAATCAACTTCCAAACCTTCCCTACTGGCTCGAAAGGTGGGAGGAAAGGTGGGAGGAGGGGAAAGATGAGACCATGTGACCCTGGTTCGCCTTCCCTTTGGGGATCCCTTGCTGAGCTCCAGCCTGTACCACCACTCAGGTTTTCTCTAAAGTTCTGGCCGAGGGTGGCCAATTGACTAGTCCTGTGTTTTTGTGTCACACTGCCAAGTTGAAACATTCAAGCAAAGGCATTCCTGAAGATTCAGGGAGCATAACAAGGCAGTAAAGCTTTGAGGGTACAATGGATCCAGAAAATCAGTCTTTTATACTAAACTGTGACTGAATTTGGGGCTTGAAGGCTCTGCCCATGCTAATGAAACCCTAGGGAAGAGGGGAGATGCTGCCTGGGAAATACCCAACCTTTAATCTCTCTCCCATCCCCTCCCACTCCCATTTCCAGAGAAGCCCACGATACAACAGGCCAGCACAGATGGGAGGAGTGCCGATTCCTTGGCAGACCAGGTGCCCACCCACATTCCCACGTTTACCCCAGACCTGACTCTTCTCCCACACCCACAGGTGCCCATGGCCCGAGCCAGCATCCTGTGGCTCATTGGCGAGTACTGTGAGCACGTCCCCAGGATTGCACCCGACGTCCTGAGAAAAATGGCCAAGTCCTTCACAGCCGAGGAGGACATCGTCAAGCTGCAGGTCATCAACCTGGCAGCCAAGCTCTACCTGACCAACTCTAAGCAGGTACAGATTGAGAGATGCCTCCTAAAACACTCTGGGCCCCAGAAACAGCCCAGGCGGTATTCTGTGGGCCCTCACCAGGTAGGCGTGAACTTTAGCACTTTTCTTTTTTATGTCACTTTTTTTTCTTTTTCATATTTTATTTTATTTCTATTAATTTTTATTGGAGCATAGTTGATTTACAATGTTGTGTTAGTTTCTGCTGTACAGCAAAGGGATTCAGTTATACATATATCAGCACCTCTTTCTGAAGAGGGAGTTCAGGACAGGTGTCTGGTCTGCCCAGGTGACCAGTGTTCCCCCAGTGTCCACAGCTACTCCAGGGCCCCAAGGGCCTAGTAGGGATGGTGACCACTGTTGAAGAGGCTCTTCTATGGGGCTGTGACTTCCAGTCTGGCAGTGGGTGTGTCCCTACCTGCTGCCTTTGGAACACTGGGGCCAGGGGGAGGGCCCAGCAGTGATAGGCACTGATGGGAGAATATGTGTCCCAGGAGATGTGGTCTCTGCTTCCTCCCAAAGCTTGATGATGCTTCGCCAGTCTATGCCGGGGATGAGAGGGCAAGTCTCTGCTCAGGCGTGGGTGGTATTGGCAGCCATTGTCATTCCTAAGGTGAAAGGTTATGAGGGACACCATAGCCAAGGACATGGCTCAACTAAGCTGGAATACCAGGATATTAAAAACCTCTTGAGTGTCCAGCATCCTCTGAGATGGTCCCAGGAGATCCTGCTAAAAACAAAGTGTAATGTGCAGAGCTTCTCAAGGTACTGGGGACACCAAGCACCCTGACAGTTCCCACACTCAGTTAAGTGAGGCAGGGGTTGGCAAACTACCGCCCATGGGCCAAGTCTGGCCTGCTGCCTGTTATTGTAGATAAAATTTTATTGGGACGCAGCCACGTTCATTCATTTGTTTATTGTCCGTGGATGTTGTTGCTGCAATAGAGTCCAAATGGCCTGCAAAGCTTGAAATAGTTACTCGCGCCCTTTATAGATAGAGCTTGCCAGCCCTTGGAGCAAAGCATCTGGGCCATACCCTGTAGACTCTGACAGCCCTGCTGGCCTGAAGGTGGCCTCTTTGCCATCCCATGGAGTCTTTGGATGGTGGCACTTGTGCATCTTCTGTGGCTCCTTTGATCCACGGTGGCTAGAGTGGGCCCTAGGGACGTAAGCTGGGGAGGCAGGGCCATCACATGCTGGGAGTCTTGTCAGGAGCTGGAAAGGACGGCAGTTGTGTAGAAGCAATGAGGGGCTGGATCTGTGGGTGTCAGTATTGTGGGAGAAGTAGATTGGAGACAGAGAAGTTAGAGGGAACACCACTGGAAACCTTCAAACAAATATTTGTGTGCCTCCTTTATTCAAGTGGGAGGAAGGAGCAGGAGGGAGGAACGTTTGAATAGATGAAGCAGCCTGGTGGGTAGCCGCCCGGGTAGAGGGGGCATCTGAAAGGCTCAGGACTGAGCCAGAGTGGTGCTGTTGGCATGTTTTCATTAGCCTGGGTGTGCTCACGTGGCATTTCCCCAAGTTGTCACTGTTAGCTACATGCACATTGATTCATGAATTTATTTAACATGCATTTCCCGAGTACCCACTATGCCTGGCACTGAGCTATGTCCTGGGGTGATGACAATGAGCGAGACATGTTTACTGGCCTGCAAGTGCTCATAGCCAAGTAGAGGAGACAGCACAAAACACAGAGCAATAAGGGCTGTAGTCAGGGTTGGCACAGAGAGCTGTGGGTATATATATAGCTGAACGCCTCTCCTAGGCAGGACACAGGGGTCCCATCCCCCATCAGGCCACCCAGAGTAGGCTGTTCAGCCAAATGGAACCTCCAGGCACACTTTACCCTAAGGCCAGTCCTTCCAGGCATAGGCCCCTTAGAATGGTTCTTTGACTCAATAACGAGAGCTTTTCTCCTTCCTACCCTCCCTATCTTTCTCTCTTCTTTCTTTTCAGCCTGTTCTGGGATTGGTGGAGGAAGGGGAATTCTTGGCACACTAGGAGGGAGGTGGTCTGGATGTGTCCATGTCCGTCCTGGCAAAACAGCAATGATACTTCCCCCATCCCAGTACCAAGGGTGACATTCTGGACCTGCCACAAGGCCATAACAATCCCAACCATCCCTCCCACCTGCTGAGCCATCCATTGCATGCCAGATACTGGCCCAGGCTGAGGCCAAGGAGATGAGGGTCCAGGCCTGGATGCAGCACTGACTGGCTTCTTTTTTTTTTTTTTTTTTTGGTATGCGGGCCTCTCACTGTTGTGGCCTCTCCCGTTGCAGAGCACAGGCTCAGGACGCGCAGGCTCATCGGCCATGGCTCACGGGCCCAGCCGCTCCGCGGCATGTGGGATCTTCCCGGACCTGGGCACGAACCCGTGTGCCCTGCATCGGCAGGCGGACTCTCAACCACTGCGCCACCAGGGAAGCCCCTGACTGGCTTCTTAACCTGGGAAAAGTCACTTAATGACTCTGGTTCTCCTCTGTTAATGGGGGCAGTAGCGCCCACCTCTCAGAAGGGATATGGAGATTACGTGAGGTAGTGAAGCATCTAGCACAGTATTTGACACTAGAAGGCACTCCATAAATGGTGGCTACCACTGTCATTTTGTGACAGGTTAGACTAGGTCAGGATCAGGGCAGCAATTGAGATTTGCGGTCCTGGGATATGGCTACCTTGACTGCAGGCTGTGAACCCCATATGACTTCAGCAAACCCATAGGCAGCTGCAGTTTGCTCTGATCTCATTAGGACCTTCCAGGGAGGATTATGGCCTCTGAGACCCCTGCTCAGAATCTACTATGTGGGTCAATGGGGCGTGAGGGCAGCCCCTGCCAGGGGGATTCCTATGTGTTCCCCCTTTCTCTTTTTGTCACCTAGTTCCCCCCAGGTGATGGAGCCTAGAAACTGTGAGGTCTAGCAGAATGTTCTAGACCTTCACTCACTCTGGCACCTCAGGGTGGAGAGATTGGCCCAGCCTGGACTAGGTGGGGTAGGAGTGGGCCTAGGGCAGTGGGGACCACAAACCTGAGGAACACTGGCACCCAGGGCCAAGAGGGAGGTTTCCAAAAGGGCAAGCTCTTTTGCTGGCCAAGTCAGTTGTCAGAGTTGGCGTTGGGAGTCAGGGCCAGGGAGGTGGGAGAAAATGCAGGGTCTGGCACAATGGCAGGTTGGGAGGGAAAGTCAGGTGGAGGCAGCAGTGCTTGGAGCTGTTGGCCAAAAGAATCTGGTTCATGGACTACCCTGGCAGTCCAGTGGGAAAGACTCCGCACTTCCACTGCAGGGGACACAGGTTCAATCCCTGGTCGGGGAACCAAGATCCCACAAGCCACAGGGCATGGCACAAAAAAAAAAAGAATCTGGTTCAGAGACCTCCTGTGTCCCCACCCTCTGGGATGGCTGCTGACCCACTTCTTGTCCCCCAGACCAAGCTGCTGACCCAGTATGTGCTGAGTCTGGCCAAGTATGACCAGAATTACGATATCCGAGACCGAGCACGCTTCACCCGGCAGCTCATCGTCCCTTCGGAGCAGGGTGGGGCCCTCAGCCGTCATGCCAAGAAGCTCTTCCTGGCACCCAAACCAGCCCCAGTCTTGGAGTCATCCTTCAAAGGTGGGAGCTGAAATCCAGAGTAACCTTCTTAGGGGAAGGGCAGAATTGGCCAGCAACCCGGTCCCAGCCCTTCCCCCTGAGGTCTCAGTCTCAGCCAGGTACCAGCCTTCGGTGGGCAGGACTTCTGGAGAAACGCCCGTCCTGTGCCCCTGGCCCAGCCCTCTGCCCATCCTGCGGCATCCAGGGCTTGCTCTTTCACCCGCTCACAACCATCACCAGCATCAACTCACCTGAGTCTCTGCCCTCCCAGGCAGGATGGGCTTCTGGTTTCTCTCCTCTTGGGCTCCCCTTTCCATCCTACTCCCTGAGCAGGCACTATATGTATCAAGATTTTACCTACCAAGGGCCCAGGAAGGCAGGCAGTAGAACTCCATACAAAGGAGAGCTGTAGGGACTTCCCCGGCAGTCCAGTGGTTAAGACTTTGCCTTCCAATGCAGGGAGGTGGTGCAGGTTCGATCCCTGGTTGGGGAGCTAAGGTCCCACATGCCTCAGGGCCAAAAAACCAAAACATAAAACAGAAGCAATGTTGTAACAAATTCAATAAAGACTTTAAAAATGGATCCTACTCCCTGAGCAGGCACTATATGTATCAAGATTTTACCTACCAAGGGCCCAGGAAGGCAGGCAGTAGAACTCCATACAAAGGAGAGCTGTAGGGACTTCCCCGGCAGTCCAGTGGTTAAGACTTTGCCTTCCAATGCAGGGAGGTGGTGCAGGTTCGATCCCTGGTTGGGGAGCTAAGGTCCCACATGCCTCAGGGCCAAAAAACCAAAACATAAAACAGAAGCAATGTTGTAACAAATTCAATAAAGACTTTAAAAAGGGTCCACATCAAAAAAATCTTAAAAAAACAAAAACAAAGGAGAGGTGTATGTTTGTAAGTGTCCTGAGAAAGCGGCTGCCAGCACTCACTGGGCTGTCACTGGAGGTCAGCCCAAACCCCCAGCCCCAGGCCCACTGCCTTGCCTCTTCTCTCGGTCTGGTCTCCCGTGACAAGGGCTCTGAGAGACGTGGGAAGGGAAGGGTCCCCCAGCTGACTCTCCGGGCCCAGGAACCTACTCAGGAGGGGAACTTCCTTCACGAAGCTCGGTTCTCCTGCGTATCTTTTTGTTCTGCTTTATCTTTCCCTGGACCACAGGAGCAAGGAGATTCTGAGGGATGGGGCAGATGTGAAAACCTCCCAGGAAGAAGGGGAACGGTCCCTTTCTCCTCCCTAACACCATCCCCACTTATAAGTCTCTGGGTTGCCCTCCTCTGGCTCTGACTCCCTCCTGCTCCCATTTGGACTCACCCCTCCCCACAGAGTCCTCAGCCTGACCAGACATACCTCCCTGCCCTTTGACCCAGCCTGGCCAGCCTCTTACTCATAGTTGCTACCCTCGCCCCAAGCAGGCCTCCTTCCTGAGCCTGGCTGTGCAGCAGCACCACCCCCGTTGCCCTGGGAGAGAAGCCACACCCGCATCTCTGCTTCCCCAACAGGCACCAGGGCAGACAGGCAGCAGTAGCTCTGGGCCCAGGAGCCCCTCCTGCCTTCCTCTGTGGTCCCAGCTTCCCCCACCCCTCAACCCCTTCTCTAGTCAGCCATACAATCTTTTTTCCAGCATGTGGGCCTGGAGATTCAGTCAGGGCAGAAGAGCCATTAGCGGACATGTCCACCCCTCTCTTCTGTCTAGCTAGGGAGTTCCCACCGGAATCACCACCCGGCCCCACCTAGGAAACAACTCCCAGGGCATTTCCTCACTGCCAGTACTGACTTGACCTCTCACCCTGTCCCCAGACCGGGACCACTTCCAGCTGGGCTCACTGTCCCACCTGCTCAATGCCAAGGCCACGGGCTACCAGGAGCTCCCAGACTGGCCAGAGGAAGCCCCGGACCCATCTGTGCGCAATGTGGAGGTCAGCAGGGGTGGAGGGTGGAGCTGTGTGTGGGGAAGGACAGACAGCAGGGAGCTCTGGGAGTGCCAGCCCGGCCCTCCTGACACCCTCCCCACACGCAGGAAGAAGATCTCTCCCTTATTGAGACCCATGTGGGCCTGTTGGGCGAATACACCAAGGTCCCCCCGCCCCGTGTGCTGTGTACCCTCTGCTCCGTGTGCAGTGTTCTCTCCCAGCCTGTGCTGCCCCCTCCCCTCCCCCTTGTATGCTGCACCCCTGTGCCTTCCTTACACTCTGTTCCTTCCTTCTGGCAGTGCCACTCTGTGAGTGCCTCCCCTCCATGGACAGGGTCCCTTCCCTCCCCCCATTATTCCCTCTTGGGGACAGGACCAGGTGGGGCCCCGAGAAGAGCTAGGGTGAAAGATAAGAGGGGCTTGTGCTTTCCTTCCCCCTCTCCATCCACCCATCCATGATTTAATGACTCCCCGCCCTCCACCCCACAATCTCCAGGTACCTGAATGGACCAAGTGCTCAAACAGGGAGAAGAGGAAGGAGAAGGAGAAGCCCTTCTACTCAGACTCTGAGGGAGAGTCAGGGCCCACAGAGTCCGCAGACAGCGGTGAGGAGCTGGGCGGAGCGGGGCCCTGTGCTTCTGCCTGTGTGTGTGCCTTGTGGCTGACTATCTGGCGCACGTGTGTGCTCCTGTATTAGATGGTCACGTGTCCAAGGAGGTGTGCACCTCCGTGTGTGCACCTGTATGTGTGCTTATGCACTTGAGGATTGCACGTCCCAGATGTGTGTGTGCTTGTGTAGGTCTCTATCCGTACGGGTCCATCTGTGTTCCGGTCGGTCTGGTTGGCGTCTGGGGCCGGGGGCAGGTCGGGGGGTTGGGGGGAGAAGAGGTGAGTTTGCTGCTTCAGTGCAGAGTCTGAAGCTGGGTGCCCAGGGCTCCCCAGGAGGCCTGCACACGAGGGAGGGAAGCCTGAGACAGTCCTTCCGCAGACCCTGAGTCCGAGAGTGAATCGGACAGTAAGAGCAGCAGTGAGAGCGGCTCTGGGGAGTCCAGCAGTGAGTCCGACAACAAAGACCAGGATGAGGACGGGGAGAAAGGGAGGAGCAGTGAGAGGTAAGATGACTGGGCGGCCTCAGGGCTCTCCCTTGGAAACGAGGGGCTGACCCTCAGCCTTAGCCAGTCTTCTAAGAGCCCCTGAGCCTCCTCATGAGCTGGTGGGGCCTACAGACCCCCGGGCTGCTCACGTGATGGCCGCAGGAGATCTCTGCGTGGGGCGCAGCATGAAGAAGCAGTCAGGGAAGGGGCCCGAGCTGGCACAGGCCGGTCTAAAGCTCGCGCTGCGACCCAGGCATAGGAGCTCAGGTGTGGAGTCCACTGGCCCAGGCTCCCCACCCTCACCCCCCATGTTCAAGGCTTTCCCTGCTCTTCTGTGAGGCAAGGAGGGGTCATCCAGGCTGGGCCCAAGCCCTGTTTGCCCCCTTTCCTCCAGTGAACATAGTGAGGAGGAAGGTAAGAAGAGGAAGATGAAGAAGAGGAAGAAGGTGCCAGAGGGACAAGAAGGCGGCTCGTCCTCAGATGAGGGCAGTGATTCCAGCAGCAGCTCGTCAGAGTCTGAGATGACATCAGAGACAGAGGAGGAGCAGGTGGAGCCTGCCTCCTGGAGAAAAAAAACAGTGAGCGCCTTGGGGCAGAAAGGGGATGGGCGTATGGACCGGGGCCCTCCCCGCGCTCTGGGCCAGGCCCAGGCATCTCCCTATAACCCAGCCCGGGCCAGGGTACTCCCCTTCCACACTCACATCCCGCTTTTCTCTTGCAGCCTCCCAGCAGCAAAAGTGCCCCTGCAGCCAAGGAGATCTCCCTGCTTGATCTAGAGGACTGTGAGTTTGGGTGGTAGAAGTCACGGGGGGAAGGAGGCCTGGGGAGTATGACTTAGGAAGGGCCATGGGCACTCTGGGTTAGGTTTCTCGGGGGTTTGGGGTGGGAGGAGCAGACAGAATACATCTTTGGGCCTGAGAGGGCAGCAGGACAACCTCTCCAGGTGTAGGGTTGGGGTCTAGGATGGATATCTCTGTGGAGCCACCGGGCTGCCACGTGCCTCACTGTCCGTGGTGCTGAGCCGTCTACTCCCTAAGCCTTGGGCTCCTGCTTGATCCAAGCCAATTCCACTTTGCCTCTGCCTCGTCATAATGTTTCTCATATACTCCCACAGTCACCCCTCCCAGTGTCCAGCCTGTGTCTCCCCCAATGGCTGTGTCCACCAGCCTGGCTGCTGACCTGGAGGGCCTGACGCTCACGGACTCCCCGCTGGTGCCCTCGGTGAGTGGGATGGGGAGGGGCAGGGCTGGGGCAGGGACACATCTCTGTGCTGCATCCTACGGTATGGATTTGTGTGAAGGGGGTGTGATGGAGGGATGGCTTTGAGCCTCCGTTGCTGTGACCACAAGTAGGGACAAGGCTGGGACGGGCTCTCGCCTTGTTGTTCATTTCCATACTTCCCCTCCTCCTCCTCCCCTCCAGCTGCTGAGTCCAGTGTTGGGTGTCGGGAGACAGGAGCTGCTGCACCGCGTAGCTGGCGAGGGGCTGGCTGTGGACTACACCTTCAGCCGCCAACCTTTCTCCGGGGACCCCCACATGGTGTCTGTGCACATCCACTTCTCCAACAGCTCTGATACCCCCATCAAGGGCCTACATGTGGGCGCCCCCAAACTACCCGCTGGCATCAGCATCCAGGAATTTCCGGAAATCGGTGCGGAAGGACCTTGGATGTGGTGGAGAAGGAGGCTCCTGGGTGGAGATGGTCTTTCTGTGGTTTCTGAAGCCCCCCTCTGTGCCAGGCCAGGGTCTAGGCTATGGGGGTATGGAGATGGCATCTAACACAATCCAAGGACAAGACAGACTAGGAAATGAGCAAGTCCATATCAGGGCAAGAGGTGCTTGAGCCTTGGTTGTTTCAGCACTGACTTAAAGGGGGTGAGGGTGAGTGGGGGAAGGGTGTTTACATTTCAGGAGAAACTCAGGAACAGCCTCTCCAGGGGCTCAGAAAGCCAGGATTCCATAGAGCAGTGGTCAGCTCTGCAAGTGGAGGGGAGAAGGGGTCAGGGTTCCAGACCTATCAGGTGATGCTGTCTTTCTCTCCCCCTTTCCCTGCCTCACACTGCTGCAGAGTCCCTGGCACCCGGAGAATCTGCCACTGCTGTCATGGGCATTAATTTCTGTGACTCGACCCAGGCGGCCAACTTCCAGCTGTGGTATGTTTCCAACTCATGGAAGAGTAGGAGGATGGCTAGGGAGAGGTGGGGTCAAAATAAACTGGAGCTGGAGGTGGTGTTAGGTGGGGCTACATCATGATCTGGTGTGTCTGGAAGGCATCCCAAGACTTCAGGTCTCTTACCTCTCTCTCCTGCTGCCTCCAAGCCCTCCCTTCAGACACAGTGCGAGGTGAGGGGAGAGATGCTGGCCTCATTTCCTCTCCCTCTGTCTCCTCCTACCCTTCCCAGCACCCAAACCCGACAGTTCTACGTCTCCATTCAGCCACCTGTTGGGGAGCTTATGGCCCCTGTGTTCATGAGCGAAAATGAGTTCAAGAAGGAACAGGGTGAGTGTTTCCTGGAGGTGGGCAGGGAGGGTGCTCAGGACCATCCACTGGGGCTCATTCAGCTCCACCATACAGTCATGCTGAGGGGGCCTCAGCTCCTGCAGATGGAGGGAGGCCTCGCAGCTTGTGGCTCCAGCAAAGGCTTCACAGAGCCTGGGACACTTCAGTGAGGCTTTGGAGACAGTCTCAACTCAGCCAGGCAGAAAATTCTAGGCCAGAATTCCAGCTGGTGGAAACATTATGAGTAGGTGTTAGTGAAAATTTACAGGAAGAAAAGAGGGGAGCAGTTTGCTTTAGGGCATAGGAGTCCTTAGCAATGGTGAGTAGTGAAAACAAAGCTGAAAATATGTTCGGTCTAGTTTCTGGAAGCTTGAATGCAATGCTAAAGGATTTCGGTCCTAAAATTTCAGAGCTGGAAGGGGTCACAGAGGTTATTGGGTCCAACTCCATCGTTAGAGAGGTAAGGACTGTAGACTTCGTTTTCCTAGCAGTAGAGGAGTCATTGAAGTTTTTTGAGCAAAGACGGGCCAGGTTCAGACTTCTGCTTCAGAAGGAGAAATCTGGCAACATTTACAGCTAGGACTGGAATTGAGAGAATCTGCAGCAGGAAAAAAAGGCAGAACAGCGTAAGTGGGAGGCAACATGGGGCTTCATGGGTCCTGGCTTTAAGTTCTGAACCTGCCACTTGCTTGGTATGTGACCTTGGACTAAATTCTGTGCCTAGTTATAAGGCTATTGCAATAGATCTGATGAGAGATGGTGAGGACCAGGATTAGAACCACAGCAAAAAGAATGAAAGGCTGGGGTGGGGGAGAGGGAAGCCATGGGCATTTGCCCTAAGAAAGCGGAGAGGGAGACATGTAAGCTGGCTCTAGAATGTCTGGCTTAGATAGTAGGGAGAATGGCAGTGCCATTCACCTAGACCAGGGGTTGGCCAACTTTTTCTGTAATTGGTCATAAAGCAAATGTTTTAGGCTTTCTGGGTCGTGTGATCTCTGCTGCAATTTGCCGTTGTAACCCAAGAACAGCCACGGATAATACATAAATGAATGAGTGTGGCTGCATTCCAATAAAATTCTATTTATGGACACAAATTTGAATTTCATATAATCTTCATGTGTCATGAAATATCTATCTTTGATTTTTCCCCCAGCACTTAAAAGATATTAAAAAAAAAAACCCATTGTGGGCCATGCAGGTGGTAGGTTGTATTTGGCCTTCAGGCTGTAATTTGCCAAACCCCTGATCTGGAAGAAAGAAGAATGGATTGGGCAAGCGAAAGGGGGGACGATCTTGGACAGTTTTGGAGAGGCTGCTTTTGAAATACATTTGGGAAATTCAGGAAGAGGTGTTTACTATGCAACTGAAAATGTGGGTCTGTGCCCAGGAAACACTTCTAGGCTGGAGTCAGGAGCACAGAGGTGATAACTGAAGCTGTGAATTTGAGTGAGATCACCCTGGGAGAGAGATGGGTGGGAAGATAAGAAGGTCAAAGACCTTCCTTGAGGAAAACCTGCCTTCTTCAGGAGAAAAAGGAGGGGAGGGAAAAGAGAAGGAACAGTGAGAGGTGGGAGGAGAACTGCGAGAGATGAGGAGGTTGAAGAGTGCCTTGGATGGTCTGCAGGCCAAGATGACCAAAGACCTTCAGATCCAGCAGATAGGAAGCTGCTGCCAACATCAGAGAGAGCGGGCCATTGCAAAAAGGCGGCAGAGGCCAATTGCAGTGGGTTGAGGGAGACCAGGGCTTGGGGAAATGGAGTCCTCTTTGGAGGACCTTGGCGGTCATTGGGGAGGGAGACACAGCACTAGCATGATGACGTATCTTGTTTCTAGAGAGGACTTCTTAGGAACGAGGAGACTTGATATGGAGAGACTAAAGGTACAGGGACAAGAAAATGTCACTAGTTAGGAACGGAGGGCATGACAGCGACAGGAGAGGGATGTCCGTTCTCAAAAGGAGGAGAAGAATGGCGGAAGTAGCAGAAGGAGGAGAGAGAGGCTGAGGAGAAGGTGGGCAGGAGGGCAGACAGAGGAGCTCTCATGGCTGGGTAGCGCGTGTGAGTGGAGAGGAGAGGTCAGACCCGTAGAGTGAGGGTTTCTTGGGATGCTGTGAGTGCCTGGGGACGTGACGAGTCCTGGACAGGTTTGGAGCTGTTGCCACATGTGAAATCAGGGGTCCACCTGTGAGGGCTGCATGTGACAGCCGGACTCTGGCCCGTCGGGTTAGGACCAGCAGCAGCCACCAGTGAGTGATCTCTTCTGTGAGGACTCAACCTCCAGGAGCTGGGAGAGAGTTGCACCTGGGTTGGAGGGCCAACCAGGAAAGACTAAAAGGTGGAGGAAACCTCTAAGTACTGACTGGCCGCCAAGCCCACTGGCCACTCCCAAGGGGCTGGTGGCCCAGATTCTGACAGTGGGGAAGCACCCAGTCAGTTTCTGCTCAGCAGTATGGATAGAGCCCTGGGTGGGGTGGGAGGCTGACCAAGGCTCCCTGAGGGAGGGCCAGGTCTGAGAGGGAAGTAGCCCCTTCTCAAGACTGGTGAGGGAGATTCAGACCTGCCCTGCCTGAGTAGAACCTGGCGAGGGTGCTCAGTGGGCAGACCCAGCGGTACCCACCGTGGCCTTTGCCCTCATTATAACCTCTGCCCCCAGGAAAGCTGATGGGCATGAATGAGATCACAGAGAAGCTCACGCTGCCAGACACCTGTCGGAGTGACCACGTTGTGGTGCAGAAAGTGACTGCCACTGCCAACCTGGGTCGTGTCCCTTGTGGGACATCTGATGAGTATAGGTACTGACCACCAGCAGGGGGACGAGATGGGCTCTTGGTCCTGATTTGAAGGAGGGGCCCCATGCCTCATTCCTCTACCCCCACCTCAGGTTTGCAGGGAGGACGCTGACCAGCGGGAGCCTGGTCCTGCTGACCCTGGACGCCCAGCCCGCTGGAGCTGCCCAGCTGACAGTCAACAGTGAGAAGATGGTGATCGGCACCATGCTGGTGAAGGACGTGGTACAGGCTCTGACCCAGTGATCCTAAGTGCTGTGACCTCTTTGACCGTCACTTGTCCCTCCCTCGTGACATCTAGGCTGTTAGCCTGCCTCTCTCTTTCTTTCTCTCTCTCATATCAGACTCCTCATTCCAGATAGCATCCGGGGGTCCTCTCTCTCTCTGGTCATGACCAGGCTCCCTCCCAATTCTCCTCCCCATGGGTTCCTTAGTGACCTGTGCAGAGGGAGATGGCAGGGCTCCATTCAGTCCTCCCAGCTTTGTGTAGCTATTTATGTGGCAAAACCTCAATAAAATGTCTTCTCCCTAGATGCTGGCTCACCTTTCCTTTCTTCTGGGTTCTGCCTAAGGGGGTTGGCGGGGGGCGGGGGGAGAGCTCCTAAGAGTGACTGTGTTTGACCCTTGTGAATGATCACCACTGACCTTCTAGGGGAGGCTGTGACTGACTCTCAGAGGTGACTCTGGTTGGACCCCCAAGATGACCATCTTCAAGTCTCCAGGCATCTCTGTGTAAGAGACATCTGATCGGGGATGGGGAGGTCAAGCTGGAAGAACTCCCTGGTCCTTTTTTATGAGCCTCTGCAAAGATGCCTCTTCGACATCTGGCAGTCCCTTTTGGTTCCCCTCATGGGCCCTTGGGAAGGAGAACTCATAATGTGGGGAATTCCCAAACGTAGGTGCAAGGTTCAAAATATGTCAACTACATCTAGATATGGGGCCTAGAGCCCCACCTAGCTGGGGAGATGACCTACCTGGCCATCTTGGAGAAGGAAGAACAGGAGATGTAGACCGGGGCTTCTCAAACTGCTGTTCATCAGATCACCTGGGGGTTTGTTATCATGCAGATTCAGATGGGTAGGTCTGAGGTGGGGCCTGAGATTCTGCATTTCTAACAAGATGTCAGCAACTGATGCTGTTGCTCCATGGGCACACTTGAGTGGTGAGGATGTAGAGCCTCCACACCTGGGACAAGCCTTCTAGGGGTGGCAGTGAGGGTCAGGGCCCCTCCCTGATACCTTTCCTGGTGAGGAAAGAGGCTGAGCAGCAGTGGTTCCTAAAGGTGTAAAAGGTGTTCCATTAGCATGTGTTGTGCCAAAAGAAAAAAGAAAAGTTTGTAATCATGTAAATTCAGGAACTGTGGATTGGAGTACAGGAAGTTTATTTCCCCGAGGGCCTTCTCAGAGCCTTTATTATGCTAATGTGCATTGTGACCCCCACCCCTACCCCACCACGCCTTCTAAGAAGGGCTACAGCTCACAGTGTTACCCCTACTTGGTTTTGACCTTGGGATGCCTTTGTCCCAGGACACCTTGATTGACTGTGTTACAGGATGCACACTCCACTGATAAGTTTGCGACGTGGTGCCTCAGCCCTGATCTTCCGTAACCAAGACTCTAGTTCCTTGACTACACCTCCCCACGGCCCTGTCACTGAGCAAGGCTGTTTAGAGAAAGACAGGGTGAAGCAGGTGTGGCCCTCTTCTCAGGGAAGGAGAACAAAGGCAGTGCCAGGGGACAGCCCTGCCTCTGACTCCGGGGACTTGCTGGGCTCTGTGGCACCAGACAGCAGCTGGGGCCACTGCTTCACTGAGAGCCTTGGGGCCCCAAGGTCTCCCTGGGATCACTGTTTTTGTTGCTGCAGGTTCTGAGATGGGACTGATCCACCAGTCATGGGTCACTCAAACGGTGGACTTGTCCTCACTTGTGTCTCTGAACCAGCACTGCCCGCAACAGAAGAAGGTGGGAGCGATTTTCTAAGAAATTAGAACAAGGACCATCAGAGAATTCTTTTTTTTTTAAATTAATTAATTAATGTATTTATTTTTGGCTGCATTGGGTCTTCGTTTCTGTGCGCGGGCTTTCTCTAGTGGCGGCGAGCGGGGGCTACTCTTCGTTGTGCGCGGGCTTCTCATTGCAGTGGCTTCCCTTGTTGCGGAGCACGGGCTCTAGGCGAGCGAGCTTCAGTAGTTGTGGCGTGCGGGCTAATCAGTAGTGGCTCACGGGCTCTAGAGCGCAGGCTCAGTAGTTGTGGCGCACGGGCTTAGTTGCTCTGCGGCATGTGGGATCTTCCCGGACCAGGGCTCGAACCCGTGTCCCCTGCTTTGGCAGGCAGATTCTTAACCACTGTGCCACGAAGGAAATCCATCATCAGAGAATTCCTTACCAACCTGGACTTTGCAGCAAAGGCCCTAGAGTGGATTCTGTAAGAACCAGAAGTATATACGGCATGAACTCTAACATCCCTCAAGGAGCTTACAGCCCAGTTTCCCAGAACCTCTTGGAAAGGGCACCAGGATCTCCAACCCTGAGTGAGAGTCCAGAGCACGGGAACCTTACTCACAGCCCTGTGTTGGTTTCTCTGGAACGTGTCCCAGGCTGTGGGGTTAGCAATAACAGCCCTTCTTAAGAAAATGATTCTTGTGCGTGAGATTGTCTCAGGGGAGAGGCAGGAGGCAGAAGAGCGAAGTGTAAGCAGGGAGAGTCCGAGTCAGCAGCTGGTCGGGAGAAGAAGCCCAGCTGGGAAGGCTGGAACTGCGGAAGCAGGAAGAAGTAGCAGTCTTCAACCCAGGACTGGGAAGGGACCCCATTCTCTTCTAGGGAATGGTCTGCGGGGAGAAAACCTCAGTCAGAGGGGAAGGGAGAGTAGCTGCCCCAGCCTCAGCCCAGCCCAGCCCATATCTTCCTGGACTCTAGGTCCATGGCCGAACCTTCCACAGCCCTGCCACGTCGGCATCCCCGAGTGAGTCTCTGCAGGGATAAGACAGGGCCTGCCCGGGACACACTGGTGGAAACAGATCAGATATACAGGACCTGAGGGCGACCTCACTTCTCTCCAGAACATTCTTCTTTCCAACCCATATCACAGCCTGTATTTTCTCACTGATCCAAGTCTTTGCCATTGTGGTCACAGGCCTCCTGGATCTTAATGTGTCCCATGAGGAGCACTGAGGGGCAACCATGGAGCTGTGGGGTTCATGTGGGGCCCAGGACCTCAGAGCAGACTAGGAAGGGCTCTTAGGGCTCTGCTGGTACACAGGGAGGGTTCGGGGGAGGGGGCCAGAAATGGACAGAAGCACGGGGACTGGCACTGAGGCAGAATGTACCCCCGGCAAGGGTCAGGTAGAGAATTAGTGAGGACCCAGGAGGTCCAAGTGTGGTCTGAGCTTGACCACAGGCCTTGACAGGTCAGAGGACAATGAACACAGCGAGGGGCTGAGAACAGGAGCCCAGTCCAGGATGGCTTCAAGGTGGTGCTCCGGCAAATGGTTAAAAGGAATGGCTTCAGTTTTTGGCCAGGTTGCTGTAGCTGGCTAGCTGCAATGACTGGGGAACAGATCCATCTAGGGATACTAAGGAAGCCACTACAAGGACCCCGAGTGGGGGACATTAGCTGTGCCCATGCCTGAACCCCCCAGCCTGTCAGCCCCAGGGCAAGCCCCTGGGCTAGTTCAGTACCTTCTGCTGGACATCTTGAAGGTCACCTCTCAGCATAGCCTGCAGATCAAAGGGATGGGTGTTGGGTATGTAACTCGCTGTGACAGGATTTTCCCTGGCCTTACTGGGCAAAGAAGGAAAAATTGGAAAGTTATGGACCCTCCCCCTGCCCCCCCACCAAGGCCTGGCTCCTGGACAGCCAGGATCCTCACCACCAATTTCTTCCCTGCCTGCTCAGCACATTCACATCCCTCTCGGTCACTCTAATTCCTACCATGGCTCCACATGTTGGGGGTAGGGGTAGGGGTGGGGAAAGGCCTGCCTTAGGCCCCTCCTTCCTCATCAAGCATTTGAGCAGCCAACAAGTGCTGGGCACTGTGGTGGCAAAGAAGCTATGGGCTGATGACCAACCAGGACTGGGGTGTGAACCGTGGAGGGACTGCTCAGCCCAGTAGGTCCCATCTCATTCCACCAGCCTGCAACTGGCTGCAGAGCCTGCTGGATTGGGAAAGCCCCAGCTCACGGGTGGGGCAGGAGAGCTGCTGAGGGAGGTTGTGCATGGACCTGGGTCCTCAAGGAGGTGAGCTGGGTCTTCCTTCTATGATGGCCTGATCACTGTTGTCTCCCAGGGTCAAGAGAAAGATGGTGAACCAGTGCCTAAATGGGGGAAGCCCAGGATGGGGTTTGGAGAACAGGGGGTAAAGTGGGGCACATCCAAAGGAAAAGCAGTGAGCACCTTCTTGGGTCTTCTACTTGATAGTGCTGCCTGATCCCGTTGTCTCCTACCCCACTGTCTCTCCCCCATCCCACTGACCTGTCCACTAAGAAAAAGCACTTAGGGCCGCACTGTTTGATCCTGACCATGAGGAACCCCACCCTCATCCTGATTGCCCCATTACAGCTGAGGATGCTTTGGGGTCACTGAGGCTTGGGACAGTGCTGAGGAAGGTAAGCAATGCTGGGGATTACTTCTTATCTGAATGTCACTTTCACCCTGAACGTTACTTCTTATCTTGCTGCCAAGGGCCCTCTAACTTTAGCCCCTTTTCAGATCTTCCACCCACGAGTCCACCTGAGTGGAGCTTCCCAGTGGTGCCTGGAGAATAAAGGTTGCCAACAGCTCAGAAAAATTCTTCTGTCTGGGATCTTCCCAGACACATATGTTCCTGTCTTTGGGACTGTTTTTTTAAAAAAACTTTTAAGTGTACTATTCAACTTTTAAGTGTACTATACAAATCACAAGCGTGCAATCTGATGAGTTTTCATAGACTGAACAACCCGTGTAAACAGCATCCAGGTCAAGAAACAGAGTGCAATAGCACACCTCCCTCGTCCCTCCTTCCTGTTTGGGGCCGTGTTGTATTTCACTCAAAGACCGACCACAGAGCTCTGAAATGGTTCCACAGCAGTCTGCAAATGGCAGTGGGATCCCAGAAGGCCAACACAGACTTGGGTCTGGCAGTGCCAACGCGGTGGCATATGTTGCTCTCTGGGGCTACTGGGGATGTGTTACCAACAACCCCTGTGGCAGGGGCGGGGTGTGTGGAAATAAGTGGGGTTGTTTTCTTGTTTTGACTGAAGGAAAATGTGAGGAAACAGCTCTGGGGAAGAAAGAACTCTTGAGGGCTTGGGCAAGGTGACCTTGATCGAAGTCTTGATGTGCCAGATCCCCAGCATGTGCACCTGCCGAGGAAAGGCAGGAGGCTGGGAGAGGGTGAGGCGTGGTCCTTCTCACTCGGACCAAGGCAAGACTGAGACCCTGGGCTCCTGACAAGAGTGGCTGCATACTCTCCAGAAAATCCCTAAACTTCCGCTTCCTCAGCTGCAAAACAAAGGGGAGGGACACTCAGGCTCCCACGTCCCTCCTTGCGCTGAGACCCTAGGCATCCTCTAACCCCTTTACAAGCATTTCAGGACAACCAGCACTCGCCTTCAATTGCGATCAGTGAGGTAGCCGACCTCCAATGATCGCTGCTTCCTGGCATTCGCACCCTGGTGTCATCCCCTCCTACATCTTATCAGGGCTGGTGTGTGTAAACAATAGGATACTGTAGATGGGAGAGTATGTCATTTCTGAGATTAGCTTATGAAAGTCACTGCACCTCCATCTCAGTCTCTGTCTCTCTGGTCATTTGCTCTGGAGAAAGCCAGCAGCCCTCTGGAGAGGTCTGTGTGACAAGGAACTGAGTGAGCTCGAGGTGGAGCTAGGAGGCAGATCCAGGTCCAGGCAAAGCTTCAAATGACTGCGGTTCTGGCTGAGAGCTTGACTGCAACCTCAGGAGAGAGCCTGAGCCAGAACTGCCCAGCTAAGTCAATCTTGGAGTCCTGACTCTCAGAAATTGTGTGAGAGAATAAATATTTGTTGCTTTAGTCTGCTTAGTTTTGGGGTAACTTAACCAGCGTAAATTAATACAATCCAGCCCTCGACCCATGTCCTAGGGTATTGAAAAAGTCCTCAAAGGGAGCCTGGGCCCCCAGCTCTGGCCTTCAGAGCAGTTTGCTCCCACATTCAGTGTCAGTGGCGTGCTGGAGCTGGCTCATGCTGGCTCGTGAGCATCGACTAGTATATACTGATGGTGTGAAATCAGCCTCGGCAGAAGTATTTATGCCACAGAAATAGGTGAATACTGCAAATGACTCCTCTCTTGCAGCCAACTGTCAAACATTTATCAGCACACCACTGCCCTTGTCTCCATCCCTGTATCTCTTTAAACGATTATGATATATTTCAAGTTTAAAGAATAAAATAACAACCTCTTGTGTACTGATCACCCATTTTAAGAACTAAAGCACTCATCAATTCAGCAGACACCCCCTGTATTCCTAGCTTCACAAGCTCTTCCCTCCCCACGTGAAGTAAATCACTATTCTGAATTTTATGTTTATCAAGGCCATGCATTTTTTGGTACTTTTACTACATACAGATGTGTTCCTAAACAATATATTGTCCTTTGTGGTAGAAATGTACTGCATGTTTTAAAATTTTATATAAATGGCATTGTAGAGTGTGTGTTTTCTGACATCCTACTTCTTTCACTCAATGTTGTTTATGAGTCATCCATGTTGATATGATTAGCTTTATTTCATTTACTTTTATTTATATACAGTATATTCCATTGTATGACTAGACCACAATTTATCAATCCACTCTCCTGTCGGTAGGCATTTAAGGTATTTTACTGGGCTGGCCAAAAAGGTCGTTCAGGTTTTTCCGTAAGATATTATGGAAGAACCCGAAAGAACCTTTTGGCCAACACATATTTTATTTTTCCAATTAAAAAAATTATTTTAGGGCTTCCCAGGTGGCGCAGTGGTTGCGCGTCCGCCTGCCAATGCAGGGGAACCGGGTTCGCGCCCCGGTCTGGGAGGATCCCACATGCCGCGGAGCGGCTGGGCCCGTGGGCCATGGCCGCTGAGCCTGCGCGTCCGGAGCCTGTGCTCCGCAACGGGAGAGGCCACAGCAGAGGGAGGCCCGCATACCACAAAAAAAAAAAAAAAAAAAAAAATTATTTTATTTTTGCAATTTTGAATAACACACCTATCGGCATTTTAAACTTCTGCCTCTTTTAACACGTGCGAAAGTTTCTCTAACACATTTTCCTGGGAGTGGCATTCCTGGGTCATAGAGTATACATACCTGCAACTTAACAACATTGCCAAATTGCTCACCAGAGTAGCTGTACTTCACGTCAAGAATGTTCATGGCACCTTCATTCATAATAGTCCAATTCACATTGCCAATCACTAGGAGAATGGATAAACAAATATGGTATATCCATACAATGGAATACTACTTAGCAATAAAAAGGACTTAACTACTGCTACCTGCAGCAACATAGATGAATCTCACAGATGCTATGTTGAATGAAAGAAGCCAAAAGTTTATATGAAGTCCTAAAACAGGCAAAATGAATCTGTGAGGAAAGCAGTTAGAATATTAGTTGTCTCAAGGAGAGGTGGATGAAGTGGGAAGAGGTATGATGGAACCCTTTAGGCTTCTAGAAGGATTCCATGCCTTGACGTGGGTGGTGGTTACCTGGGTATGTATGTAGGTAAAATACATCAAGCTGTATACCTAAGATTGTGCACTCTGTGTACTCTCTGTATATGGGTTGTTACCCCTCAATTTAAAAAATGTAGAAAACAAAAGCCACAACCAAAGTGGCTGAACCAGTTTACACCCTCACTGGCAGTGAGCCTGCTACTAGGATAGTGAGACTTTTCATTTTGCCTATCTAGAGGCGTGAAATGGTATCCTACTGTGTTTCCCTGGTTATTGGTGAGCCATTTCCATCTTTTGCCCATTTTTCTATTTGCCTTGTTGTAAAGTTCTTATATATTTTGGAAATGAGTCCTTTGTAGATCATGTATTGCAAATACCTTCTTCCAGCGTATGACTTGTCTTTTCAAGTTTTAAACATCTTTTGACAAACCAAAGGTTTAAATTCCAATGTGATCAAATTTATCAATTTTCCTTTATACTCTGTGCTTGTTGTTCCATATTTACAAAATTTGCCTGCACTATGAGGTAATAAAAATATTCTAATACTGTTTTCTAAAAATATTTCCAAGTAATGCTGTATACATTTGTATTTTTAACCCACTTAAAATTTACATTTGTGTATGATGAAAGGTGGTGCTGATCTACTTTCTTTTATCCCACTTAAATGGGCAGGAAAAAGAACAAAGAACATGGTTTCTTCTGCACAGAGCTTGGCAAAAGCCGAGTAGACACTAGGTGCTCACTTTACCTTGTGGTCTTGAGTTCCTAAATGAATCTCCCTTCTGATCTTTTCCAACCAGGAAAATTATTTTCTCCCTGCAGTCTCTTTTCTTCTTTTAGCTCTCTGCCTGCTGTGGAGGCACTGAACACCTGAGCATATAAAAGAATACAGGGTCCCTCCTAGTACATGCATTTAAAACTTAGTCCAGCCAATTACAGTTACACTTAAAACCTGTATTGTAAATCTGGGGCTTGACTGCAGAGATGGTGCCAGGCATAGCTGGGCTCAAAGGGTATTTGTTGACTGGGAGAATGGATAATGCTGCCTGTTTGTTCCTGCTACTTCTGCCAGTGACCAGCTGTGGGGACCTGACCAAGGCGTTTAATGCCTCCACCTCTGCCCCTTTCCACACCCCTCCCTGTGGATCATGGACATCTTCTAGTCAGGGGTACTGTTCTTTCTGTATAACCTGCAAGGCTGGCCAAGTCAGGGCAGGGAGACAGGACTGACCAAACACGACTGTATGTGCACTCAGCCACCCCTTCCTTCACTGTCTAGTGAGGGCTGGGGTCAGTCAGAAAGAAGTCCACACATAAGGGTGCTGGACATTTTGTACTTAACTGGTTAAGGCTTCAGGCTCTGAAGCCAGAAGACTGCCTGGGTTTGAGTCCTCACTCTTCCACTTCTAGCTGGGAGTCCTTGAGCTAGTTACTTAACTTCTCTGAGCTTCAGTTTCCTTGTCTACAAATGGGTTAACATAGGTAAAACACTTAGAACTGTGCCAAGCACATAGTAAGTGCTCAGTGAAGATCAGCTATTACTGTTACCTGCAACAGAAAGTTTAGGAAGAGGGGTTTTATGCAGCAGAAATTTCTGTTCCACATCACCTGAAAGATCACTTCATTTTCTTCTGGCTGGGAGTTTTAAAATATGAAAGAGCTCCCAGATACTGTTCCCTTGGGCACTATTCCAGGTTTCGGATTCTTATCTTCCTCAGCTTTGGGTCAGGGAAGAGAAAGGGATGGAAAGGATGAGCTGTATGAGGCCCCTGGACATGCTGGGCTTGACTCTTTTAATTTGAATTAGTGACCAAATTTAAAATTAGGAAGATTTCACATTAAAAAACAAAACAAAACTGCATTTCCAGCTTGTCTTGAAAGATCTGGCTGGGCTGGGACATCATTCCTGCACGGCATCCATCAGCTAACTGCCCTTTTAGATGTGCCTTGGGCCTTCTTGGTGATGTCATCCACCCTCATTTGGCTCCTGGGCTGTAGGTATTTGGGTGTGGCACCCCCTGAGAGGACAAGCAAGATACACTACCTCCGATGAGTTGTCCTATGCTGTTTGTGGGCCAGGGTGAGACTTGTAGGTGGGCTGCTCCTAGAGAAGGAAGAGCCCCAGGTAGGGCCTGGTGTTGGGAGGGTTCCAGGGAAGCTAAACCAGAAGGTGTGGTTTCTTGGGCAGCTGAAATGGGCCATCTTGAGGAGGGAGGGCAAATGTGTAGGGGATGCCGGGGCCCCCTCTTGCTCTGTCCCTGCAGCCATCACCTCTCTGCCCATGACCTCAGCAACCCAAGGAAGCTCCTGATTGGGGATATTCTATGGATGGAGATTGGCCAACTCTCATTGTAACACTGGGTCCTTCTGTGGACTTCTACTCCAGCATCTGTTCTTACCCTCACCTTCTCCCATTACTGTAATCCTCCTGCAATAGTAGGCTGGACCTTTCCTTCCTCTCCTTCCATTGCCTCTGCACTCCCTCCCCTTAGCCATTAGATCCAGGTCAGCCTCACCAGCCTGCCAGGAAGGCAGCAGACCTGTCCTCTCAACTGCCAGGAAGAACCTTAAGCATAGTAAGTGCTTTATAAAATAGTATTATGATGATGAGGTAACACATGTACAACCCTTGGTAATGCTCAACAAACGCTGATTCCTTTCCTCCCCACCCCAATCCCTTGTTTCCCCCTTTTTTCTGTCAAACCTCTACTAAGTCTCTAGTAACATCTCAAAATTTTGAGACCTGATACTGCCATTCCCCTTTACAATCCTTAATAGTTTCCTGCTGTCTGCAAGATAAAGGCCTTTCACAAAGTGGGCCCAAGCTTCCCTCCTGCGGTATCGGCACGCATTATCTTCCATCCTGGGCAGATTGCGCCACTCCGTTCAGTACTCCTTCTCAGTCTTTGCTTGATCTCCCTGCCTGGAACGCCACCTCTGCCTCTGTGCCTGACTGGGGCTTCCGGTCCGCTCCCGCCCCGGCTACCCCAGGACGCCTTTCCTGACAACAGCCCAACCCACGGTGGTCTCTCTCGGCCCGTGACCCTCGCTGTCTCTTGTCCCCTCTCCGAGAAGTTTCCTATTGCAGGCTGGAAAGAGCGTCGGAAGCGGTTTCCCCAGGTAACTGTGGTGCAAAGAGGACCCCTGGTGTCTTTGGAACTTTCCGGAATCCCCAGACGCCCGCGCACCCCACCCCCGTTCCAGCACACGGAGCAGCCAATCTAGAGTGAGCGTGCCTGCTGGAGCCTGGGAGTGAAGGCTCGGACACGGGCGCGTAGGGTGGGCTCTTGCCCTGGAAGGGTCCTTGGAAAAAAAGGAGAGTGGACGCTGTAAAGACGGCTTTACTGACAAAGCACATGGCCGCCCCGTCGCAGGGGCTTGTGAATCGCGTCCTATTTCATAAGGGTTAAACTGAGGCCCCAAAGATGTAAATGACTTGACCAGGGTCACTAAGTGAGTGGCATGCTCCACTTGGGCCCCTGGCCTCCTGTGGGTTTGTGCGTTTGTGTGTGTGTAAGCCGTGGCCCGCAATGGCTGCAGCCGCCGAGACCGCCTCCGTTCAGGAGCCTGGCTCCGGGTGGGCGGTGGAGCCCTCCGCCCGGCTTGCTGGAAGGGGCGGGGCCCCGGGCGGGGCCGACACAGGTGCTTCGCATCCGGCCGGCGTGGAGGGGGAGAAGGGGCGGCTCCGCGGGGCTTTATAAGCGGCCCCGGGTGCGGCGCTGTGCGCTGCTCGCTGCTCGCTGCAAACATAGTGCCCACGTGTCTGCGCGTCCCTCGCCGCGCCGGCCAGCCGCCTGCCGGCCGGTCCGTCCGTCCCTCTGGGCCACGCCAGCCCCATGGCGTTCCCGCTGGTAAGAGCTGCTCGCCGCCCTCCCGGGCGGGGCTGGGCGGGGCCGCGGTCCGCGCCGCGGCAGCTAACGGTCCGCGCGCTACCTCGGCCCGCCGCGGTACCCTCCTCTCCCGCCCCCACCCGTGCGCGCAAGTCCCGGGCGGGGCGCGGGTCACGTGCCCGCGAGCGTGGGGCCTCATGGAGGGGTGTGTGGCGAAGGGGGGGTAGGGAGCCTCCTCGTGACTCAGGGCCTTTGGGCTTAAAGGCGCCGCGGTCCTCCGGGGGCGGCCGGTGGGGCCTCCGAGCTGCGTTACAGACGCCCGTTGGCCTCGAGTGTCTGTCCAGACGGGAGCAGACCGGACGGAAGGGCGCCCCCGCGCCCGGAACATTTCCTTCTCCCGCAGCCGTCGCACGTGAGAGCCGAAGCCACCGGCGCTGGGAGCTCGCGCGTCGCAGCGTCCCCAGCGAATCTCGTTCGTACCCAGTGGGCAGCGGGGGAGGGCGGCCGGGGCGGGGCGAGGCGGGGCTGCTGGCGGCGTAGACCCTTGCGCTGGGCCTCGGGTCAAGGGAGAGCGCCACGACGGCAGTGGGCGCGTCTCCTTTAAGGCGGAGGGATTAGGCCCCTCGTGCCGCCCGCGCGCGCTTCTTTGGCCCGTGAGGTCACGTGGCTTCACACGTTCGTTAGGCGCAGGAGCTGGAGTTCTGGGGTGGGGTTGGCTAGGTAGGGTGGGGCGCTGGAGGGTGGCCGGCACGTGCAAAGCGTCTTCGCGCTGGGGAGCTCCGCGGCTCAGAGGTGGGTCCTGGGGGCATGGGCGGGGGTCCTGCAGGCCGCGGAGGTGCCCCAGGCGTGGAGCCGACCTAAGCCGCGCCAGCTTCGCTTTTCCCCACCCCGAGTTCTCTGACAGCGGAGAAACGTGCGTGTGGCCTTGGCTTTGTCATTCTCTCAGCCCAAGACCGGACCAGAGTCCCAGACTCGGGTGGGGGGGTTGGCGCGGTCCCAGCGCTGGTCTCGGGTTTGGCGGAGCAGTGGCTGGGGGCACAGCCTGGTTGCTTCGCTGGTCAGCCCGCGAGTTAGAAAGGCCTGTGCCTGCCCTGAGCCCCCGGGGCGGGGAGGGGGGGGACTCAGACCAAGAAAAGGTTACTCACCTTTGGTTGTCCCACTTGGCGTCATTCCCCAGTTTTTTCTTCGCGTGGGTGCTGTCTGCAGTCAAGTCGACCCTGACTTTCTTGCGTCATTCCTAGAGGGCCCGGGCAGGCCAGGGTCCTTGTAAGTGGCCCAGCACCGCCCATAGACAGGACTGAGAAAGCCCGAGCGGACACTTGCGCTCTGGAGCACGTTCTCGCGTGCACGGGTTATTTTTTGGTGGTATTTTGCATAGTGCAAGCGGTCTTGCGCTAGGATTGCGCTCGCGAGGCAAGTGGGAACCACGAAGACTCCACGACAGCGCTCAGAGCCCGGGGTGCCGGCTGTGACCCCCTCCCCCACCCCACCCCGCAGGCCCGGCTCTGCTTAGCGCTGCATTTCGTTGGCAACTGCCTCCTTTGGTCTCCCTGGCTACCGATTTGCTGCCTCGCTCTCTCGCTGGCACCTGAGTAAACTGCTGGGCGAGGGGCGAGGGGGTTCGCTGGTATCCACAGGTGTACCGCCTGCCTCTGGTCTGCCCCTCAGGTGACGGTGCTGACATGTGCCAGCTGGAAGTGTGCGTCTCCTGAGGATAGTTTGCACCCTTAGGCTCAGGTTCTGTTTGAGTTTAGGGACACAGGCTGGGTTAAAAACAAAAATAAATCCCAGCAGGCGGAAGGAAACCTTGGAAACCTCAGGCTGGTGGTGGTTTTCCTGGTTGGTTGATTGGTTTTTATCGTAGGTAGAAGGGGAGTGGAAGGAAGTTCTGCTTCTCGAGCTCCGTGGAGCTGAGGGCTGTCGGAGCCGCTCAGGACAGTAGAGTTCAGGGCTGACCGCGGGTCTTGGAGCGTCCTCGTTGAACTCTCTTTGAGCTGCACTGTATTCCCAGAGCCCGTTGCTGCAGAGTTTGGCTTTTGCCACAGTGATGTAGTTTAAACTTGAGGAGTGGTCTGGCAGTACGTGTTTGGTTTATAGAACTAGGATTAGGAAGTTGACTACCCTATATTGAGTCAGTCTTTATAGTATAGAAATACTTGCCATCCCGCCTCCCGAGGGTTGTCTTATAAACATCCCGCTGGCCCAGGCTCCCCTGTGGGGAATGGGAACTGTGCCGGCCTGTACAGCCGGCAGGAGGTTGGAGAGCGAATGTGTGTGGCCAGTGACCATGGAAACATGAGCAGTTTGGATTGAGCCTTAGGCACTTGGTGCAGGAATGTTTCTGTGGTCTTGTCTTTCCTGTGGTACCTGTACCAGTGTCTGTGAGTCAGTAAGTGGAGGAAGGTGAAAAAAGTAGTGCGACTCCACGCTCAACACCCAACTTGTTAAGAGGCTAATGATAATAGCTGTCTTTGTAAGTTTTTTTAGGGGTCACCAAGCTATTTATTTTGTTTTTAATCCTTGAAATGGGTTACAAACCCAAATCCCTACAGGGGCCTGAGGTAACGTAAATGAGTAAATGGAAAGAAAGTAAAGAAGAGTAGTGCCTACTGAACTACGGAATTTGCTTAAAGGAGCGCCAGTAGCTGGCTCTTGGCCATGCAAAAGTGTGGGCCCAGAGTTCATGGATCTTTGACTTCTTTCCTAGTTAAGCTGCCAATCTCTATTTTTTACATGTAGCAGTTAGAAAATTGAAAACACTGGATGGATCAAAGTCTCTTAAGATTGGATTCAACTGAGGGCTAGTATGGGATCTTTGTCTTAAAACATCCCTTTTAGATTTCCTCTCTATTTTGCAGATGATGAAACAGGCTTAGAAATCAAGTCAGGAGGCTATCAAGTGATAAAACCAGTGTGTGAACCTAGGTCTTTCTGGTGCCATAGCTGAACCTGTGGTATTATGTGTATTCCCGTATGTCAGAGGGGTCAAGGGGTTATTGGTGGTGTGCATTGTATAGAAATGTAATGGTCTATGGGCTGGTCACATTCATAGGCAAAGTGAGCCTTAACTGCATTGGAGGGAATCTCTGGTTTCTGTGGAAGTCATTGTGGGTCTTCTGAGCGTTAGCACAGCAGTGTTGATGTCAGGAGGAATGTGCTGTGTCTATCATTCCATAATGTGTGTCAGAGCAGTTAGCTGATTCTGAGAGAGCCAGAGGTCTGGAGAAGTCAGGCTCCTCCCACTGTGGGGGTGACCCTCCCAAATCTCTGCACAAAAGACTGTCCTCTTTCAGGACAGTTAAATTTCAGCAACATTTTCCTTCTGAGACTAGGCATATTTGAAATTATGGTTTTTTAAGACCTGTGAAAGTAGAATGGGGCTTGTTAAATCTCACCTTTTTTCTCTTAGCTAAAATTTCCATAATTCTGTCTTTTAGATTTCCAGGCAGAATTAATAAGGGTTTTAGCAGTATGTGGTAAAATCTGGGATAAGCTCCCAGGGCATAAAAGAGCCCTGCACCAGGACTAAGGAGCTGGGGTTTCATTCTGGGCAACACTTAAGAATCTTAGCAGTGTATAATCCATGCTAGCAGATGTAAAGGGATATGTACCTTTATTTCTGTATCTTATTCCCAAAGGATTTAAAGCATAAGGAAGTGAAGAGCATATTCAGAGATGCTATCAAAGGAATATTTCAGTGAGAATGCAGACTCAAATACACACCAGAAAACTTTTTTTTAACCTGTGGTCTGGGAAGTTTTTGGAAAGATGGAAACTTTAAAATGTTACTTGTCCTCGGCTGCTGCTTTAGCTACCTTTACAGGCCAGGGTCTCGGCTGCGAGTTCAGTGTTTGTGAATTTGGTGAAGGGGAATTGTGAGATGACTAAAGTAGCTCTCTGCTGGTATTTTAGTGTTTATATGCTAGGTAATATCTGTGCAAAGTTTTTCATTCATTGTTTTCAGGTAAATGTTCCCTGTAATTGTTAGGTGTTTGTTTAAAGGGCAGATTAATTTAGTGGGTAGTACTTCTGGCTTGAAGCTTGGGATAGAAATGCATACCAAACCCAGATATTAGTGTTTAGGCTGCTGTCTTCAGTAGCTAGTGGTGGAGGCAATAAAAGAATCATGGGATCAAATAGCAAATTATTTTCTCTCTTATGGAAGAGCTCCACTAATCCCATCCTGTTATGCAAATCTGCTTTTCCTAGGCAGTATCTAATCTGTACTGACTGTGGGGAGAACTTGCTAGAAAGCCTGGGGGTAGGGGATGAGGGATAGGAAGAGGGTTGGACTTAGGTTAGGTTGGAGTGGAGGAAGTTACATAAAGAATTTTTGCTTCTCTCTGTTGTTTGAGTTAAAACCAAGACTCATTGCTTGCACACTTTCAGTATTTGGATACTGCTGACCCCGCCTCCTTTGCCCCACATACACTGCAGCTTTGAAAATGCCCTTCTTCTTTCCTGCCATTGTTGGAGCCTGATTTTAGTTATACCTGTGTATGAGAGCTTATCATCTTCTGTAAGCACACAGATTCCAGGTGTTGAAAGTTTTTATGTTCAAGATAGGACCTGCCAAAACAAGGCATTTTTCAGTTACAGTAAACTGGCTGAAAAGATTGAACTAAAAAATACATAAAATGTATAATTCATATTTTTCATAGGGAAATTACCTGACTTTGCGTAAGAAGTCAGTATCCAAATTTGAGTGTTAAATTTGCATTGTAGACAAAATTTTCAGAGTTTTGTTATTGGGATTTAAAAAGACTCCTGTTAGGAACTATTTTGTCTACTCAATATATAATGTGTTTTTAAGTAACACAGATGTGGGGGGAATATTCCTGATTAAATAGGGTTGAGCTTTGCTTTCAGCGGTGCAGAAGAACAACTTAGGCATGGATAGCCTTTGAATTCTACTTCACTTTTCAATATTCCTGTATGGTTAGAGTATCCTTTTGATTTTTAAGGCATTTTGTGATGACTTTTCTTGAGGTAATTGGAGAATTCCCAGAGGGCAGGTCTAAAGATTGATTTGTGCGCTAAAAATGGGTCACAGTTGCGTGTAGCTGCTGATTCTGGGAGTAACTTGACTATAATAGTGTGACTGGTTTCTTCTTGGCCAGCATAATATGCTGACAAACCTACCATCCTGACAGGTTTAGCGCTGTGGCCTGAAGTTTTCTTTGATAAAGGTGTGGGAGTAGCTCTCCTCTTGTTGAAGGAAAGCAGTTACCTTGAAGGGCAGGTTGGGTTTCTTTGTGTCTTTTGACAGAACACTTAATCTCTTACTACTTAACACCTGTGCTCTCTGTATTCTGGCTTTGTGCTCCTGGCTTCTGGCTCTGACACCATCTGTCTCCTGAGTCTGCCCTTTCTCCTGAGACTTTTTTAAGCTGTAATTTTGGAATTGTTTTGAAGCTCAGGAGGTGTTGGGAGACCTGTCTGCCTCCCAGGTATAACTTGGAGATGACACCAAGCCCGGATTATAGTGTCTCAGTATGTTCACGGATGAGGAGAATTAAGCTTGGAAAGAAAAATGGTTATTTATACAGTGAGAGGATGATAGAGCCAAAACTGGAACCCAGGTCTCTTTATTTCCAGACTAGTGTTATTTCTGGTATTCATGCACCTTGCTCTTTGTTATATTGATCTCTCATTATCTCATTTTACTTAAAATTTCCACTTGGTTCATAAGACTCTGTGGCTTCCTAGTTTTTCTTCTTTTCTCTGATCTTTTCTTGTCCTGGCACTCACAGGCTTCCTCCTCCTCCCCGTGGATGCCACATTCCTCGTGGCTCACTCTGTTGGCTCATTTTTGTTCTCTTTTACAGAGGGCCTGTGTGTTCCTATAGCACCAGGTCAAGTTTTAGGTTGAGCTCTTTTTGCCCTGATTGTTCTCAAGAACCATTGTTCTGATTAGCCTACTGAATGAATGTGTCTGTCTGAGGCATATTAAACCTGAAAGATCTCACAACTACCAATTTCTTCCTTTTCCTCATCTTCTGGGGCTAATCTAATTCTATCCCTTCCACCCAATTACTAGTCATTTTTTTTCTGACTAGGGTCTAGTGTCCTCTTGGGGGAAAGAACTGTGTTTGGGTGTTTTTTGTTTGTTTGTTTTTTTTGCGGTTCGCGGGCCTCTCACTGTTGTGGCCTCTCCCGTTGCGGAGCACAGGCTCTGGACGCGCAGGCTCAGCGGCCATGGCCACGGGCCCAGCTGCTCCGCGGCATGTGGGATCCTCCCGGACCGGGGCACGAACCTGTGTCCCCTGCATCGGCAGGCGGACCCTCAACCACTGCGCCACCAGGGAAGCCTTGGGTGTTCTTTTGTTTTAATTTTTTTTAACCCTGAAGGCCCCAGTACAGATGGATGCTAGGTAAATACATACTTGTAGCTTTTGTTCGGAAACCTCTCTCTAGTTTCTGTAACGATAAAGCCTTGATGTGATCTAACTCTTGTCTCCCTTAACCCCGTGTATCCTTTTATCTGTTCTCCATTCCCATTGCTACCACTAGTGCAGGTCTCCCTTGGATGAATATTTTCAGTCTGCTTTTCCTACCTTCCTCCTTAGTTATTCCTGCCTATTCAACACCTACTGCTCTGTGTGGAGCTGTGCCATAGTAATGGTCTTATTGTTCCCAGACACATTCCTCAGACCCGCGGTCCTTGTGTCTTTTTTATTTTTGGCTGTGTTGGGTCTTTGTTGCTGTGCATGGGCTTTCTGTAGTTGTGGCGAGTGGGGGCTATTCTTCCTTGTGGTATGTGGGCTTCTCATTGTGGTGGCTTCTCTTGTTGCGGAGCACAGGCTCTAGGCTCTAGAGCGCAGGCTCAGTAGTTGTGGAACACTGGCTTAGTTGCTCCGCGGCATGTGGGATCTTCTCGGACCAGGGCTCGAACCCGTGTCCCCTGCATTGGCAGGCGGATTCTTAATCACGGTGCCACCAGGGAAGCCCTGGTCCTTGGATCTTAATGGGTGGTTGTATCTGCCAAGCTGAATAGTGAACTCTGGATGAGAGGGTATTTTCTTGTATCCTTTTTAATCCCCTACACACCTCTCCACGGAATAAATAGTGAGGTGTTGCTGATTAAATACAGGAATTTAAAAATGAAACTCAAACTTCCTTTGGATTTTTGGACTTGAGGAGGCTGAATTTGTGTCTGCTGGTCAGGAGCTTATGCCAGCTCCACCATCCTGCTGCTTTTCCTGCTCATATTGCCCTGCCTGAGTTTGGGAGGCTCTCTTAATGCTAAAACTTCTGAATGTGTCAGATGAAGCTGAGAACAGTATTTCCCTGCCCTTGTAAGAGGCTCCCCCCACAGCTTCAGAGTTGTCACGGAGCAGTTCCCTGACCTGTCTCTCCTCTTCTCCTCTCTTGTTTTTCAGGCTGCCTTGATGCAGAAGGAAGAGGAGAGCCAGGCTGGGATCCTGATTTGAGTACTAGTGCCCTGTTAACCTGGTTGACTTGGGGAAAGATTTTCAGTTTTGCTAAGCATGTCTTTTTCTTTGTAATGAGACTGAGACAAGCTCATAAATTTTTGTGACGAACAAAAGAAACGGGAGGGTCTGGATGGTTGGTTATATAGGCCCTTTTCTTGTCCTCTCCACTTGGACTTAGCTTCCTTTACCATCCTTCTTTTCCGGTTATTGAAAGATTGTCTTCCTCCCTATTCAAAGAGCAGTTTTGTGTCTTGGTGTCCCATCTTCTCTCATACCCTCAGGACCTCTTGGTCAGTTTTCCCTGCCACATCTTTTATCTCTGTCTGTAAACATGGTCATCTCTCTCTCATGTTTAGACCTTTCCTAGTACAGTAGCCCCTCCAGCATCCAGCCTCACTGTCTTTTCTTAGCTTCCCCATCAAGCTTTTGTACAGAGTAACCTGCCCCCCCCAATCTTTACTGCCTCACCCTTTATTCACCTCTTAAATCCTTGAGATCTGACATCATAGGATCCTCTTCCCTCTCACACATTCTGTTCTGAAACTCTTTTTAGCGAATTCATTTTGCCCTATCAAATCTTACAGATGTTTCTTGAGCCTTTCAGGGTGTTTGCATTCCTGCCGAGATGTTCTTGTAAGATCTTTAAAAAGTGCAAATTTGATCACCTATTCTATGAGGCAGTGGTTCTCAAACATTTTCATCTCAGGATTCCTTTATACTCTTAAAATTTTGAGGACCTCAGGAGCCTTCATGCATGTGAATCATATCTGTCAATATTTACCCATTAGAAATTTAAACTGAAAATAAATTTATCCATTAGTCACTTAAAAATAACAAATCTATTACATATTAACAATTGTATTTTCCAAAACAAAAAAAATTGAGAAAAGTGAGCATTTTTCTATACAATGTTAACCTTTTTAGTATCTTATTTAATAGAAGCTGGATTTTGTTGTCTGCCTCTGTAATGTTTTGTTTTGGTAGATGTATATGAGGAAAATTTGGTCTCACATAGATATGTCGTTGGAAGAGGAGAAATATTTTAATAGCCTTTTCAGGTGATTTGGCTATTCTTCTTTGGCGCCAACAATTGGTAACTTCTTAAAGGTTCCACTTGTCCTTTAGTATCCATGGGGGATTGGTTCCAGGACCCCCCATGGGTACCAAAATCCGGGATGCTCTAGTTCCCTATGTAAAATCGCATAGTATTTGTTTATAACCCACGCAATCCTTCCATATACCTCGGATCATCTCTAGATTACTTATAGTACCTAATACTATGTAAGTAATTGTAAATACAGCATAAATACTAATTAAATAGTTGGCCAGTGCATGGCAAAATCAGCTTTTGCTTTTAGGAACTTTCTGGAATATTTTCCCCTAATATTTTTACTCTGTAGTTAGCTGAATCTGCAGATGAGGAACCCAAGAATATAAAGGTCCAACTGTAGTTGCAACATGAATCTGAAGCCTTATGGATGTACTCTTCATGCTCTGTTATGTTAAAATGCATTGGTCTGTCTTGCACTTTGGATGTCATCTACCCATGTCTGATTTTGTAACATCACGTTTTAATCATTTGACAAATGTTGGTTCGCTGAGTTGTGCAGTATTGCAAATGTTGACCACTGGTTAATAGCACCACCAGTCTCGTCAGAAAAGTCTTTTAAAGTATTGAGGAAGGTGTCAAGTTCAAGTGGTGGCAAATACAGTTTTTCCAGAATTCTTATTTTTTTCTTCCAAGTTCAAATTTTATCATTAGCAACAGATACTGACAGTGATTTATCTTTTGAAGCTTCTGGCTTACTTTGTTTTCAAGAGAATGTTTGCCAAATACCCAAAATTGATAACCATAGTATGTCAGTTGTTTCTTCAAGTATTACAAAAAATATTTCATGGGGAAAAAAAAAGAGGCTAATTCTTCTTGAAAATCACAAGTACTTAAAAAAAATTTTTTTTAATTCTTATTTTTTGGCTGTGTTGGGTCTTCGTTGCTGCGTGCGGGCATTCTCTAGATGTGGCGATTCGGGGCTACTCTTCGTCACGGTGCGTGGGCTTCTCATTGCAGTGGCTTCTCGTTGTGGAGCACGGGCTCTAGGCTCGTGGGCTCTAGAGCGCAGGCTCAGTAGTTGTGGTGCACGGGCTTAGTTACTCCGCGGCATGTGGGATCTTCCCAGACCAGGGCTTGACCCGTGTCCCCTGCATTGGCAGGCAGATTCTCAACCACTGCGCCACCAGGGAATCCCTGCAGGCGGATTCTTAACCACTGCACCACCAGGGAAGTCCCCTGTCTCAGAGAATATTAAAGGCATGTACTCAAGGGTTGAGATTTAATAAAATTTTTACTGTTTACCCAAGGACATTGTAAATCTGGATTTTTCTGGGAATTCATACCATAAGGAATACAATAACTTTTGCTACAGTTTATTGGCATTGCCTTGATTTCTGCTAAGGTGCCAGATTTACCTACTCCTGTTGCTTTTGTATCATCAGTGCAAATGTCAACACAGTGAAAAAATAAACTGATATCTTAGAATTATGAAAATAGTTTTGACTTCATGGACCTCTGAAAGGGTGGGTACACAGACCCTGCTTTGAGAACTACTGCCACAGAATAAGGTCAGGTTCCTTAGTTAGTGTATAAAGTCTCTCATGGTCTGACTTCAGCTTAGTGGCCAAGTTTGACCCCTACTGGTCTATTCCTTGAACTTTTAAAAAATTGAGTAGTAACATACATGCAGTAAAAGGCACTAGTGTTAGTGTATAGCTTGATCAACTTTTACATGTTTATATAGTTTTATGTATTTTTACTTATGTTTATTACTTTTATATATCACAAATCAAGATGCAGAACATTTCCAACACTCTGTAAGGTTCTTTTGTGCCCTTTCCACTCTATATCCCTCCCCCTCTACACGCGCGCGCGCACACACACACACACACACACACACACAGAGAGAGTTAAATACTGTTCTGATTTCTGTTGTCATCAGTTGGCTTTGCCTGTTTTTGAACTTCTTATAAATGAAATCATGTAGCATGTACTCTTGAGTTTGGCCTTTTTTTCCCCCCACAATTTAGTGTCTGAGGTTTCTGTAAGTTGCAGTGTAGTACAGAAGTTTTGTTTTTGCTGTATAGTGCTACATTAGAGATGTGAATAATTATTCATCTTACATGTTACAGATGTGAACAATTTAGACATACTTATGCTTATGGGTGTGCAGAAAAGAGTTAACATAGCAGGTCTCACTGCTGTCCTTTGGCTGGTGTCTGGGAACTTGGATTTTGAGTTCCCACCATTCCCAGAACTGGTAAGAATGATTTACTATACATAAACTATATTAGGTATAGTAAATCATTAGCTTTAAGTATAGTAATATGGTTTAGGTATAGTAATATGGTTTGTGTTGAACATCTGCTTTCCTCTTGGAGTCTGGAATTTTGGTATAGTACAGAGGCTGCCTATGTGACCAGCCCTCAATAAAATCCCTGGGTGCCAGACTTCTTTAGTTGGCAACATTTCACAAGTGTTGTCACAGTTTGTTGCCGGGGGAATTAAGCATGTCCTCTGTGACCCGTTTGGGAGGAAAACCCTTAGAAGCTTGCACCTGGTTTCCCCCAGGGTTTTCCCCATGTGCTTCTTCCCTTTACTGGTTTGGCTCTGTATTTTCTGACTGAATATATGCTGAATACGCCTGAATTCTGACTCCTGTGAGTTGTCCTAGTAAATCATTGAACCTGGGGGTGGTCTTGGGGACCACTAATGCAGCAAGCATTAATTTTTGTTTCTTTTCAGATTTTGAGTATAATAATGAAACTGTGGTGACTGTTCTTGAACGTGCCTTTTTATCCTCCTATGTATTCATTTCTCTTGCATGTAGGAGAATGAGTGCAATTGCTGGGTCATAGGAGTATCCCTTGCATTTAAAATTCTAGCAATAGTGTACTTCTAGTTGCCTAAAGGTATTCCTCTGTTTTATACCTTTTTCCCTTTGTACATGTTACTCTTTTTGCCTAGAATGCCCTTCCCATCCCTAATATGCCTGTTTGGCAAAACCTTTTAGCCTTTTTACCTACCTACTATCCTATCTAATTTCTATGTATGTTTATTATTAGGCGTACGATATAGCATATAACTTACTTGTTTATGTGCTTGTGTTCCCATTAGACTAATTCCTTGGGAGCTGGGGCTGTCTTATTTATCCTCTATACCCAGAATGACTCCTGGTGTATGGTGAGAATGTAATCAGTAAATATAATTGTAATCTTTGGGCCCGCAAGCATGAGGTCGTATTGTTATGGGTTCCTTGTTTTTTGTTCATGTGGAATTGTCTCTGCTCCAAACTTAAAATCCCAAATCCTGAAATGACTTTGAGTGGCCAAGATCTTTGACAGTGAAAAGAGATAGAATTGGTGAGTGAATATTGGTTTTGTTCTTGTCTTAACAATTAAGAAAGGAGTCACTACAATTTATGGTGGTTGTGATGGAGGTGGTAAAAATACCTATGAAATGAATATAATATGGGTCTGCCTTTCCTGTGGTATCTGTATTGAGTGCCTGCAAATTTAGCAGATATTATGTTGGGTGCTACTTCGATAAAGGCCTTGAAAGATCTTACAGTTTATCAGATGCAGAGCTAACTATGCATACAGCAAACAGTTTGACAGGTAAGTGTGACAGGAGCTACAGTTATAGTGACTATGTGTTTTACGTATTCTTGAGCAGTCTTGGTATTAAATATTCCCTTAATGTTCTCATAAACCTGTCCTGGAAATTGTAGTATTTCCTTTTCCAGACTGAGTTTATAGAGCAAAAAGAATATTGGGCATTAAATGCATTCTGTAGAAACTGAAGAATAACCAGAAAAGTAAAAGGAGAGCCAGGAGAAAGTGGTTCCTGAATTAAATGAGTGGAAGGTAGCTGAGGATCAGATACCCAAAGATGTCAATCAAGTAAGATAGATTTGCAGTATCGGTTGGGTTTGGCAACTCAAGTCATTAGTGTAGTTTCTTTTGGGGGGAGAAGGACATGCTGGCAGGATATTATGGGTTGAGAGGAAGGATGAACAGGAGGTTTAGAAGTAAATGTGGCACATTTTCTAAAAGATTGGTGGTAGAGCAAAAGGAAGAAGGCAGTGGCTTAACAGAATGTTTTAAGTCAAGGAAGATGTGTTTTTTTTAAGATGAGAGAGCCTTGAGCATACTTACAGACAAATGGGAAGAAACCAGTGGAGAAGAGAGAGGGAAGTGAGATCAAGAATGAAGAGGAGGTGGTATCTTGAGTCTTGTATCTGGTCTCTTTCTGCAGATAAGGACCTGCAGCCTTATCTCCTTTATTCCTGGTGAGCCTCCCTTCCCAGTCTTGTTCCTGCACTCCCTTTCCTTGAATTTACTGTGTTCTGTATCCACTCTGTGCTTGTTCTTTGTCTATTATGTTCTTCTTCAGACTTGCTTATTGAAATTCTGCTTTTTCATTAATCCCTAGCTTAAAAGTCTGAATTGTTAAACCATTCTAGGTACCTTAAATATACTCATCTCTTCTGTAGTATTTTGTACTTACCTTGATCTCCACTTACCTAGCTGGTTTTCTTTCTTTCTCCCACTTACCTCGTTCTCCCTAGGGCATGGATTATGTTTTACATATTTCAGTAATCTCAACATCTGACCTAGCAGGTTTTTAGTATTTATGAAATATTAGACTATGTGACATTGTCATTTTGTTGGTCAGAAAAGGTAGGATATTGACCACTTCATATGAATCAACCTAATAAATTTTTATTCCTTACATTCTTGCACAGAAGACTTGAGGTGGAAGTTTAAGAATGGACAAGCAAGGACCAAGGAGAGAGTTAGAGAAGCATTTCTTAACAGCTGTAGAGTTATTGAAATTCAAACAGAAACTGGCTTTGAGTGACCAGGAGACTAAAGCAAACGGGGAAACTTGGCTAGCTTTACATTTTCCCATAATGTAAGGAAAACATATCAGTTCCTTAGGGGAAACTGTACCATTTCCTTATCTTGGTCTGAATGACATTTTTCTGAGTGGGTAGTTATATAAGTGGCGTTCAAAATTGTGGTAAACAGTATCCTCAAAATCCTGAGTGTACGTGCTAAAGAGGTTTTATTCAGCTTTATTATTACTTACTAAAAAATTAAGACCAAATTGCCAAAGTACGTCTCAGAACCACTTTTTTTGGGATATCTAAGTATATTACTTTCTTTTGCTGTATAATAGGTAAAAAACCCAAAATGTTCAAGACCAGTGCTATTAACTAAAAATAACTGATTAATTAAAAAACCTTATTCTCAGAAAAATTTTTAGCATGAACAGTTTTGCCAAGGGAGTCAGTGGATTCCAATCCATGGAACCCCAGGCTTAAAACTCCATCAGGAGGCGTAGATAAACTGTGTCCCATTCAGGCAGTCTTCCATAAATCTTTCAGCTGGCTTTTGAGGAATCAGGTAATAGTCTTGAAGTGGTCTGCAGTGTAGATATTTTGTTGTTGATTAAAGGCAGACTTAATGAAAACAAACCCAGAAGGTGGTAGAGTTGGCATTCATTTATGACATATCCACAAACCAGGATTTTGACCTAAAGGAATGACCATTTCATCACCATGTTGATCCCGGGTTATATGGTATTTGAAGACAAGGCCAGGGTTTACAAAATAGGGCAAATACTAGATTTGTTATGGCATACAAATGGGTATAACATTTTAGGATCTTATTCCTGAACTAGCAAACATAGCTGCATGGTGTGGGTTCAGATTTTAAAGAATTATGAGTGGTAGTTTCAAACCATAAAGGCAAAAAACCCTCTAGTTATGTGCTGTAAGCTTCTCTGTGAACTTGATTAGGATAAGTTGAAAGCATACTTACGAGTAACAGTGATGGAGTTGGGAGACATTTGTCCCTAATAAGTTATTGAGCATATCCAGGCACTTTAATTTCTCATTACCACAAAGTCTGCAGAGTAGGTGGTACTCTATTTTCTACCTAAGGCAACCAAGGCTCAAAGAAGATACTTAAGTGGTAAACTTAGTATTTGTACTCCAAAGCATATAGACCTTCTTTCCAATCTGCTCTCTTCTCCCATACCTAACGCTCCACCATGCTGGACCACTTTTGATAATGCTGCTCTGTTCTCTGTGTTCTTCAGACCTTCGTCTTACCCTCACTTCCCGGCACATTCTCTTCCTCTGAGTCCCCTCAGCTCAGAGGACAGTATATGTTTACAGCACATTGTAGCTTGTGTTGTGATTGTTCATGACATAATCAGGTCTTAATTCCCTTTCTAGACTTCAAAAATTTTTTTTGACTGAGTCTCTGTCTAACCTGCCTACCCTTAGAATGCTGCTGTAGGTAGCAGGCAATTGGTTAATGGTTATTAGGCAGGGAATGAATGAAGCATGTAGCCTTAAGATCCGCAGATTGATTATAAATGCTTATTATCTTAGCCCTTGTGAAGTTGCCTTAGTGAAGTTGAAAATCATCTTAGAAATCTGCAGTTGTGAAAAGGGCCTTGTGTCCGTGGATTTAACCATTCTCGGTGGGACCTCTCTGGAGGGCTTGGGAAAAACAACCTTGCAGGACTGTGTATTCTGGTCATCCTCACAGTCTTTCAAGAGCTTGAAAATGATATGGAACTCAAGTTTGTCCCTTTAAGGCCATCCTGCAGAGTTTATAAAATTGTAAATGTTTCTGGTCATTCTCATGCTTATACCTGGATTTTAATAGGTTAAACAGAATAACACCAGGCCTTTTAAATTTTGTTTTGAAGTTATCACCTACAAGATCTTAGGTGCTAGTTTCCTTACTTGGTCTTCCCGCCCCCCACAAGGTAATTGGGAATGATAGAACTGATGAGTCAGGCTCCCCTTAGAAGATTCAGTCTGTCAGCCAGTATCTCATTGCCTGTATGTCAGGCATTGGATGTGGTGAGTGAGGGAGGTTGAAAAGTGAAGAATGGTACCTAGATTTCTGTCTAGGGCACCTGCAGGATGGTGGTGTTATTTGCTGAGACAGAGAATACCAAAAGAATCACTTGGGTGGGGGTTCAGTTCATGTTTATGTATCTGGGAGTGCTTTTCTCATTCAGTAATGTCTTACCTGAGTTGTAAGTACTTTTAGTGACCATGTGGAATTGTATAACTTATTTAAACAATTCCCTTTGGGTGGTGTTTGTACCACTCTTGGTCCTGACTGTGTCTTTTCCTGTGATTATATCTTCAGATGTAAAAATGGTAGCTACCATATGCCAGCACCATGCTAAGTGCTGTAAACATCTCATCAAAAGGTTGGTGTAGGTACTCTTCTCCCATTTGTGAAATGGGGAAATTGGCACAGAGATTAATAACTGCCAATAAATGGCAGAACCAAACTTTTTAAACAACTGTATTGAGATATAATTTGCATAACCGTAAAGTTCACCTTTCAACTGTAAAGTAGGTGGTACTCCATTTTGTACCTTTGTACTCCAAAGCATATAGACCATCTTTCCATACATATATTTACAGTTTTGTAACCATCACCGTAGTCTAATTTTAGAATATTTTCATTATCTCAAAAAGAAATTTTGTACCTATTAGACACGACCCTCTAACCTGCTCCCCACATCCCCAGTTGAAGGCAGCTAATCAACTTTATTTTTTTTTATAAATTTATTTTATTTTTGGCTGTGTTGGGTCTTTGTTGCTGTGCGCGGGCTTTTCTCCAGTTGCGGCGAGTCGGGGATACTCTTTGTTGCGGTGTGTGGGCTTCTCATTGTGGTGGCTTCTCTTGCTGTGGAGCATGGGCTCTAGGTGCACAGGCTTCAGTAGTTGCAGTACGCAGGCTCAGTGGTTGTGGCTTGCGGGCTTTAGAGCACAGGCTCAGTAGTTGTGGCGCACGGGCTTAGTTGCTCCGCAGCATGTGGGATCTTCCTGGACCAGGACTGGAACCCGTGTCCCTTGCATTGGCAGGCGATTCTTAACCATTGCACCACCAGGGAAGCCCCAACTAATCTACTTTAGATTTGCCCATTCTGGATGTTTCATATAATTGGGCTCATATAATCTGTGGTTCTGTGTGACTGGCTTCTTTCACTTAATGTTTTTGAGGTTTACTTGTGTTGTAGTATGTATCAGTGCTTCATTCTTTTTTATTGCCAAATAATCTATTGTGTAGATAAATTCAAGATTTGAACCAGGTGTGTCTGGTTCTTAAAGCTCATGTTGCTGCTACCATGCCATTCTGCTTCCTATACATGTCCCATTATGTTAGAAGGTTCTTGAGGCAGCATCTTACATTTCAGTGTTTTTCCTTCTTATGGTTCTCTCAGGGTGCCTTGCTCAGAGTGAAGTATTTTAATATATAGGCAAGAAACCCAAGTCCTTGTTACTTTAACTTGTGGTGTTGGATTAGAAGAAAGGAAGTGTGAAGTCTCTATTAAAAGGGAGAGTAGAAAATCTAAACATCTTTTTTCTGCGTCTAGGAGGAAGACGCAGGAAGGATAAAAGATTGCTGGGACAATCAGGAAGCACCTGCGCTCTCCACGTGTAGCAATGCCAATATCTTTCGAAGGATAAATGCCATATTGGATAATTCTCTGGATTTCAGTAGAGTCTGCACTACACCTATAAATCGAGGAATCCATGATCATTTGCCAGGTGACTTAGATTTGAAAACTTGGATGTGCTAGGCGTGTGTACACAGCTGTTTCTAGGCAGCTTCCTGGTGACGCCTGTGAAGAATGACCTTGAACCTCTGACAACACTTGCCCCTTTTGTAGTTTGCCTTGTGGATTGGGTCCCCTTAGGGGTGAAGACTTCCTTCGATTATAATACAGAAATCTTTTTTATGATTCACAAGAAGATTAGGTGAAAAAGGATAGGTCAAAGTGACAGGGCTATTTATATATACAATTACAGTAGAGTCACGTATGTTAAGATAGATTTTCTTATAAGCTGCATTAGAAAAGTTTAAAAAAATGTAATTAATACTTGATCTTACCCAACGTAGTCAAAATATCGTGTCAACATGTAATCAACATAAAAAACTCTTAATGAGATATTCTTTTGTTAGTACTAAGACTTCAAAATCCAGTGTATAATTTACATTTACAGCACAGCTCAATTTGAATTAGCTTCATTTCAAGTGCTCAGTAGCCACATGTGACTAGTGGCTACTGTATGGGATGGTTCAGCTCTTCAGTATTTTAATTTCTTTCAAAATGAGTGCAAGTCAACAAGCATTTGATTTTTATGATATTTAGTATATTCCACAGAATAGTGGGGGAGAGGGGAGCATCTCCTGAAGATGATTCTTCACAAGGATGCTTGGATGTCCTAACAGTGTTTCATAATATTTTTGTGGGAGTTGCAACATATTATAGGAATGTTGATGGAATATTTTTTGTTTGAATTATTTTAGATGAAAGTGAACGTGTTTTTAATTTTTTAAACGGACCTTGAAAATATTTGGTAAAACACAGATTCTCAGAACAAGGACTGGTAATTGCTGTTTTTTAGTTACAAATTCTTTGATTTATTTTTAACTTGGCCTTGGAAATAATTCCCACAAAGATCTAGGAGCATGTGAACATAAAGTAGCTAAATGTTTAAGGGAGAAGTCCATTAGGAAGGAGATGGCCCCATGGAATTTATTTATTAAATTGTGCTGGAAGGGAAATGAGAGAAGAGCATGGGGGCTGGGAGACACGGGTGGGTCTTGTCTCGTTTGACTTCCAAAAGAGTATACATGTAATGTTTTCTGTTAATTGGAGTCAGCTGTGAGCTAACCCTTATTCTTTAGCTTATGCTATTAAAAATTCAGAGAACCTGCTTGGTTCTATGTATGCGTTGTTTTTTTTCTTTTCAGAAAGTTGCATGAGTTATATTCCAATAAGAATGACACTCAGCAATAACTTAAATTTCACTGGGTTGCTTCAGGCATGCTGGACCTTTTATGGTTTATAGCAAAGTATTTTTCAGCTAATGCTAGGTTGTTGACTTGTGTGAGGGGAAGGCTCCTGGTCAGTGAGACAGGAGCTTTGAGGAGTGTATGTTTGCAGTTGGCCAGGGCGCCCAGTGGCCTCGCTGGCAAGATGCCAGGTGCTGGTGAAAGTGTTACCATCCCACTCTTCCCAGGTCACTTACTGGCCAGACTACAAGGTAAGACTTCTTGGCCTCTTCAGGGCCTTCTCAGGGCACGAGTTCTAGAAGAGTACCTTGAAGAAATAGGGAAACCTGGGTTGTAAGGTTGACCTTGGGCAGTGAGATAAAGTAGATAGTTTTTCCAGCTGTAGGGCAGAATGGTACCTCCCCAAATGCCTCACAGAGTTCTCCTGGGGGGGCTCAATAAGGAAAGCAGCACTACAGTTTGAAGGGGCCTCAAGGGATTGTAGGAGAGGTTCTGGTCAAGGTGTTCTGGGCTGTCCTTCGCACATACCTAGCCCCCATGGTATTGTCAACTCTCTCCTTGTCCCCACCTGAGATGTTGGCGCAGGGCTGTGGGCTCTTGGTCTTGAGTGGTGAGGCAGGGCTGCCTGGCCTAGAGCAGAGAGCAGCTTTCCCAGGTTTCCCCAGCAGGAAAACTCACCTTGTGGTTAATGAGCAAGTAAACTTGGGCATGTATTTTCCATGAGGAACTCTAACGTGAATTTGCAGCTTCTGGTCAGAAGTAATCCTGTTACCTAAGGAGATAATCAGAATTATAAAAACCTAAGAACAAGATTGGTTATCACAGTATTATAACTAGGGACAATTTGATGACAGCAAAAACTGAAGTAACCATGCAGTGGAATGTTCTGCAGTTATTAATATGATGTTTGTAGAAGACTACTTAATGATATAGATAATCACAGTACCTGAAGTGAAAAAGCAAAGTGCAAAACACTACGGTCTCAGGTATGTATATATGTATAGAAAAAGACTGGAATGACAAGACATAAATGTAGCAGTGAAGGTGTAATGGGTAATTTGTTTTCTGTGTGCTTTCCCCTACTGGTTCTTCTGTGACAAACATGTTTTTTTTAAATAAATAAATTAATTAATTTATATATTTTGGCTGCATTGGGTCCTCGTTGCTGCACGCGGGCTTTATCTCTAGTTGCGGTGAGCGGGGGCTGCTCCTCATTGTGGTGCGTGGCCTTCTCACTGCAGTGGCTTCTGTTGTTGCGGAGCACAGGCTGTAGGTGCGTGGGCTTCAGTAGTTGTGGCTCATGGGCTTAGTTGCTCCACGGCATGTGGGATCTTCCCGGACCAGGGCTCGAACCCGTGTCCCCTGCATTGGCAGGCAGATTCTTAACCACTGCGCCACCAGGGAAGTCCCCAAACATGTTTTATAATAAAAACAACTTGTTAAAAATGGTGTATCTTGGCACAGTGTTTCACATTGCTGTTTGAATTTTGCATAGGCGCGTTTAATTTTAATTGCATACCTTGTTTCATATAGGTATACCTAACTTTTCAGTAGTTATGTACCATTTATTTTTTTCATTTGAGCCAATGTTTGCATTGTCATTTGCAAGGCTGTGTGTTAGCTATGACAAAATTTCATTGCATATAGTATGCAGTGAGGGTAGTATCAGAACTACACGCTCAGTTGATAAGGTATTATTGGGAAAGTGCTGTGGCAGGGTCAAAGGAAGGAGAGACTGTACTGGTTAGGGAACTAGGAAACACTTTGGATGAAGCAGCATTTGAAACATGCCTTGAGGAAGAAAAAGCCATTTCATTGTAACTGGATGTTGAGTAGATTTTTTTTTTTATATTGTCGCTTCAGAATTATCATTGGGGTCCAAAGCTGAAATTGAAGAGGTGTTAAATGACCTGTGGTACAATGACAGTCCCCAAGAGTTGGAGCCAGATACACCTCACTGGCTTCACAGATACGAAGAGGCCACAGAGCTGTCCCTACTACCACAAACATCTCAGCCTTTCCCTGGTCTGTGTAAGAAGACTGCTTAGGGAGGGCAGCATTTGAAGTGATTCCCTCCCCTCTTAGTGGAGCACAGTGGGGCGCAATGCTGCTTCAGCTGTCAAGTCAAGCGAGGGAGTGCCTTACAAGAGAAGCATTTGTATAGATTGAGGGGGCTTCCAAGAAGCAAGGCAAGGTTGAGCCCATTGTTAGGCAGCAGACTTGCTCTCTGTCCTTGACTGAGTAGAGATGAAAGAGAAATTGAGAGAAGATGTGGGGCAGGGAGGGAGGAGGGTGGCTGGAGCTGTCTGATTCCCACCAGTTGACACACAGGAAAGTTGTGACTTCCTGTGGTTCAGGAGAAGTTGCAGAAGGCCTGAGCTTTTGGGCTAGCATCCCACCAAGATGGCCCTTGTTGTTGTGTGTGGGGTGGTAGGAGTTGGGATGGGGCTGGAAGGTTAGGCTAGAGCTGGATCCCTTACCCAAGCAACTCCTCATGAGAGGGGTGTCTGCTACCTAGAGGGCCCTTTCCCCACTCCCTAGTCCCTTAAACCATAATCTATCAATATTAAACTCTGAGGAAGGAAGGAAATGGGCTGTAAATGGACATGTGATTAAAGCATAAATGAACTGAGTATTTAGTGTCTGTAAAGTGTGAAAATTGGTAAAATGAGATTAAGGGACATCTTAACTACTGAATGGGCTGGGGGCAGTGACTGGAGGAAAAAGTTTCATGTTAACTCCCTGAGAAAAGGGATAGATTAGTCAAAGTAGTTCACAGTAAGTAAGGTGTGGGACTGAAACACTGATTAAGATTTTTTTATTTAAGTGTAGTGCACATACAGAAAAGTACATATCATAAGTGAAGAGCTCACTCCGTCTCCAACTGAACACAAGCATGTAACCGGCACTCAGATCTAGATGAACTGCTGACTTGCAATTTAGGACCAAAGAAGTGTATAATTGTAGCCAGATATATTGAATTTCTGACTGCGATGGTTTCCTTTTTTATTCTGGAGTATCATCGCTAAATTGTCTGAAAAGCTATTCTGAAATAAATTTTGCTATATTCAGGGACTTCCCTGGTGGCACAGTGGTTGGGAATCTGCCTGCCGGTGCGAGGGATGCGGGTTCAAGCCCTGGTCCAGGAGGATCCCACATGCCGCAGAGCGACTGAGTCCGTGTGCCACAACTACTGAGCCTGAGCTCTAGAACCTGCGCACCACAACTACTGGGCCCGCGTGCCACAACTGCTGAAGCCCGCACGCCTGGAGCCTGTGCTCCGCAACGGAAGAGGCTGCCGTGGTGAGGGGCCTGCGCGCCGCAGCGGAGAGTGGCCCCTGCTTGCCACAAGTAGGGAAAGCCCGTGCGCAGCGACGAAGACCTAATGCAGCCAAAAAAATAAGAATAATTTTACTATATTCAGTCCCAGCTAACAGGAGACAGTTGAAATTACTCTTGGGAAGTCTTGTTTCCCACAAAATAAATTTTTTGTAGAACCTTAATATATGACTTTAACAGTTAAAAATTTAACTTTTAATCCAAGTATAACATACATACAGAAAAGTATGTATGATACTTTTACTATGATAAATATGCAAATTCAATGAATTTTCACATACCAAACACATCTTGTATATATCCACTCATATATAGAGGCAGCAGACCAGAAGCCCCCAGAAACCCTGCAGTCTCTTAACTAGTGAAGGGTAAACCACCATGCTGACTTTTAGATGCATACATTCGTTCTGCCTGTTTTTGAACTTACATAAATAGAATCATAAATATGTACTCTTCAGCTGTGAGATTCATCCATGTTGCAGCCAGTGGTTGTGGATCATTTGTTCCCATTGCTGTACTGTATTCTGTTGTATGAATATTCATTCTGGCTTATCCATTCTACTGTTAATAGACATTTGGGGCCATTATGAATAGTTCTGCTATGAGCATGTCTTTTGGTGAACTTATTTCTTTTGGATGTACTCCTAGGAGAGTGTTGGCTTATAGGGTATGTGTGATTTCAGCATTAATAGATGCTGCCAGTTTTTCACAGCAAGTGCACCAATTTACACTTGTGACAATGTCAGATGGTTTGGGTTAGTTCCACATCCTCACTAACAATTGGTATTGTCTTTTTCACTTTGGTTATTTTGGTGAGTATGTAATGGTATCTCTATTGCAGTTTTAATTTTCATTTCCCTGATGACTCATGAAGTTGAACACCTTTTCATATGTCTGTTGACCTTTGGATATCCTCTTTCCTGAAGTGCCTTTTCAGGTCTTACCCTAATATTTCTTTACGGTTACCTGCCTTTTTCCTGTTTACTCGTTGCTCTTTCCTGTTTACTGTTTATATATTCTGCATATGAGTTCTTTGATATATAGAATAAAAATATTTTCTCCCAACCTGTAGCTTGTCTTTATACTTTTAATTGGAATTTTTTGAATAACATAATTTAAGTTTTAATGATGTCCAGTTTATCGACTTTTCAAATATGGTTAATGCTTTGTGTCCTGTTTAAGAAATGTTTCCCTATTCCGAAGTCAGGAAGATATTCTGTGTCTCATTTTAAAAACGTTATTGTTTTACCTTTCACTCTTAGATTTCCAACCCATGTGGGAGTAATTTTGTACATGGTGTAAGGTGGAAGGTCAAGATTCATTTTTTTCTGCATGGATAGCCAGTTGACCCAGTACTATGTTGAAAAAAAAAATCCCTTTTCATTGCACTGCTGTCACCTTTCTCATAAATCAAGTATATGTGTTGTATGTGCATACCGGTTTTCTTCCATTAAGCTGTTTATCTGTCCTTGTCTTAGTTACTACAACTTTATAGGAGATTTTGATATTTGGTAGTGAAGTCCTCTGGCTTTGTCCTTCATGATCCTTGGTTCCTCTTGGATTTTTGCATTTCCACATGGTCATAGATTTAGCTTGTCAGTGTCACGTTGTTCCACCCCCCCAACCCCCACCCCCAAACTGCTGGAATTTTGATTGAGATTTCATTGAATCTATGAATCAATTTGTAGAAAATTGGTATGTTGATGACAAATCTTTGAATTCATAAAGCTGGTGTATCCTTTCATTTATCAGGTCTTTAATTTTTCTCAATGTTTTATAGACATCTTGGACATCCTTTTTAAGGTTTATCTCTAGGTCTGGGTAGGTGTCTGTCTAATGCTACTGTAAATGATTTTTGTGTGTGTCGTTTTCTGTTTGGTTGCTGCTTCCTGATGGTCTTTTCTAATGTGGGCTCCAGAGCTGGATATACATACTGTTGAGTTCTGGAAATTTGAGTCCCTCTTACATGCAAATTTAAGTTTATGGTATTCTGTTTTCTAAATATTCTGTAGTTTCAGTCTGCGAGTGGTTTTATTCACTTTTGTTGATCCATGTGGTTTTTGGAGGATATATGGAGAGATTTGGATTTAGGCAGTTGCCCATTTTCCAATAGGAACCAGGAAATCTGATCTTGCTGATCTTGTTTGAAAAAAATATGCATGTGCGTGTACATATGTATCTTGGCAAAATATATACACCAAAATTTTTTATATTAAAATATTAATGATGTACACACCTTTTAGAATGTCTGAAATTAAGAAGACTGACCATGCCAAGAATTGACATGAATGTGGAAGATCTGGAACTTTCATAAACTGCTGGGGAGAATGCAAAATGGTACAACCGTTTGGAAAACAGTTTGGTAGATTCCTAAAAAGTTAAACACTTATCTGCCATATGACCCAGCAGTTCCACTCATAGATTTTTTAAAGAAACTTTTGTTTTAGAATAGTTTTTGATTTATAGAAAAATTACAAAAGTAGTGCGAAAGAGTTCTTGTATATATTCCCATCCAGACTCCCCTGTTAACATCTGACATTAGTATGGTGAATTTCTGTCACATTTATCACAACGAATGAAATAGTATTGACACTATGGTGCATATTTAATTTTTATTTTCTTATTTTTTTGCCTATTGTCCTTTTTCTATACCAAGATCCCGTATTACATTTAGTCCCATGTCTGTTTAGGCTCTTCTAGACTGTGACAGTTTCTCACTTTCCTTGTTTTTGATGACCTTGACAGTTTTAGGCAGTACTAGTCACACTCAACAAAAATGAAAGCATGTATATCCATAGACAGACTTGTACACAAATGTTCATAACCTCTTTATTTGTGATAGCCAACAAGTGGACACAACCCCAATGTCCATCAGTTGGGAAATGGATAAGCAAATGGTGGCATGTCCCTACAAAAGAATATTATTTATCAGTGTGTGCCACAGCATAGATGAATCTCAGGATAATTATACTCGGTGAAAGAAGCCTGACAAAAAAAGAGAATATACTTAAAATTCCATTTACATAGAATTCTAGAAAATACAAGCTAGTCTGTAGTGACAGAAAGCAAATCCGTAGTTTGCTGGGGAAAGGGGCGCAGGGACGGGGAAGGGGAGCGATTACAAAGGGGCATGAGGAAGCTTGGGGATGATGGATATATTCATTATCTTGATTGTGGTGGTGGTTCCATGGAAGTAACATACTGAAACATAAAAATTTGCACTTTAAATATGTGCAGTTTATTATGTCAATTATACTTCAGTAGAGCTGTCAACATTTTTAAAGCAGCAGTTATCTCTGAATGGTGGGATTTAAATGTACTTATTTTGCTTTTGTAGAGAATTTTTTACTATTAGATATTTCAAAATAGAGAAAAGATTAGAAAATCAATTATCTCTGTGTATCTACCACCCATCTTTAACAGATGTTCAGATTTTGACATGTTTGAAACTTGAGGCAACATGAAACATCAAATAAAATTTTGCGTTTGTTGTGTTTGTCTGTTTCCCCTACTCTCCTTGAGGTGAGCACCATCTTTTTTAAAAAATATTTATTTATTTATTTGGCTGCGTCGGGTCTTTAGTTGCAACATGTGGGATCTTTTGTTGCAGTGCAAGGGCTCTTTGTTGCGGTGTGCGGGCTTCTCTCTAGTTGTGGCGTGTAGGCTCCGGAGTGCGTGGGCTTAGTAGTTGCAGTGTGCAGGCTCTCTAGTTGGGGCATGTGGGCTCTAGAGTTCACGGGCTTAGTTGCCCCCTGGCATGTGGGATCCTGGTTCCCTGAACAGGGAACGAACCCCCGTCCCCTGCTTTGGAAGACGGGTGCTTAACCACTGGACCACCAGGGAAGTCCCCCTACTCTCTCTCCTAGAGGTAACAACTCTCCTAAAGTTGGTGTATTTCCTTTATACTTTTATGTATTTGTCCATAAACATTGCTTTGTGTGTTTTAATTTTTTATGTAAATAGAACATACATTCAGGAAAGTACACAAATAAGTATACAATGGGGTGAATTATCACAAAGAAATACACCCATGTAACCATAGCTCAAATTAAGAAGCAGAATGTTACCAGCACCTAAGAAGACCCCTCATACCTCTTCCTAAATGTCGTGCTTTAAAGCAGCGGTCCCCAGCCTTTTTGGCACCAGGGACCAGTTTTGTGGAAGACAGTTTTTCCTCGGATGGGGTCAGGGGAGATGGTTCAGGCGGTAATGCGAACGATGGGGAGCGGCAGATGAAGCTTTGCTCGCTCGCCTGCCTGCTGCTCATCTCCTGCTGTGTGGCCCAGTTCCTAACAGGCCGCAGACTGGTACTGGTCCGAGGCCTGGGGATTGGGGACCTCTGCTTTAAAGGTTTACGTAAATAGTATAACATATATTGTCTTTCTGGTATATGCTACCCACCCCCAGTGTATCATTACGTTTACAGTGTGTCCATATCGATATTTAAGTCAAAACAGTGCATTTTAATGGCTGTGTATTAGTATTTTACATAAATATATACATTATTTACCTGATCCTCTGCTGGTAGGTGTTTAGGTCTCTTTCAGTTTTCTGCTGTTGTAAACAGTATTTTGGTGAACATCCTTGTTTATTTCTCCTTGTGTGCATGTAACAAGAATTTCTTTAGCATATGTGCCTAAATGTGAATTGCAGGGTAAATAGGTATACTATCTTTAAACTTTTAAGTTGCTGACTTCTTTTTCAAAGTGAATTTATCAATTTACAATCCAGTCAGGATTTCATGAGAGCTTTTCTCCGTATCTTCTTTGTAGACCTTAATTATTGTCACACTTCAAAATTTCAGTCAATTAGGGTATAAAGCTAACTTAATTTTGTTTTTGTTCATATTATAAAATATTTTCTTCAGTTAAAAGAATACATGTAGCATATATGATCTGCCGTCAACCCAGAAAAGGTCTCTAGAACTGTGCCCCAGGGTTCTTTTCCTTTATACTGTCTGGTACGTTTCTTGAGATTCTTCGATATATTAGTATATAATTAAAATAACTGAGTTAGATGAAATCATGGAGGGAATGCTATTCTGGTACATAGAAGAATTGTTAAACAGCATACTTAATTGAGTATTCTCTACCTAGAAAAAAATCCTACCCTTTTTCAACATTGGCTTGGTTATCACCTCTGAAAACTTTTTCACATTCTCCTGCCTAACATGTTCCATTGTCTGTTTGATCTTGCTCCATCTAATAGAGCCATTCTTGGTTCTTCCAGATTGTTTGTTAACCCACTGTATGGTGGTATAAATGTAAACACGTATTCTGAAGTGGGGAGGTTAAAGTATAGTTTTGAAAAAGCATATTCAATTTGCCCATTTCATAATAAACCTACACAAAGTAAAGTGCCGGCTCTGGATGCAGGTTACTTGAGAACAAATCGTGGCTATGCTACTGATTTGCTCTAACCTTAGAGATTAAATTTCTGTAACACAGGCATAGTAATAGTACCCATTTATAGGATTTTTGTGAAGCTTGAGTAAGATACGTGTATTGAGTACCTAGAATAATGCCTATAACTACTTAGTAAATGGTGGCAGTGATTATGGTGGTGTGTGTATATGAAGAATGCAGTCATGAGAGCATTGCTGGGGTCATGTTTTTTTTTAAAATAATTAATTAATTATTTTTGGTCGCATTGGGTCTTTGTTGCTGTGCACGGGCTTTCTCTAGTTGCGGCGAGTGGGGGCTACTCTTCTTTGCAGTGCACGGGCTTCTCATTGCGGTGGCTTCTCATTGTGGAGCATGGGCTCTAGGTGCACAGACTTCAGTAGTTGTGGCACATGAGCTCAGTAGTTGTGGCTCACAGGCTCTAGAGTGCAAGTTCAGTAGTTGTGGCGCATGGGCTTAGTTGTTCCGTAGCATGTGAGATCTTCCCGGACCAGGGTGCGAACCTGTGTCCCCTGCATTGGCAGGCAGGTTCTTAACCACTGTGCCACCAGGGAAGCCCTGGGGTCATTATTTTTAAAAGTTGAACTACTGGGACTTCCCTGGTGGTCCAGTGGTTAAGACTCTGCGCTTCCACTGCATGGGGTGTGGGTTCAATCCCTGGTTGGGGAACTAAGATCCCTGCCTGCTGTGTGGTGTGGCCAAAAAAAAAAAAAAAAAAAAAAAAAATTCAAATAAATTCTGCTCCCACATTCGATATTGATAACGTCTAAGATTTTTTTTCTTTTTTACTGTGGCAAAATAAAATTTACCATCTTCACCATTTTTAAGTGTACAATTCAGTGATACTGGATACATTCACATAGTTGTGCAAAAGTCACCACCATCCATCCACATAACTCTTTTCATCTTGTAAAACAAAACTGTATACCTGTTAAGCAATAACTCTGCATTCTCCCCCCAGTCCTTGGCAACCCCTGTTATATTTTCTGTTCTTATGGTTTTGACTACTCTACCTCATGTAAGTGGAATCATACAGTGTTTTTTTTTTTTGTTTGTTTTGTGGTACGCGGGCCTCTCCCGCTGCGGAGCACAGTCTCTGGACGCGCAGGCTCAGCGGCCATGGCTCACAGGCCCAGCTGCTCCATGGCATGCGGGATCCTTCCGGACCGGGGCACGAACCCGTGTCCCCTGCATCGGCAGGCGGACTCTTAACCACTGAGCCACCAGGGAAGCCCCAGTGTTTGTTTTTTGTGACTTATTTCACTCAGGATAATGTCCTCAAGGTTTATCCATGTTCTAGCATTTAGCAGAATTCCTTCCTTTTTCAGGCTGAATAACGTACTCCATTGTACATATGTACCACATTTTGCTTATCCATTCATCTATCGATGGATACTTGGGTTGCTTCCACGTTTTATCTGTTGTGAATAATGCTGCTGTGAATGAACATGGATGTACAAATATTTTTTTGAGATCCTGCTTTCAACTCTTTTGGGTATATACCAAGAGGTGTTATTGCTGGATCACATGGTAATTCTATTTTTAATTTTTTGAGGAATTGCCATACTGTTTTCCACAGAGGCTATACTGTTTTACATCCCTACCAGTAGTGCACAAGGGTTGCAGTTTCTCCACACCCTCACCAACACTTGTTTGCTATTTTTTTTGATAGTGGCCATCCTAATGGGTGTGAGGTGTTATCTTATAGTATTGATTTTCATTTCTCTAGTGATTAGTGATGTTTAGCATCTTTTCATGTGCTTATTGGCCATTTCTGTATCTTTGTAGATGTGTCTATTCAAGCCCTTTGTCCACTTTTAAATTGGGTGGTTTGGTTTCTTGTTGAGTTTTAGGAGTTCTCTATATATTCTGGATATTAATTTCTTATCAGATGTATGATTTGCAAATATTTTCTCCAGTTCTGTGGGTTGACTTTTTACTCTATGGTTAGTGTCTCTTGATGTACAAAGTTTTTACATTTTCATGAAATCTGATGTCTGTTTTTTCTTTTGTTACTTGTGCCTGTGGAGTCATATTCAGGAAATCATTGCTAAACCCAGTGTCATGAAGGTTTTGTCCTATGTTTTCTTCCAAGAGTTTTATTGTTTTAGGTTTTATATTTTGGTCGTTGATCCACTTAGAGTAAAATTGTGTTGGGTGAGGGTCTAACTTCATTCTTTTGAAGATGGATATCCAGTTCTCCAAGCACCATTTGTTAAAAAGACTGTACTTTCCCCCATTGAATAATCTTGGCATTCCTGTTAATAATCATTGGACCATATATGCAAGGGTTTATTTCCAGGCCTTCTATTCCATTGGTCTATATGTCTGTCTGTCTTTATGCTAATACTATACTGTTTTGATTACTGTAGCTTTGTAGTAAGTTTTAAAACCAGGAAATGTGAGTCTTTGTGTTTTGTTCTTTGTCAAGATTGTTTTGGCTATTCAGGTCACTTGAGATTCCATGTGAATTTTAGGATGGATTTTTCTGTTTCTGCAAAAAAAATGTTATTGGGGTTTTGATAGGGATTGCACTGAATCTTTAGATCACTTTGGGTAGTATTGACAATTTAACGATATTAAGTCTTCCAGTTCATGAAAATGGGATGTGTTTACATTTACTTATGTCGTCTTTAATTTTTTACAGCAGTGTTTTGTAGTTTTCATTGTACAAGTCTTTTACCTTCTTGGTTAAGTTAATTCCTAAGTATTTTATTCTTTTTGATGCTATTATAAATGGAATTGTTTTTGTAATTTCCTTTTCAGGTTGTTCGTTATTTGTGTATATAATTGCAACTTGTTTTTGTGTGTTGGCTTCTTATCTGTTGCTTTGCTGAATTCATTTATTAGGTCTAACAGTATTTTTGAGGAGTGTAGGATTTTCTGCATATAAGAATGTATTCTTCTCAGAGATAATTTTACTTCTTCCTTTCCAACTTGGATGCCTTTTATTTATTTTTCTTGCCTAATTAATTGCTCTGGCTGGAACTTCCAGTACTATGTTGAAAGAAGTGTGAAAGCAGGCATCTTTGCCTTGTTCCTGATCTTAGAGAAAAAGCTTTCAGTCTTTCACCATTGAATATGATGTTTTCTGTGGGTTTTACATATATGGCATTTATTATGTGGAGGTAATTTCCTTCTATTCCTATTTTGTTGAGTGATCATGAAAAGGTGTTGAATTTTGACAAATGCTTTTCTGCATCAACTGAGTTGATCATGTGGTTTTTTTCCCTTCATTTTGTTGATGTGGTGTATTACATTGGTTTTTTTTGTTTTGTCCTTTTTTTGTGTGTGTGTGTGTTTTTTTTTGGTGTGTGTGTGTTTTTGTTTTTGTATGTTGAACCATCCTTGGCTCTCCATGAATAAATCCAACTTGGTCATGGTGTATAATTCTTTTAGTGTGCTGTTGAATTCTGTTTGCTAGTATTTTGTTGGGGATTTTTACATCAGTGTTCATAAAGGGTATTGGTCTGTAGTTTTCTAGTAGTGTCTTTTTATGGTATTGGGATTATGCTGCTTTCATAGAATGAATTGGGAAGTGTTCCTTCCTCTTCAGTTTTTTGGAAAAGTTTGAGAAGGGCTGGTATTAATTATTCTTTAAATGTTTGGTAGAATTCACCAGTGAAAGCATCAGGTCCAGAAGTTTTCTTTGTTGGGAGAGTCTTGATTACTGATTCAATCTCCTTACTAGTAATACATAGATTCAGATTGTCTATTTGTTTGTGATTAAGTCTTTGTAAGTTATGTTTCTAGGAGTTTGTCCGCTGCATCTAGGTTATCAAATTTTTGGGTATATAGTTGTTCACAGTACTCTTTTAATTTTTTTATTTCTGTGGAATAGGTAGTAACGTCCCCACCTTCATTGCTGATTTAGAAATTTGAGTCTTCTCTCCAGGTTTTCTTAGTCCATCTAGATAAAGTTTTGTTTCTGTTGCTCTTTTCAAAAAACCAACTTATGATTTTATTGACTTTTCTGTATTGTTTTTCTGTTTTCTGTTTATTTCTGCTCTAATCTTTATTATTTTCTTCCTTCTCCTAGCTTTGGTTTAGTTTGTTCTTTTTTTAGTACCTTAAGTTGTAAAGTTAGGTTATTGATTTGAGTTCTTTCTTGTTTTTTAATATGATCTTTTTTTTTTTTTTTTTTTTTTTGTGGTACTTGGGCCTCTCACTGTTGTGGCCTCTCCCGTTGCGGAGCACAGGCTCCGGACGCACAGGCTCAGCGGCCATGGCTCATGGGACTGGGGCACGAACCTGTGTCCCCTGCATCGGCAGGCGGACTCTCAACCACTGTGCCACCAGGGAAGCCCCTAATATGATCTTTTATAGATATAAATTTCCTTCACTTTTGCTGCATCCCTTAAGTTTTTGTATGTTGTGTTTTTGTTCTCATTTGTCTCTAAATGTTTTCTAATTTCCGTTCTCATTTCTTCTTTGATCCATTGGTTGTTTAAAAGTGTGTTATTCAGTTTCCACAGTTTTGTGAATTTTTCAGTTTTACTTTCGTTATTATTTCTAACTCCATCCTGTTGTTGTCAGAGAAGATACTTTGTATGATATCTTTTAAAATCTATTGAGACTTAATTCGTGGCCTAACATATGGAAAATGTCCCATATGCACTTGGGAATGTGTATTTGTTGTTGGGTAGAATGTTCCGTATAGGTTTCTTAGATCTAGTTGCTTTATTTTGTTGCTGAGGTCCTGTATTTGCTTATTTAAATGTCTTCTGTCTGGTTGTTCTATTCACTATTGTGAGTGAGATAGTTAAGTCTCCAGCTATTAGCATAGAACCGTCTGTTTCTTCCTTCAATTCTTAGTTTTTGCTTCATATGTTTTGATGGTCTGTCATTAGGTGCATAAATGTTTATAAGTAGTACATATATCACCTAGCTATATTAAGCCTTATATTAACATATAATGTCCTTTTTTGTATGTTTTAACCTTTTTTGACTTAGTCTATTTCATCTGACATTAGTATAGCCACCACTGCTCTCTTTTGGTTACTGTTTCCATGGAATATCTTTTTATGTCCTCTCAGTTTCATTCTGTTTGTCTCTTTGGATCTTGAATCTCTTGTAGACAGGACATAAATGGGTCATACGTTTTCATCCATTCTGCATATCTGTCTTTTGATTGGAGAGTTTAATCCAATGGTCCCCAACCTTTTTGGCACCAGGGACTGGTTTCATGGAAGGTGATTTTTCCACGGACAGGGGGTGGGGATGGTTTCGGGATGATTCAAGTGCATTACATTTATTGTGAACTTTATTTCTATAATTATTACATTGTAACATATAATTAAATAATTGTATGAATCAACATAAAGCAGAATCAGCGGCTGTAAATACAGATGAAGCTTCGCTTGCTTGCCCCCCACTCACCTCCTGCTCTGTGGCCCAGTTCCTAACAGGCCATGGTCTGGTACTGGTCTGTAGCCCGGGGGTTGGGGAATCCCTGGTTTAATCCATTTACATCATTTAATTGCTGATAAGGAGAAGATTGACATTTGTCATTGTGTTGTTTTTTTCCTATATGCCTTATAGCCTAAATCATGTAGAAAAAGAATACAGCTACAAACCATGTTACAATCAAACTAGCTTTTATAATTGCCCATGTATTTACCTTTATTGAGATCTTTTTGCCTCCACGCAGCTTCAGGTTCCTGTCCAGTGTCTTTTCATTTCACTTTGCAAGACTCCCTTGAGTATTTCTTGCAGGACAGGTTGGTGGTCCTGAGCTCCCTCAGCTTTTGTTTATCTGGAGCAGTCTTGATTTTTCCTTCACTTTTGAAGGATAGTTATGCTGGATACAGGATTCTCAGTTAACAGTTTTTTTCTTTTAGCAGTTTGAATATATCAGCCCTCAGTTTTCTGGCATCAAAACCTTCCGATAAGAAATCTGTTCATAATCTTACTGAGGATCCTTGTAAGTGATGATTTGCTTCTCTCTGCTCCTTTCAAGGTTCTCTTTGTCTTTATCTCTTAAAAATTTGATTATAATGCGTCTTGATGTGAGTCTCTTGAGTTCACCTCGCTTGGAGTATTTTGACCTTCAGTATTTATACTCATTTAAATTAAATCTCAGAAGTTTCCAACCATTATTTCTTCAAATATTGTCTCTACTTCCCTCCCCACACCCCTCTCTTTCTCTTGGGCTTCCCATGATGCATTTGTTAGTCTACTTAATGGAGTTCCACAGGTCCCTGAGGTTCTGTTCACATATCTTAAATCTTTTTTTCTTTCTGATCCTCAGCCTTTATAATTTTCATTGTCCCATCTTCAGGATCACTAATTCTTCTGCCTGCTCAAATATTCTTTTGAATCCCTTTAGTGAAATTTTCATTTCAGTTACTGCATTTTCCAGTTTCAGAATTTCTTTTTTTTTTTTAGGATTTTTTTTTTTTTTTTTGGCTGCTCTGTGCAGCTTGTGAGATCTTAGTTCCCTGACCAGGGATTGAACCTGGGCCATTGGCAGTGAAAGGGTGGAGTCCTAACCACTGTACTGCCAGGGAATTCCCTAGGTTTTCTATTTCTTTATTGACATTTCCATTGTTCCATTTCACACATTGTTTTCTTGACTTTTCTCTACATCTTCCTTTAGTTCTTTGAGTATCTTTAAGACCATTGTTTTAAATTCTTTGTCTAGCATATCTGCCATTAGGTCTTTTTCAGGGACAATTTTATTGATTTCTGTTTTTCCTTTGAATGGGCCATTCTATCTTATTTCTTTGTATGTATGCCTTGTGATTTTTTCATTGAACACTGGATGTTTGAGTCTAATAATATGGTAACTCCGGAAAATGATTCTCCTTCCCTGTGGTTTGCTGTTTTTTTGTTATGGTTTTGCTTTTTGTTTTTGATTATTGTAGGTTGCCTCTGTCGAGGATCAGCCTGAGATATAAACTGAGGTGTCTTAGGTGTTTACTGAGCCCTTCCGTGGGCACGGGCAGTCACATTCTAATTTTCCCCATATATGCAGTTGTTTTAGAATGTCCTAATCTTTAATATCTGGCTCCCATAAGGAGAAAAAGTAAAAAATAAAGGAAGAAAGTGGGAGGAAAAGCAGGGGGAATGGCACCAATCCTTTAAATCTGTGGAAGCCACTTCAACTGGAGGGGGAGGGGCTTTCAAGAATTGGGTTGTGCAAAAATGAGGTGCAAGAATGGCTGCCCACCTCTGTCTGCACGTTTGTGATCAGAAGGAGCAGTGATCAGAGCACAGATCCCCAGTATTTGGAGGACAAAGTACTTTTTGCCCACCCTGACTCCCACAAACTATGTGCAAACTGCTACAGGAACATGTGGACAGCTGGTGGCTTCCTGTGGGAGATGGATGGCTGTTACTATGCTGAGAGCTGAGCTGAAATTGACCGAAATTAACAGTAATTTACCTTTCCAGTCTTCCCCTGGAAGTTGCAAGCCTTAACAGACTCCAGAGTTCTGAAATAGTTATATCATACAGATTCTGTTAGTACAATACAGTTGTTGTCTAGCTGGGGAGACAGATTCCTGGTGCTTCCTACTCTTCCATCTTCCCAGAATTTTCCTGACATCTAGGATTTTAGTTGCAGTTTTGATGTGTGTGTGTATATGCATACATCACATATTTAGACTTTAGTAACTTTCACTGGTTTCTTAGATTATCCTTTTTTGTTTGATTCATTTTTGGACTGGTTTGCTTGACTTTTCTAAATCAAGTGTAGCATATTTACCTAGGAAATTGCTAAAATCATTGTACACTCTAATAAATTATACAGTAAACACCCACATAACTGCTGCCTACATTACCAGTACCCCCAGAGTTCCCCATGTTTTCCCTAATGATCACATCTCCCTTTCTCCAGATATAACCATTATCTTTCTGTGCTTTTCTTGATATATTTCATCCCCATGCATATATCCCTAAGAAGTATTTAAAATTTGAACTTTCTTCCATATTGTATGCTTTTATGGCTGGCTTGTTATGAGACTCATCCATGTTGCATGCAGCTGTAGTTTGTTAACATTGATGGCTGTATACAGTGTCTTGAAATACCTAACAGTTTATCAGTTTTGATGTTCAACGTTTGGGTTGTTTCTAGTTTGGGGCTGTTAAACAGTGGTGTAATGAATATTATTGTGCATGAATCCTGGAACACAAGTTCTCTAAGTTCGAGATTCTTCAAAATTAATATATAATGCCAAACTTTTCCCAAAGAGGTTGTACTATTTTACTTTCCCACTGGCAGGGTATGTTAGTGCCAGCTGCATTATACCATAATCAAGTACTGGAATTATAACTCTTTTTCTGTTCTTGTAGATGGAGTGGTATCGCATTATGGTTTAAACTTTGTATCTTCCTAATGTCTACTGAGGTTTTTAGCATTTTCATGTTTTTGTTTGCCATTTCAAATACTGTTCTGCAGTGTGCTTAAGCAAGGTCCTTGATGCTGTTTTCAATTGGGTGAATCAGATTTGTAGACATTATTTATTCTGGAGCAGAGACCTTTGTTGGATATATGCATTGCTAATATTGACCACTTTTGGGGCTTTTCTTTTTTAGTCTTCTGATGTTGTCTTTTGATGACGATAAGTTCTTCATTTTAAGATTGTTCCAATTAATTGATTTTTTTAAACAGAATTTTCATGCCATACTTCAGAAATCTTTGTCTTTTTTGAGAAAATGAGGATATTTCTTGTGTTGTCTTTGCGAAGCTTTCTTGGTTGATTTTTTTTGATAATATTGTAAATGGAATTATTTAAAAAGTTTTATTTCCTAATCGTTTGCTAGTACATACAAAATCTTTTTATGTACTGCTTTCAGTGTCTTTGCTAAATTTACTTATAAATACTAAGAGTTTACTTATAGATTCTTAGGGATTTTCTATATACACAAACATGTTGTCTGCAAGTGTTGAATATTTTGTTCTTTTCCAATCCTTCTACTTTTTTCCCCATTACTTATTTCACTGGCTTAGGTTATGCAGTAGAGTGTTGAATAGAAGTGATAATAACAAGCATCTGTGTCTTATTTCTAGTCTTGGGGAAGGGTTTACAGGAATGGAAGTCTTCAGCATTTCACCATTAAGAGTGTTATTAGCTGAAGGTTTTTAGATATTCTTTATTTGATTAAGGAAATTAATTTCCTTTTAGAGTTTGCTGAGAAGGTTTTTTAAAATGATGATTGGGTGTTAAATGATTTCATGTTTTTCTGCATCTGTTCATTTGACTTCTCTTATTCTAAAAAAATGTGGGGATAACATTCAGAAAAGAAGACCAAAGTAAAACCAACTTGGCATTCCTGGAATAAACCCAACTTGGTCATTAAATATTTTATTTAGTGTATTGCTGGAATTGATTTGCAAATGTTGTCTTCAGGATTTTTGTATTGATGCGTATAAGAGATTAGCTCGTAATTTTCCTTCCTTAAAATATACTTGGTATCAAGGTTATACTAGCCTCTTGAAACAGATGGGGAAGTTCCTTTTTTTCCTTTCTTTGGAAGAGTTTGTGTAAAATTTACAGTGCTCTTCCTTAAATTTTGGTAGTATTTACTGGGGAAGCAAACTGGGCCTGGAGTGTTTTTGTTTTGTGTTTTTGAGGGAATGGTTTAAATTATGGGTTCAATTTTTTTAATAGATATAAAATTATTTATACTCTTTGTTTCTTTTAAGTTTTGGTAAGTTTAGTTTTTCTAGGAATTTATCCATTTCATTTAAAATTTCAGGTTCACTGGAATAAATTTATATATAATTGCCTCTTAATGTTTTAGAGTTACCAATATTTTTCCTTTTACTTGTTGAGGCATAATTGACATATACAACGTTAGAGTCAGGTGTATAACATAATATTTGATATTTGTATATACTGTGAAATGGTCACCACAGTAAGTCTAATTAGTATGTCACCTACATAGTTACAATATTTTTTTCTTGTGATGACAACTTTTAAGATTTATTTTCTTAGCAACTTTCAAATATGCAGTACAGTATTTAACATTGAATTTTTTAGCAACTTTCAAATGTGCAGTACAGTATTTTTAACATTGAATTTTTTAAAAAATTTATTTTATTTATTTATCTTTGGCTGTGTTAGGTCTTCGTTGCTGCACGCGGGCTTTCTCCAGTTGTGGAGAGCGGGGGGCTACTCTTGTCGTGCGCGGGCTTCTTATTGCGGTGGCCTCTCTTGCTGTGTGGAGCACCGGCTCCAGGTGCACTTCAGCAGTTGCAGCACGTGGGCTCAGTATTTGTGGCTCATGGGCTCCAGAGCACAGTCTCAGTAGTTGTGGCGCACAGGCTTAGTTACTCTGCAGCATGTGGGATCTTCCCGGACCAGGGCTCCAACCTGTGTCCCCTGCATTGGCAGGCGGATTCTCAACCACTGCATCACCAGGGAAGCCTGCAGTACAGTATTAACTGTAGTCACCATGCTGTACATTACATCCCTTTGACTTATTTATTTTATAACTGGAAGTTTATACCTTTTGATTTCCTTCACTCATTCCCCACTTCCCCCCACCCCACCTCTGACGACCACCAATCTATCTCTGTATCTGCGAGCTTGGTGGTAACTTTTTTTTGCATTTTTAGATTCCACATGTAAGTGAGATCATATAGTATTTGTCTTTCTTTGACTTATTTCACTTAGCATAATGCCCTCCGTACATGCTGTCTCAAATGGCAAGATTCATTCTTTTTTTTTTTTTTTTTTTTACAGCTGAATAATATTCTTTGTATACACACACACACCACATTTTATTTGCCCATTCATCTGTCCGTGAACACACGTAGGTTGTTTACATTTCTTGGCTCTTGTAAATAATGCCGCAGTGAACATGGGGGTGCATATATCTTTTCAAGTTAGTGTTTTCGTTTTCTTCAGATAAATACCCAGAAGTAGAATTGCTGGATCATATGATAATTCTAGATTTAATTTGTTGAGGAACCTCCATACTGTTTCCTGTAGTGGCTACACCAATTTTAAATTCTCACCAACAGTGCACAAGGGTTCCCTTTTCTCCACATCCTCACCAGCACTCATTACTTCTTGTCTTTTTGACAGTAACCATTCTAACAAGTGTGAGGTGATAATCTCATTATGGTGTTGATTTGCATATCCCTGATGATTAGTGGCATGTAGAGCATCTTTTTATATACCCCTTGGCCATCTGTATATCTTCTTTGGAAGATGTGTATTCAGATCATCTGCTTATTTTTTCATTTAATTCTTTTTTTTTTTTTTTTTTTTTTTTTTTGCTATTGAGTTGTATAAATTTTCTATATATTTTGAATGTTAACTTCTTATCACATATGTGACTTGCAGGTATTTTCTTCCATTCAGTAGATTGCTGTTTCATTTTGTTGGTGGTAGAATTACTGACATGCTTGACATTGGTAATTTGTGCTTTTTTTCCCTTTGTTAGGTTTATTAATTGTTTTAAAGATGAACTTTTGGCTTTGAATTTCTTACCCCACTCTCTTATACTTTTTTTTTTTTCAGACTTTAAAATGATTTTCTGAAAGTCACTTCTAGACATAGAATTGAATTACTAAGTCATAAATATATCTACATAAATATTATTCCGTGTTATTTTAGAAACTCAGATAATTTATTCATTATGTATCAAATGTTTATTAAACATCTACTATATAGCAGGTACTGTTCTACGCATGTGGATAAGACAATCGTCAAATGCTGGCACCAAAAAAAATAGCACCAAAATGGTGTGTTGATAAGGCAAAGCTGAGTTTATTACTTACTGATAAAAGAGACTGGTGCCTTGATTTTTCAGTAGCATTTCCAAGGGGAAACTGGAACACTTATAAGGTTGGGGTCTGGTCTAAGGGGGTTTTTCAGTTTAGGGGGCTTGATTAGGATTGGATAAGAATCATGGTATAATAGGTTAGGATTAGCACACACAGCAAGGTAAAGGTTTTAAAGAGTCTTGAGAGTGTGTTAGTTTTTATTGCCGCTTTAACAAATTACCACAAACTTAGAGGCCTAAAATAACACAAATTTATCATCTTACAATTTTATAAATCAGAAGTCTGACACAGGTCTCCCTGTGTTAAGATCAGAGTGTTGGCAAGACTGCTCCTTTCCAGAGGCTCTTTTCCACAGGCTCTTTTCCATCTTCTAGAGGCTGCCCACATTCCTTGGATTGTGACCCCTTCATCCATCTTCACAGTCAGCAAGGGCTGGTTGACTCCTTCTTAAATCACATCCTCTGACCTTCTGTTCTGCCTCTCTCTTCTGCTTTTGAGAGCCCTTGTGATTACTGTGGACCAACTCAAATAAATTAGGATAATCTCTCTATATTAAGGTCAGCTGAATTAGTAACCTTAATTCCATCTGCCACCTTAATTCCATTTTGCATGTAACATAGCATATTCAAAGGCTCCAGGGATTAGTACGTAAACACCTTTGAGGGGCCATTATTCTGCCCACCACACAGTGTAAACTGTCATTTAAAGTCATCTATTGAATGGGGAAGGGATAGGTTGGGAGTTTGGGGTTAGCAGATGCAAACTGTTGTCTATAGAATGGATAAACAGCAAGGTCCTACTGTATAGCACGGGGAGCTATATTCAATGTCACACAGTAAACCATAATGGAAAAGAATATGAGAAAGAATATATATATGTATATATATATATATAACTGAATCACTTTTCTGTGCAGGAGAAACTACACAACAATGCAAATCAACCATACCTCAATAAAAATAAATAAATAGGGAATTCCCTGGCAGTCCAGTGGTTAGGACTCTGTTCTCCCACTGCGGGGGGCCCGGGGTTCGATCCCTGGTTAGTTGGGGAACTAAGATCCTGCAAGCCGTGTGGTGCAGCCAAGTAAATAAGTAAAATTAAGTCATCTATTGAAAAGTTGACTAGGTTTTTGTTCATTTAAATGAGACTTTGAGAAGTTTCTGAAATGAAAAGTTGCAATTTTATTTATTTATTTATTTTAACATCTTTATTGGAGTATAACTGTTTTACAATAGTGTGTTAGTTTCTCCTTTACAACAAAGTGAATCAGTTATACATATACATATGTTCCCATATCTCTTCCCTCTTGTGTCTCCCTCCCTCCCACCCTCCCTATCCCACACCTCTCATGGTCACAAAGCACAGAGGTGATCTCCCTGTGCTATGCGGCAGCTTCCCACTAGCTATCTAATTTACATTTGGTAGTGCATATATGTCCCTGCCACTCTCTCACTTCGTCACAGCTTACCCTTCCCCCTCCCCACGTCCTCAAGTCCATGCTCTAGTAGGTCTGTGTTTTATTCCCATCCTACCACTAATCTCTTCATGACATTTTTTTTCTTAGATTCCATATATATGTGTTAGCATACGGTATTTGTTTTTCTCCTTCTGACTTACTTCACTCTGTATGACAGACTCCAGGTCTATCCACCTCATTACAAATAACTCAGTTTCATTTCTTTTTATGGCTGAGTAATATTCCATTGTATATATGTGCCACATCTTCTTTATCCATTCATCTGTTGATGGACACTTAGGTTGCTTCCATGCCGTGACTGTCTTTAAATAAAAACCATTATTTCTCCTACTGGTTCCTTGGCTGCTGCTTCTGTTGTACAGATCTTCCTCAACTTACCATGGGGTTACGTCCCAGTAAACCCATGGTAAGTTGAAAATATCATAAATTGAAAATGCATTTAATACACCTGACGTGTCAAACATCACTGCTTAGCTTCACCTACATTCAGTGCACTCAGAACACCTAGGTTAGCCTATAGTTGGGCAAAATCATCTAATGCAAGGACTATTTTTTAATAAAGTGCTGACCATCTCGTGTAATTTATTGACTACTGTACTGACAAGCAGAGTGCTTGTCTGGGTCCGTGGTGGTTGCATCTATCCGCTGTCTCCTGGTGTGGTCGCGTGGCTGGTGGGGAGCTGGGGCTTTGCCACCCAGCATCAGGAGGAAGTGTCTTTCCCCATACGGTGGGCCCGAGGAAAGCTCAAAATTCAAAAGTCGAAGTAGTTTCTACTGAATGCGTATTGCTTTCGCATTACTGTAAAGTTAAAAAATCCTAAGTTGATTTTCTTACTCGTGAAAAGTATATTCAGTCACTCGGTAATACTGATTTCCGTTCAAGAACGCTATAGTCGAGTTGGAGAGAAAAGATGAACACACAGGAGGAGAGGCAAAGAATTTCCCCCTGAAAACTGGTTGGTATAGCGTGCTCTAGGATCTCAGAGGGAAAAGAATCAACAGAGGGTAGTCCTGGAGGGCTTTACGGAGGAGGTGGGAATTGAGCTTGTTCTTAGCGGATGGTTAGTATTGGAGCAGCTGGAGAGAACAGAGAGAGAGGGAAGGCGTTGAAGATGTGGAACAAGACGGATAAAGCGTGGAGGTGAGCAGAGAGCTGCGTGCTTGTCCCATATTTTATTTTTTTTGTTGCAATGGTAAATGGGAGTGTTTTCTTAATTTCACTCTCAGATTTTTCATCATTAGTGTATAAGAATGCCAGAGATTTCTGTGCATTTTGTATCCTGCTACTTTACCAAATTCGTTGATTAGCTCTAGTAGTTTTCTGGTAGCCTCCTTAGGATTCTCTATGTATAGTATCATGTCATCTGCAAACAGTGACAGCTTTACTTCTTCTTTTCCTATTTGGATTCCTTTTATTTCTTTTTTTTCTCTGATTGCTGTGGCTAGAACTTCCAAAACTATGTTGACATTTTCTTTATCCATTAAGATGATGGGTATTTGTGTTGTTTCAACTTTTGACTATTATGAATAACAAACACTGTTAAGAACATTCATACAGAAGTTTTTGTATGGAAATATGTTTTCAGTTTTCTTAGGTATATACCTAGAGTGAGTTTGTGGATCATGTGTAGTATCTCAGTGTTTAACTTTTTGAGAAACTGCCAAATTGTTTTCCAAAGCAGCTGCACCATTTTACATTCCCACCAGCAATGTATGAGGTTTGAGTTTTTCCATATCCTCTTCAGTACTTTTTATTATCTTTTTGATCTTTGTTGTGGTGCTTGGGCTTCTCACTGCAGTGGCTTCTCTTTGTTGCAGAGCACGGGCCCTAGAGCTTGTGGGCTTCAGTAGTTGTGGCTCGTGGGCTCTAGAGCGCAGGCTCAGTAGTTATGGCACACGGGCTTAGTTGCTCCAAGGTATGTGGGATCTTCCCGGACCAGGGCTTGAACCCATGTCCCCTGCATTGGCAGGCGAATTCTTAACCACTGTGCCACCAGTGGAGTCCCCCATTGTTTTTTTGATTTCTCTAATGATGTTGAGCTTACTGGCTGTTTTATGTTTTCTTTAGACGAATATCTCTTTAAATCCTTAGCTCATTTTATAATTAGGTGTTTTTTTTTTTAACTGTTGAGCTATGAGTTCTTTATACATTCTAGATGTTAGACCCTGATGAGATGTATGATTTGCAAATATTTTCTTCATTCCGTGGGTTGTCTCTTTGCTTTCTTGATAGTGTCCTCCTTCGTAGCACAAAAGTTTTTAATTTTAACGAAGTCTTATTCATCTATTTTTGCCCCCCTTTGGTTGCTAGTATTTTTGGTGTCATATCTGAGACACCATTGCCTGATCCAGTGTTGCAAAGATTTATTCCTGTTTTCTTATAAAAGTTTTCTAGTTTTAGTTATCATGCTTAGTTTTATGATCCATTTTTTGTTAATTTCTGTATATGGTATAAGGTAGGCATCCAACTTCATTCTTTTGCATGTAGATACTCAGTTGTCCAAGAACTGTTTGTTGAAAAGAATATTCTTTCCCCATTGAATGATCTTGGCATCCTTGTAGAAAATCAGTTGACCATAAATACAAGGATTTATTTCTGAACTCACAGTTCTATCCCATTGATAAAGCCAGTACCACACAGTCTTTATTACTGTAGCTTGGTAGTAAGTTTTGAAATTGGGAAATATGATTCTTCCAACAATGAGATGGTTTTGGGTATTCATGGTTACTTGCATTTCCATATGAATTTTAAGAGCAGCTTGTTAATTTCTGTAGGAAAGGCAGTTGCGACTTTGATCTGTAGATCGATTTGGAGACTATTGCTATTTTAATAGTAAGTCTTTCAACGCATAAACATGAGGTAGCTTTAAGTTTAATTTCTTTCAACAGTGTTTTATAGTTTTCAGTGTGTAAGTCTTGCACTATGTTTGTAAGTCTTTTTATTCTTTTCGATGCTGTCGTAAATGAAATTTTTTTCTTAATTTTCAGATTATTCATTGCTAGTGTATAGAAATAGAATTGATTTTTGTATATTGATGTTGTACCCTGCCACTTTGCTGAACTCACTTATTAGCTCTAATTGGTTTTTTGGTGGATTTTTTTTGTGGATACCTTAGGACCGTCTATATCCAAGATCATGTCTTCTGTGAATAGAGGTTTAATTTTTCCTTTCCAATCTAGATGTCTTTTATTTGTTTTTCCTGCCTAATTGCCTTGACTAGAACCTTCAGTACAATTTTGAATAAAAATTACAAGAGTAGGCATTCTTGTCTTGTTCCAGTCATAGGCGAAAGCTTTCAGTCTTTGACCATTAAATATGTTAGATATGGGGTTTTTGTAGAAGCACTTTATTAGGTTGAGGTTGTTCCCTTCTGTTCCTAGTTTATTGAATTTCTTAAATCAGGAAAGAATGTTCTGTTTTGTCAAATATAATACTTTTTATGGGTCGGTTGAGATGATTGTGTAATTTTTGTCCTGGTATGGTATATTTTACTCGTTGATTAACATGTTGAATCAGCCTTGCATCCTTGGGAAAAGTGTCGTTTGGTCATGGTGTATAATCCTTTTTATGTGCTACTGCATTTGCTTTGTTAGTATTTTGTGAAGGATTTTTGTGTTTATATTCATAAAGGATATAGGTCTGATTTTTCTGGTGATGTCTTTATCTACTTTTGGTATCAGGATATACTGACCTCATGACTGAGTTGTAAAGTGTTCGCTCTTCCCTTTTTGGGGGGGAAGATTTTATGGAGAATTGGTGTAATTTCTTTTTAAGCCTTGAAGAATTCACCAGTAAGGCCATTTGGTCCTGGACTTTTCTTTGTGGGAAGTTTTTGATCACTAGTTCAGGCTCTTTGCTTAATCATAGGTGTATTCAAATTGCCTGTTTCTTCTTGTGTCCGTTTTGGTAGTTTGTGTCTTTGTAGAAATTTATTTCACATCCGTTTTCTAATTTGACTTAGAGTTATACAATTTTACAAGAGATAGTAATCTCTTTTAGTTTCTGTAGTCCCTTTTTATTTCTGTAAGGTTGGTAGTAATGTCCCCACTTTCATTTCTGATTTTAGTAATTTGAGTCTTTGATCTTTTTTCATGATCAGTTTAGCTTAAGGTCTGTCAGTTTTGCAGATGTTTCAAAGAACTAACTTTTGGTTTTGTTGATTTTTCTCTATAGTTTTCTAGTATTTATTTTATTTCTGTTTTAACCTTTGTTACTTCTTTTCTTCTGCTTGCTTTGTTTTGTTTTGTTGCTGTTTTTCTAGTTCCTTAAGGCATGTGGGTTATTCAAGATCTTTTTTAATAGATGCACTTAAAACTATTAACTTTCCTTGCAAGTACTGCCTTCACTATATGCCATAAATTTTAGTATTTTGTTTTTTCATTCAATTCATTCATTTTGCTTTTTCCCATGTGATTTCTTCTTTCAGCCACTGATTGTTTAATTTCTGTATATTCATGAATTTTCCTTTTTTCCTTCTGTTATAGATTTCTAACTCCATTGTGTTTAGAGAACATTCTTTGTGTGATTTGAGGCCTTTCAAATTTCTTGAGACTTGTTTTATGAAATTATGTATGATCTGTCTTGGAGAATATTCAGTATCAACTTAAATATGTATTCTGCTGTTGTTGGATGGAGTGCTTTATAGGTATCTGTTGGTTCTGGTTGGTTTATAGTGTTCAAATCTTGTGTCCTTGGTGATTTTCTGTCTTCTTGTTCTGTTCATTGTTGAAATTGTGGTATTGATCTTTCCAACTATTTCTGTTGAAATATCTATCCTATAAATTCTGTCAGTTTTTACTTCATATATTTCGGTGCTCTGTTCTTAGATTCACCTGTGTTTATACTTGTTATATCTTCTTGATGGATTGACCCTTTTATCATTAGGAAACGTCCTTATTTGTCTCTAATAACAATTTTTGTCTTAAGGTTTATTTTGTCTGATATTAGCATGGCCCCTCCAGTGGTCTTTTGATTACTCTTTGCAGGATATATATATTTCCATCTTTTTACTTTTAACCTGTTTGTGTCTTTGAATCTAAAGTGTGTCTCCTCTGTACAACATATATTTAGATCATGGTTTTCTAAAATCCATTTTAAAAAATCTGATTTATTTATTTTTGGCTGTGTTGGGTCTTCATTGCCATGCGTGGGCTTTTCTCTTGTTGTGGCGAGCGGGGGCTGCTCTTGCAGTGCATGGGCTTCTCATTGTGGTGGCTTCTTTAGTTGCGGAGCACGGGCTCTAGGCGCATGGGCTCCAATAGTTGTGGCACGCAGGCTCAGTAGTGTGACTTGTGGGCTCTAGAACACAGGCTCAGTAGTTGTGGCGCACAGGCTTAGTTGCTCTGCGCCATGTGGGATCTTCCTGGACCAGGGATTGAACCCGTGTTCCCTGCATTGGCAGGCGGATTCTTAACCACTGCACCACCAGGGAAGTCCCTAAAAATCTGACTTTTTAATTGGACAGTTTAGTCTACCTACATTTAATGTAATTAATGGCAAGGTAGGATATACATCTATCATTTTGCTGTTTGTTTTCCATTTATCATATGTTTTTTCTTTCTCTATTCCTCATTAACTCTTTTAAGTAGATATTTTCTAGTGTACCATTTTAATTCCCTTGTCTTTTCTTTTATAATATTTTTAGTTATTTTCTTAATGGCTGCCCTGGAGATTACAACTAGCATCTTAATTCATAACAGTCTAGTTCAGATTAATACCAATTTAATTTCAATAGTACAGTTGACCCTGAATGTGGGTTTGAACTGCATGGAACCACTTATATGCAGATATTTTTCAATAGTGTATACTGTGGTATTATACAGTCTGTGGTTGGTTGAATTCTGTCAATGTGGAGGAACCATGGATATGGAGGGCCGAGTATAAGTTATATAAGGTTAACCTCCGCATTGTTCAAGGGTCAACTGTATGTAAAAACTTTGCTCCAGTATTGCTACATTCCCTCTCTCTTTTGTGCTGTTAATGTCATAGGAATTACATTACATGCATTGTGTGCCCATCAACACAGATTTATAATTACTGCTGTATTCATTTATCTTTCAATAAGATAGAAAAATTATGAACAAAGATGCATTTATGCTGTCTTTAATATTTACCTGTGTAGTTGCCTTTTCTGGTGTCTTTTGTTACTTTGTGTGGATTAAAGTAACTTTCTAGTTTATCTTTTCATTTTAACCTGAAGGACTACCTTTAGTATTTATGTAGGGTAAGTTTGTTAGCAGCAAACTCTCTCAGGTTTTATTTGGGAATATCTTAATTTATTCATTTTCTAAGGATTGTTTTATTGGCCATAGAATTCTGGGTTGAGTTTGTTCTTTCAACACTGTGAATGTGTCATCTTACTGCCTTCTGGCCTCCATGGTTTCTGATGAGAAATCAGTTGTTAATCTTATTGAGGATATATGATGGGTTGCTTTTCTTTTGCACATTTCAAGATTCTCCTTGTCTCTGGCTTTCAACAGTTTGAGTATGATGTGTCTCATTGTGGCTTTCTTTGAATTTATCCTACTTGAAGTTCATTTAATTTCTTGGATGTGTAGATTGATGGTTTTCATCAAATTTGGAATATTTTCTGTCATTTTTTCTTCACATATTTTTCTTTCCCCTTTTTTCTCTGTCCTCTCCTTTTGGGACTTCTAGATTATATCCCAGAGGTATCCAAGATTGCTCATTTTTCTTCATTCCTTTTTCTTTCTCTTTCTCAGACTGGATAATCTCAGTGGACTTATCTCCAGGTTCACTGATTCTGTCTTCTGCCTGTTTAAATCCTGAGACCCTGTAGTGAATTTTTCATTTCAGTTACTGTACTTTGCAGTGCCACAATTTCTAATTGGTTCTTTTTTATAATTTCTGTTTCTTCATTGATATTGTTTGGCATGTCTACCACGAAAAACAGAAGGCTACAAATCAGGGTTTACTTGGAGTCTTAGTAATTGCAATTCAGGAGACACAGATTTAGGTAAAACTGAAAGAGTGTTCAGGGAAGAGCAGCAGTTGGGATTAAAATGGCAAAAGCCGCAAGGGCTACAAGGTTGTCAGAATTGTCTGGCAAGAGTTATGATTGGCTCTGATACAAGAAAGGAGATGTTTGCCCTTAAGGGATAGGCTGTCATGAGTTATTTTAGGGTAAACGTTCAGTAAGGATCTTGAGTTCTTGGAACACTGAGCAGATGTTCTGGATGCCCATGTTAAGACAATAAATGGTCAAAAGGTCAGGTTCCATCCTGGCTGAGGCATGCATAAGGCACACTTCTCAGTGACCTCCTGGCTCCATTTTAGAGAGCTCCCTTAGCAATACTGACTCAATTTTGATTTTCCTTTCACAGGTGAGACATTGTTCTTATGCATCCCTTTCGTCTTTTAGACAATTTTTCCTTTGGCTCTTCAAACATAGTTAAAATAGCTGATTGAAGTCTTGGTCTAGTACTTGAAATGCTTAATCTAAGTCAGGTCATTTCTTTTGATTGATTTTTTTATTTTTCCCCCTGTGAATGGGTCATATTTTCTTGGGTTTTTTGTTTTTTGCATGTTTTGTAAATACTTTGTTGAAAAGGGGACACTAAATAGTTTAATATGACAAGTCTGGAACTCAGATTACCCCTTTTCCCCAGAGTTTGTTCTTTCTGTTTGTTGTTGTTTAGTGACTTTTCTCAACGAATTCTGTAAAGTTTTTTTTTTTTTTTTACTTTTTAAAAAATTTTTTATTGCAGTATAGGTGCTTTACAGTGTTATGTTAGTTTCTTCTGTACAGCAACGTGAATCAGTTATACGTATACATATATCCCCTCTTTTTTGGATTTCCTTCCCATTTAAGTCACCACAGAGCATTGAGTAGAGTTCCCTGTGCTATACAGTAGACTCTCATTAGTTGTTTATTTTATAGATACTATCAATAGTGTATAATCTGTCTTTGGTTATCTTAGTGGTCAGCTAACGATTGGACAGAGGTTTCCTTACATGCCTGGAACCAGTAAGTCTTTGGTCCTTTGCCAAGGGGTCCAGTGTGCCTTCCATGCTGATCCATACAGCTTATTGATTCTACAGTAGCCTTCACTTCTCTGCTTGTGCAGAGCCTCTTGGTTAATCAGAAGTGAGAACTTAGGGCCTTCCAGTTTCACAGGGATATGTTGAACTTTTTAAAGCCCTCTGTGCGTATCTCATTCCTCAGCTTTTCCTTTTAAGCTTTTTTGGTAGTCTGTTGTTTGCCTAAACTGTTACTTACTACTTGAGGTACCAGATGTTTAATGCTTGCCTTTGATTGTTTAACAGACTTCCCCTAGAGAAAGGCTGTTCATACTGGGTGAGCTCCAAGGCAGGACAAAGACAGCCTAGAAAAATGGGAGCTTCCATGGAACTGCTGCAAAAGTCAAGTAATGACAGTCTCTGGGGATGGGACTTGACCTCCAATCCTGTTCTGCCCCTTCTGGTGGCTTCCAGGATGCTAATTTTCACTGTGATTGTGGGCTCTTGGTTTTTAAGGTTACTGCAGAGCTAGAGAGGAGGAGATGAGAGTAGTGCAAGTTAAAAGGCCTGAAAGTGTACTGTTTTTACCAGGATTCAGCTACTTTGTGATTTAAATAAATGTTCCTGATTACTGCAAGCCTTTGTTTAATTTTCAGAGTTCTGAAAAAGTTCAGTCTGACAGTTTTTGCTGGTGTTCTCACTTCTTTTATGGAGGAAAGAATTTTCAACAGGTCCTTGCTCTGCCATTCCACTGACATCATCCTCATCATTGATTTGTAATCTTTCGAATACATGCACCACAGGCTGTACGTTTCCTTCTATGGATTTAAGTGCATTCTGTGACCTGTGATGTGTTTTTACTTATCATTCAGTTATAAATATTTTCTTAATTCCATTGAATGTCTTGTTGATCCCTGAAGAAGTGTGTGGTTTAACTTCAAAACATTTGGGACTTTTTGTTGTGTTTTTATAATAGAGTTTTACCTTAGTTCTACTATATTCATAGAAAACCTTCCATGTGGTTTTAGTCTTCAGAATTTGTTGAGACTTTCTTTATGCCCTGCTTTGTTAAAGGTTGTATGTACACTTGCGGAGAAAGTGTGTTGACCACATGTTCAATGCAGTGTTGTGTTTATGTCAGTTAGGTCAGGTTTGTTAATTTTATGTTTGATCTTCCATATTCTTATTTGTGGTTATCTTATTCTATCAGTTACCAAGAGGAATGTGTTAAAATCACTAGCTTTTATTGTAGTCTTGACTATCTCTCATTTGAGGTTTGTTGATTTTTTTTTTCTGTTATAGATTTTTATAGACTGTTGAGTTTTAGAATTATCCCTCTAGTGGATTGGTCCCTTTATACTCATGAAATGCCCTTCTTTATCTCTTATGTTTTTGCCTTAACATTATTTTGTTTGACATTTGTTTAGTAATACCAGCTTTCTTTGGTTAGTTTTGGCATGGCGTATCTTTTCTCATATTTTTCAAACTGTCAGTAACCTTCTGTTTTTAAGACACGACTTTGGTAAGCAGCATATAGTTGAAATTTTGATTTTTAACTAATTCTACCAATATGTGTCTTAATTGCAGTTTGGTTTTTTTAAAAAACATGTAGTTGAACTATTAATATATTAAGTAAATCACCTTTATTGGGTCTTTGTCCTTTATGTTCTGTGTGGCCTTCTTTTGGATTAATCAAGTGTTCCTTATTCAAACTTAGCCCTCAAACTTAGCCCTCCTGCTGTATGATTAAACATTCTTTTACTGTTCTTTTTGTGGGTGCCCTAGGGATTACAGCACACATCTTTGACTTACTAGTATCTCACAAATTAGTGCTTTCATCACCTCTGGAAAATGTGAAGACCTTATAGAACTCCAATTACCCTGTCCCCACAGTTTTTATGTTGTCATTACTAGGCATTTTAATTGTATATATATTTTTAAATCCCAGAAGGAATTATTTTATATAATCATTATTTACTTAGTCTTGCTCACATATTTCCTATTTTCATTGGTTTTTTTTTTCTGAATTTCTGTGCTTTCATGTGGGTTCATTCTCCTTCTGGCTGAGGAACATCTTTAGTGTGAGTATACTGGTAATGAATTCTTTTTTATTTTCCCTGAAAATGTCTTTATTTTCATCTTCCTTTCTTAGGCTATATTTGCTGGTTGTAGAATTCTGGCTTGGCATTTATCATTCAGTCTTTATTTGTTGTTTATCTTCAGGCTTTCAAGGTTTTGTTGACAAATCAATCTTTTTTTGAAATCTCTTGTCTTTGTCTCTTGCTCTGTTTGTTTTAATTTTCCCTGTGTCTTTTCTGCTATTTCACTCTTAGTCTACATGTGATACCTTTTTTGTTTTTTTTTTTGTTTTTTGTTTTTTTTTTTTTGCTTATGAATTCTTGGTCTTCTTTTATGTATGGATTGGTATCTTCGGTACTCAATTTACAGCCATTATCTCTTCATATATTTCCTCTGTTTCATTTTGCTGTTTTCTTTTTCTATGACTCTAATTAAACATTTATTCTACTTTCTCATTCTGTCCTTGCATCCTCTCTTTGGTATTTTCTTTTTTTTTTTTGTTTCCCTCCTTCATTTTGAATATTTTGGTGCTATGTTCTAGTTCACTTCTTTTCCCAAAGCGTGCCTCGTTTGCTGCCAAACTCCACCTTTGAGATTTAAATTTCCAGTATCTTGGCAGAGGTTTTGGGCCTTGATTTAATTCTGGTTCATTTTTACCCTGAGGTACTCTTGGGGATCTCAGCTCAATAGATACAGTGTCCTATTAGACTCCCTGCTGGGGCATGCTTTGAATCTTCTCTCCCTTTGCCTCTCCAGGCCTTAGAACCAAAACCCAACTTTGCTGAATGGGCAGATACATTCATAGGATCAGTGATTTTGGTGCTCTGGTAATTTGCTTTCTCTTCTGGATTTTGGATTTTCTTTTTTCCCCAGAATTAGACTGGTTTTCCACTATCTTCTAAGATCTAAGATGTCTTTTTTTTTTGCGGTACACAGGCCTCTCACCGCTGTGGCGTCTCCCGCTGCGGAGCACAGGCTCCGGACGTGCAGGCCCAGCAGCCACGGCTCACGGGCCCAGCCGCTCCGCGGCACGTGGGATCCTCCTGGACTGGGGCACGAACCCGCGCCCCCTGCATCAGCAGGCAGACTCCCAACCACTGTGCCACCAGGGAATCCTAAGATGTCGTTTTTATTAATTCAGGATTTTCTATTTTTAGGAAGAAGATTAATCTGAGTAACCTTGTCGGTCATTACTGCAAATGAAACTTGAATGGTTTAAAATTTTTTTAACTCTTATTTTAATTGTCCTCTGGTACCTAGTACCTGTTGTGAACAGTTGCTATAAAGAGAAGTGAGATAGTACATGTAAAGAGCTTAGAAGTATCCAATTGAATGGTAGTTTTGCAGTTTTCTTTCATTTTTCAACATATATTGTCCTCCTGCTTAATATAATTCTGGGAAAACTGCTGTGTCTTTCCACCTCACTATTAAGTTTTCAGGCTCTATCTTTTCTATCAGTCAGACCACATATTGACTTTACTTACATAATCACATTTTAACTTTCAGTGTCTCCAGTGGATCTTCTAGGATCTTTCTGGGAATACAATATTTATTTTAAAGTCTTGTTCTTGGCTTTATTATCCTTTATTTTGTCAAGTATAGGTTTTATGTTAAGATTGCTGCCTCATTGAATCTGTTGGTTTTCTGAAAATATTTGGTCAGTACTGGTTGTAATTTGTATTTTAAAATGGGCTTTGTATTTGAGATTGCCTGAAAGCGTGTTTGCATGCACTATATAAGTTTACTCTAGCCTGCCCTCAGAATGGGAAGAATACTTCATAGGTGATATTGGGTACTTCTGTAAATTGATCTTAGCAGCTATTGATCATTACTACCTAGTTGCATTAATTTATTAGGGGCTGTGAAATAGCAGTTTACTAATTCTCATGCCTTCATGTATTAGCTGGTATACTTTTACAGAAGTAAACTTACTTTCATCAACTGTTTGGTTAACCTGAAAAATAGGACACTTAGAAAAGGCAGATAAACGCTTGATGATTATTATCTGTTTTCTTTCATAATATTGACCTGATTTTCCAGAGTTCTTCAAAGCTGACCAGTAAATTGTTTTTCAGTATCATTGTGGACTCATGGATTTAGTGTGTTTGATGTGTCTTGATCCATTGCAGTCATCCTTTTTTGCTCAGATTATCTAGTCTTTGAACAGTTGAGCTTCTTCACGTCCAGTACGATGACTGTAAGAAAAAAAAAAAGGTAATGACCGTTATTGAAAAACTAGTACTCTCATACATTGTTAATGTGAAATATTATAGCCGCTTTGGAAAACAGTTTGGCAGTTACTCCAAAGGTTAACCATAGAGTTACTGTATGACCCAGAAATTTGTTCCTGAGAGTATACTTAAGAGAAATGAAAGCATGTGTCCATACAAGACTTGTACATAAATGTTTACAATATTTTTCATAGTACCCAAAACATGGAGACAGTTCAGATGTCAGTTGATGAGTGGTATAACAAAATGTGGTATATCCATACAGTGGAATAGTTGGCAGTAAAAAGGAATGAAGACCTGATTCATACTAAAGCATGGATGAACCTTAAACAATATGCTAAAGTGAGAAAAGCTAGTTAATAAAGATCACATATTACATCATTCCACCTATATGAGTTGCCCAGAATAGGCATATACAGAGATTAATGGGTTGCTTAGGGCTGGGAGAGGTAGGAGGGAATTGAAGTGACTGCTGAAGGGTATGGGTTTCTTTGTGGGGTGACGGAATGTTCTAAATTTAATTGTGATCATTGCACAACTCTGTGGAAATATTAAAAACCATTGAATTGTATGCTTTTAATGGGTGAATATGTGATCAAGGAGAAAAGATATTTGTACTATATAACAGGGTTAACTTTCTTAAATTAGAGTATTCTTATGAATTTAATGAGACTAACCTGTAAAAAGTTAAAACACACATGAAGAGACAGTTCTTTTAGTCAGCATATAATAAACTGCTCTAGATGCTGTGAATACAGTTGTGAACAGATATGCTCCTATAAAAGAGGTGTGAACTAAATGTAACTACAGAAGTATGGTGGGGAATAGGAACAAATAATATTTCAGGTAATGCTAAGTAATAGGAAAGAAACTAAACAAGGGGACGTGATAAGGAATGACTGGGGTAGGGGATTAGTGGTTACATAAATTATATCTCCACACATTATTGAGGGAAGGCCTCTGTCTGAGGAGGTGACATTTAAGCTGAAGACCTGCATGATGAGCCAGCCATGTAGAGAAACTGGTTTAATACCAGGATAAAACTGTTATAAGCAGAGGGAACAGGAAGGCCTTGGGGTGGTTGGATGGGCCTGAATTTGGTATATTTAAGGGGCGACAAGGCTTTTAAGGTTGTGGGAAGTGGTAAAGCAGAGAGAACGGTTAGGAGACTGCTGCAGTAGTCCAGGAGAAAAGTGTTTGGCTTGGACTTACCATATTAGTATGGTAATAATGGAGACAAGGTAAGTGGACAGATTTAGTATGAATTTCAGAAATTGGTTTAACAAGACTTGCTGATTGTGGGGGGTGAAGGAGAGCAGAATCAAATTTTGTCTGGCAAAGTTAAGTTGGATCCATTTTCTGAAATGGGAACTGTTAGGGGGAAATGCAGACAAATAACAAATGAAAGATGGGGACAAATAACAAATGAAAGAATGCTGAATTTTATAAAAGTAAGTTAAGGACATATGGTAGACCCTTGTCATTCAGTCTCAGAATCTTATCACAAATTTAAACAATGGGATTTTATTTTTTACCTGTCAGATTCATAAAAAGTAAAGTTTGGCAAGGGTGTGGAGAAATAGTCCTCATGTAGTTGGAAATATTTTATTTATTTATTTTTTGGCTGTGTTGGGTCTTCGTTGCTGCCTGTGGGCTTTCTCTAATTGCAGCGAGTGGGGGCTACTCTGTTTCGGTGCGTGGGCTTCTCTTGTTGCGGAGCACGGGCTCTAGGCACGCGGGTTTCAGTAGTTGTGGTACACAGGCTCAGTAGTTGTGGCGCGTGGGCTTAGTTGCTCCGTGGCATTTGGGATCTTCCTAGGCCAGGGCTCGAACCTGTGTCCCCTGCAATGGCAGGCAGATTCTTAACCACTGCACCACCAGGGAAGTCCCTGTAGTTGGAAATTTAAACTGGTATGACTCTTGGGGCAATTTTGGCCAATGTCTTATTGACTTAAACCTATTGGATCATGAGGTATTTGCACTTATCAAGTATGTTTGCCTGAGAAAGTCAAAAATAGATGTTTATTGCCCTATTTTTATTTATTTATTTATTTTTTTGAAGAACATGACCAAAGACATATAATTTATTTGATTTGGAGTGGCTATAACATGACACCAAAATTTGATTTTTCCCAACAAATGGATTTGAGAAATTGGGGTACCATTATTATAAATTCTAATCCCACCTTTGATACATTGAAAATAGTCCAGATGATACCTCATTATGCAATTATTTTATGACTTATAATAATTTAAATAACTTGCTTCTGTGAGCAAATGGGTTTTACCATACACCTAATCATATTACCAATTTAGTTAATGCAGAAGTCCTGCCATTGGGGTCTAGTATTTTAAAAGACTGTAAATGGAATTTACAATGTTTCAGGTAGACCAACATGGAGGTAACAAAAGAAACAATTTCCTACATAATCTTGGGTTATCTGCTAACCTCCTGAAGCATGAGATCTTATTACTCCTATCATTATTTTTTGCCCTATTATTTTAGAAGAAGAAATAACAACTACTGGAAACAACCTGAATGTTCATCAAGAAATAGTTGAATATATTTATTATGTTCATAAAATGGACTACCTGTCACAAAAGAAGAAAGTTGATCTCTATGTAGACATCTGGAAAGATAGCCAAAATACATCATTTGAAAAAATTGTGAAATAGTATATTTGACTTTTAGTGTATATTTTTAAATTTTTATTTTTTAAACTTTTTTTAGTATTTGTTTTCCTTATTTTTTTGGCTGTATTGGGTCTTAGTTGCAGCACACAGGATCTCTGTTGAGGCGTGCGTGATCTTTCGTTATGTCGCACGGTCTCTGCACGGTCTCTGCGGTGCACTGGCTTTTCTCTAGCTGTGGTGTGTGGGTTTTCTCTCTAGTTGTGGCACGGGCTCCAGGGCCTGTGGGCTCTGTAGTTGTGGCACACGGGCTCCAGAGGGTATCGGCTCTGTAGTTTGCGACATGTGGGCTCTCTCGTTGAGGCACGTGAGCTCAGTAGTTGTGGCGCTTGGGCTTAGTTGCCCCACGGCCTGTGATACCTCAGTTTCCCTACCAGGAATCGAACCTGCGTCTTGAAAGGCAGGTTCTTTACCACTGGACCACCAGGGAAGTCCCAGGGTTTTTGTTTTTGTTTTTTAAAGAAACTGTGCATTTACATGTTTGTGTGCATGAAAGAATCTTCAAAAGGCACCTTGGGGCTGGGGAATTTGAGGAAGGAGATGATTCTCACTTCAGGTAAGAAAGGAAAATATGAAGTTGTGCATGCTATTACCAGTAACTTTTAATGTGGCAGTGAACTTCCCTGTAAGTTTTTGTATCTCATTCTCCTAATAGAATCCTAGAAGTACTAGACTACTAACATTTGTTCTGGATATAAACATAAGGAGATGAAGAGCATCCTAGAAGTTTTACCAAATTCTTTTTTTAAAAGAAGACAGTTTGTTTTTATTTAAATGTTCTGTGTGTGTTTTTTGTTTTTGTTTTTTTTTTACCATATTGTGAGTTCCTTTGTCAGAGAGCCATACCCAGATTTTAAATTCTTAAAACCATTTTCTGAATTCTTTTTTTGTAATTTATATTTGCTGTAGACAATTTGGAAAATTCAAGTACAGATATATCCTACTACCTATAGTCTATTTCAGTTGTTTAGATGCTGTTAGAGTGTCTTTCTACATTTTTCTGGATATTTTCATGCAGTTGTAATCTCTTTCCCCAGCACTTGAGCATTCTCCTTTATCATGTACTGAGATATGAATTTTAATGTATAAGTTCCTACTCCATTATGAGAGAAATAGTTTTCACCAGTAATATCTTTGTGACAAACATCTTTATAGGTAGATATTTCTCTGCATTTATGAGTATTTAATTAGAGATTTTTAGCAGTAAAGTTACTAGGTTGAACAGTTAATATTTTTAACGTTTTTGATGATTTATGGAAATGCTCCTTTTATGATCCCTCTAGCAGGTTAGAATGCTTATCTCACCATATATGCAGAGAAGGAAATTATCAAAATGACTGAGCACCGTTGAATATTATACCTTTAATTTTTCTGGTTTGGTAACCAGAATTCTTATTTTAATTTCCATTTCTTTTAAAATGGAATAAAAAATTTTTTTAAAAAACACTACAAGTCCTGTATCTTTTTCCTTGTTGAATTTCCTGCTGGCTTTTTTTTTTTTTTAATGGCCGTGCCTTGTGGCTTGCAGGGATTCAGGGATCGAACCTGCACCCCTTGCAGGGGATGTGGGGAGTCTTAACCACTGCACTGCCAGGGAAGCCCCTGGACCTTTTTTTTTTTTTTTTTTTTTTCTGTTGGGGTGGAAACTCTACAGGCAATCTGAAAAATCAAACTACCTTAAAGACAGTTGTGATTCCTTCCTTTGTAGTGAAGTTAAAAGAAGATATGTAGCTTTTTAATTTATTGTTATGTAATTTCTAATGAATAAAATCCCAGGGGGAAAATGCTTTAAAATGGGTTTAGGCTGGCAAATATTCCTTGCAGGCAGCTTTAACTCTGAAATGTTAATGATGCCTAGGAATAGTAGTCATCTTAAATTCACACCTGTGTAGTTCTATATCTCTGTGTACAAAGGTGTGTGTACAGGGGAGAATCCAAATTTAGAATAGCTGTGAAACCAGTTTGAACATATGTCCTTCGATTCTTTCCCCATAAACACTAAAGTACAAACTAACTTTAAGTGGTACTGTTTATTCTTATGTGGATCAGTTTGGTTATTACTAGCAATCTGGCTATCCTAGACAAAATGGAACTTAATTAACTTTTTGTTCTGACCAAAACCCAGAGAGGGAGAGATCAAATTTATTTAATGTGCCCATTTCTTTTTTTTTTTTTAAAGGGAGGTAATATTTAAAACCAGAGACCTCTACAGACAGTGCCATAGTTTTAAAGTGCTTTAAATCTTACCAAGTGCTTAGAAAAATGTAGTCATAATATTTTTAGAATATTCTTCTTCTTCTTTTTTTTTTTTTAATCCTTACAGAGCACAATAATACCAGCTTGCTAATGTAGAGGAAAGGCCACCGGATAAGAACTTATCCTCAAAGAAAAGAGGGTAGAGGAAATGAAATTGATAGCTACTGGCTGTTTTTATTTCTTCTGCTTGGAAAAAAATGCTTCAACTATCTAATAATCAGATGTTGTAAATTAGATTAACAAGATATTTGAAAAGCATACTTAAGGAAATCTTAACCAACATTCCCCCATTAAGCCAGGAACCCCCTTAATCCCTTAATACTTCAATATCATCATATCTTTCCTTCCTAGCTCTTCACTCACATTATAGTTTATCACTTGTATGATTATTTAGATTGTCTTCACCATTAGATTGTCAGTCCATACAGGCAAGAGCTGTAGCTGTTTTTCTTACTTATTATATTCCTATTGCCTAGCTAGTGCCTGACACATGAGACTCTCATTTAATAGGTAAATATTTTTTTAACCTCTTATTTTGGCAGAGCTTAAAGTTGGATATTATCGATGTTGATAAAGGTGTTCACAAATGCATAGAAAATGGTATGAGAGGAATATGTATTAAACTGTTAATTCAGAGGAGACTATAGGATTGAGGATGGAGGAGTGCTGCAAGAATGTGAAAATCATCTTTTCCTTTTTACTCTGTGTTGTTTTGATTTTTACCTTTTTTATTCTTTTTTAACACATAAAGTATACGTCTACACTGAGTGCTAGCTGTGTCATCTTGCTCACATTGCTTTACTTCTTTTGAGCCTTGGTATCAATACTTGTAAAATGGATGTAGTGCCTTCTCCATATGGTATTTTAAAATTTTAATAGTATATTATATTCATTCATTTTTTTTTTTTTTTTTTAGATTTCACATAAAGGTGATATCATACGGTATTTGTCTTTCTCTGTCTGACTTATTTCACTTGACACAGTACCCTCCACGTCCATCCATGGCAAAATGGATGTGGCAAAATTTCATTCTTTTTTATGGCTGAGGAGTATTCCATTGTTTATATCTACCCATCTTCTTTATCCATTCATCTATTGATGGACACTTAGGTTACTAATAAAAAAGAAACAGGCTCACAGCTACAGAAAGCAAACTAGTGGTTACCAGCACAGGGGGTGGGGGAGGGAAGGGACAAGATAGGGGTAGGGAATTAAGAGGTACGAACTATTATGTATAAAATAATCTACAAGGATATATTGTACAACACGGAATATAGCCAAAATTTATAATAACTATAAATGGAGTATAACCTTTAAAAATTGTGAATTACTGTGTTTGTATACCTATAACTTGTATAATATTGTACATCAACTGTACTTCAATTGAAAAATATATTTTTCATTTAATATAAAATATTTCAACATGTGATTTATATAAAAATTATTGAGGTATTTTATTATTTGATTTTTTATACTAAGTCTTCAAAATGCAGAAATTAAAAAATTTTGAGATTATAATTGATGTATAATATTGTATTAGTTTTAGGTGTACAACATAGTGATTGTATACATATTTATTGTGAAATGATATACAGCTTATTTTCCTGATATGCATTATATTTTATACTCACAGCTCATCTTGATTTGAACTATAAATTTTCATCTGAAGTAGCTGATATGTATTTAGGTGTCATAATGTTGAAAATGTAGATTCACGTATTCAGGTTGTTCTGAACCATACTTAAAAGTTTTCTAGTAACAGACTAGAATTACCAGATTTTTAATTTAAATTTCAGTCAGTTAAAATTTAAAATTCACTTCCCACTTGTAACAGCTACTTTTTAAGTGCTCAGTGGCTTCCTGTTGCTGGTGGGTTCTGAATTGGACATGACAGTTCCAGAGGAATATGTATTAGATTGACAGGACAGTGAGTGATGTCCTTTTGTTCTCACTAGGGCTCTTCAATCCAGGTTTGCTCTTGTCCTTGGCTCTCTAAGAGAAATTCCCAGCTACCATATTTACTGTGGGGATGACTTCCATTGCGCAATACAATGTCCCGACAGACATTGATCAGGAAGCAGAACCCCAATGACTGTTGTGGACTAAGGGATTTATTATAGGACTTACTCATTACACGGTTGAGGGAGGAGTCGGGGTTGGAAGATCTGGGAAGCTTCACTAACCAGCCCTCCTGAAGCACTGGCATAGGTGGACAGTTGGGGCCCACAGGGCACTCCAGAAAGCCAGGCCCATCCGGCTGCTAGAGTCAGGCCTGAAGGGTTGCTGGCGGAGAGTCTGTAGAAGGCTGTTGCCACTGCACTTGGTGGTGGGCCTGGGATTGCTTTTGTCTTCAGGGCCTGTTGTAGGGCGGAGGAGTTGGATGTGGAGTGGAGGAGAACAAGCAGAGCTGGAACCTGCCAGCATCTCAGTGTGTGTCCCTCACTGTGTCAGCGCTGCTGACCTGATGTTCTTTTACTTTCTCAGCCAGTTCCAGGCACAGTCACCTGTGGAGAGCGGGACAGAACAATACTTGGACTTGAGGAGTACAAGTGTGAAAGACCTGCAGTGGAAAGTGGAGGGTGTGTGTGTGTGTGTGCAACCTTAAGACTCCAATCCGTGAAAAGAAATAAATCTTGTGCGATTGTTCTAGAGCCTTTCCGCAGACTGCTCTTTTTCTCACTTTTTGAAGTAGGGAATGTGATGTTTAATTTCCGAAATCCTTGGTCTGCGTAGTACCATCCCCATCTGCTGGAATGTCAGGGCTTTGCCACTAAAAGCCTAAGGCTTGATTATGTCTTGATCACAGGTAAGATTACTCCCACTTTAGTGTGTGCATTCTAGTTTCTGAATGTAGATGTTTTACATCTTTTTGACTGAAAAAGAAATGAGTACAATTAATGGGGGAAGAGGGAAATGTCAAGGATTAAGGCTTCTGGAATCAATCCAAGAGAGGGTGTTTCTGCTGTGAAATGAGGGGCTTAGACTAAGTAGACTCCAAAGTCTCTTCTATTTTTAATATTCTGTGGTTTATTTTACTTAAATTGAATTTTAATCCTGATTTTATATTGTCATTGAACTCCTAATGTCAAATTTAAAATCTCTCTACATGAACTTTGTAGAAATTTTTAATTTTTCAAATTTATTTAGGGGATGTTAAGTCTGAGTTACCTTACCCTTCCTAATAACATGTATTTTTTTCTTATTATCATAATATGTTCATTGTAAAAATTTTGAAGAAAACAGATACATTAGAAGGAAAAAAATCATATGTAATCCCACTACCCAGATATAACTACTGTTAACATTTTAGTATATCTCTCCAGTATTTTTCTTACATTTACTAAAGAGAAAGCTTTCTGAACATACTATGTAGTAATTTGCCTCTTTCTCTTCTTTTATCTTTTTGTGTCACTAACTTCCCATGTCTTTTTCAAGGTTACATAGCATTTTACTTTGTATGATTGATGCATTATGGGATTTTTAACCTGAGTCTGTGGATAGAATTCAGGGAGTTGAGTATCTTGGGCAGGGAAAAACTTAAGATATTTATTTTCACCAGCGTTTAACTGAAATGTAGCATTTCCTTCTAAATGTGGGCAAAAAGTAACAATAATATTAGCAGGACCTAATTCTTTGGCAATAATAATCATCATCAGTAGAATGATTAGACATTTCTTGTCTGATTGCTTTATAGTCATTGCACATATCTTGAGGTGTTTACATTCATCACTACAAAATTATGATCACTGTTTTACATATTTAACATTATTTTTAGAAGGTATCCATTCATAGGCTTTAGCACATTGTCAAATGGTTCATGGAACGAAAAGTTAAGAATTTCAAACTGCTGGAGATAGTTTGCTTAAATAGGTGTCTATTTTAAACACTAGTAGAAGTACCTGAAGTTAAACTTTTGCTTATATCTGTGATTACTTGGACATAGGATAAATCTCTAAAAGCAAAAATTTTTCGTCAGATAAGTACTTCTAAAGCATTTAGTTAGATTGGCTTCCAGAAATGTTGTATTAGTTTACTCTCTTACTATACTATTTGAAAGCACCCAGTTCTTTTTAAATCACTAGCTTTTATGTTCTCTAGATCTGTTATGATTGGCACTGTAATGGGTCTCCAGTTTGGTGTAATGTTCAAGGAACTTGTGCAGATCCCAAAATTTGAACTGGTATAGTATCAGGCATAGTAACATTTTGTTGTGTTTAGATTATGCTAGTTTTATTTACAACTTGGGGACACCACCTGGATAGCACATTGTATTCCAGGACTCTGTACCAGCGTCTTCAAAACATTCTGCTTCAGGAACTCCCACACCGGAGCCATAGATGAGGTGGAGCTAGACTTGAATCCACAGTTTTCGTTTTTGTTCTCCATGAGGACGAAATTGTCACCTTCAAAAACTATATATGTACATGGCAATGGAATCTTGGAAACACCAGAATGTGAAATTGACATTTTACTGAATAAGTGGTTGTTTAGGGTAAGGATGATAAGAAGGGGGAGGAGCTAGTATTAAGAGTTGAACTCCTGGTAGGATGGGATAGGTTTAGAACAGAGCTCCATAGGGACCTAACTGGAGAAAACGGAATCCATTAATAATTTACTGATAAAGCAAGTCTGATTTGGGGTGTGTATGAGTGTAGACCTGGACCTGAGAAAGTGCCCTGGAGCAGGGGAGAGGCAGGAAAGCAGGTTGGTCCCTGGATTTGGATCCCACTTCTACCACTTAGTAGCTTTTTTGCTTTGGCCCTGTCTGATCCTTGTTTGCTCACTAGTTTAAAAAAAAAAAAAAAGAAGAAGATGATGATTTAACCAGGTGATCTTTTAGCTCCTTTCTTGCTTTCCTTTATTGCTGACTCTCTCATCTGGTGCCGGCATCAGGAGCTTTTGTCCAGGGATTCTCATCCTACCTGTAGTAATTACTTGTTTGGTCAATCCTTGCTGAAGGGCTTGAATTACACAGAACACTCTTATTTGCAAATGATCAAACACCTAATTAGAATTAACTTTAGCAAAACGTGGGTTGTGTTGGAAGGCTGTTGGTATATAGCTCACAGAACAGGAAGAAATTTTGTTGAGGTTCTATCTCTTTGCTGCCTCTCTCCCAGTGTGAGTTTCATTTTCTCCTTTTGCACAATTTTCTGTTATCTAAGGAAGGGGCTGTGTTCACATCCTCTGGCATCATGAAGTCAGGAAATGATTCTTTCTTTCCAATACCCAGTTAGAAAAATCTTAGGGAAGAAGTCTCAATTAGCTTGGCTTGAGTTATGCCCATACCAGGACTGGTCTCTGTAGTCATAGAGATGAGTTATTATGACCCAGGTTGGGTCAGATGCCCATCTATGGACCATCACTGTAATCAGTGATGCAGAATCCAGTAAGAAGATGGCATTTGCCGTTAGGACCACTTGGACGGTATAGAAAGAAAAACAGTTCAACAAAAACCTGGGGTGTGGGAAATTTTTAAAAACATGATCTTGGGGTTTCATGGACTAGGCAGCAGCAGTCTTCAAACATTTGTTTCTATCTATCCAATTTTTAAAAAACAGTGTACCCCACAATGAGATCCAGTTCACACCCATTAGGATGGTCATTGTCCGCCCCCCAAAAAACACCCCCAAACAAACCAGAAAATAACAAGTGTTGGCAAGGATGTAGAGAAATTGAAACACTTGTGCTTTGCAGAATGCAAAATGGTGTAGATGCTGTGGTAAATAATACAGTGGTTCCTAAAAAAATATTAAACATAGAATTACTGTATGATCCAGCAGTTCCACTTCTAAGTATATATATGTAAAAGAAGTGAACTCAGGACGGGAACACATATTTGTACACTGATATTCATAGCAGTACTATTCACAGTAGCCAAAAGGTGGAAAGAAATGGCCCAAATGTCCATGGACAGATGAATGGATAAACAAAATGTGGTATATACATCCAGTGGAATATTATTCATCCTTAAAAAGGAAGGAAAATTTGATACATGCTACAGTATGGATAAACCCTGAAGATATTCTGCTAAGTGAAATAAGCCAGATGAAACAGACAAATATTGCATGACTTCACTTCTTGGAGGTACCTGAAATAATGGAATTCAGAGGCAGAAAATGGCTACCAGAGACTGGGGGAAGAGTTAGTGAGGAGTTAGTATTTAATGGGTACAGAGTTTTAATTTGAGATGAAAAAGTTGTGGCAATGGTTACTGGTAATAGGTGCACAAAAATGTGAATGTACTTAATGCCTCTAAATTGAACACTTTAAAATGGTTATAATGGTAAAATTTTATGTTAGATATATTTTACCACAATAAAAAACATTTAAAGAAACACAATGTACTCCTTGCACATTTAACTTGGTATCTAAAATTTCATTGAAAAATGTATCCAGTGGAATCAAAAATTGTAGAGATTTTTATCCATATTATCTGTTACAAAAAAACTGTAAATTAGCTCTTTAACAGTGGGAAATTTCTCATTATTCCTTTTCTCCTTTACTTGTATTTCTAGTCTACTTCTCCCACAGAATTTTATACTAATGAAATGTTTTACAGTTTAGTCTTCTGTTGATCACGTGTTATACTTCTCTGCAACAAAAACTACATAAATTGAAATTTTAAATTATTTCCTGTGACTAAAATGCTCTAAGTGTTCTGGATTGCTGTGGCCATTGATTGCTAGGACAATTGATTAAGACTTTATTGTTTATTGGAAATGCTTTTTAATGAGATAAATGAGGCGTTTTTATAACTCATGTAATTTTGGATGACTCGCTTATTGCCAGAATGACTCAGCATTTTCCATACCAAATATATTCCTCTCTTCTGTTTTTATAGATCTGTGCCCTACCGAGTAAACTTGTTCACATAAATAAGTAGATGGGAATTGAAGGTGTTGTTAGAGCTGTGTCACTCAGTTGTTTGAACTCCTTGACTTATATGCAAAAAATCAGTCATCTATCATTATTTTTAGTCACTTACTTGCTGACAGTTCCATTCACTCCTTCATGTTTGTTGAAAAGAAGGAACTGGAAACCATCTAAGTTGTGAAAAGATTTGTTGCCTGAGGCATCAGTCATTGAATTTCTCAGTTTTTTGGAAGTATACCAAGACTGCTTATGGAGATTTCAGATGACTATGTTATTCTTTCACTTAGAGACCTGTTTAACTCATTACCTGAAGGATTGAGAAAATTAAAATGCTGTTAAGTTAAAAAATATGCCCTTACGAATATAGTGTGTTTTTTTGTTTGTTTGTTTTTTTGGCTGTGCCGTGTGGCTTGCGGGATCTTAGTTCCCCGACCAGGGATTGAACCCAGGCCCTCGGCAGTGAAAGTGTGGAGTCCTGACCACTGGACCGCCAGGGAATTCCCTTAAAATACTTTTTATCTTATCACTTGCTTTATGTTTTGTCAAAACCTTGGGTCTGTAGATTTTAACTTGTTCTGCTTATGGAAAATGTCAACCATAAAATCTAATTTAATGAAGTTGGTAGTTGGTTTTTATCATCAAACCAATTACTTCAGGCTTGCTTTTAGTCAGAAAAAGTCTAACTTCATTTTCCCCCAACATTTTATTTTGAACGTTTTCAAGCATACAGAAAACATGAATGAATTATAAGGTGAACACCCATAATACCCATCACCTAGACTCTGCAGTCAACATTTTGTCATATTTGCTTGATCACATATCCGTTTATATATCCCCCTAACCATTTATCAGTCCATCTCCTTTTATGATGCATTTCAAAGTAATTTGCAGACATGGATATAATTCACCCTTAAGTAACTTCAGCATGCATATTAACTCTGATGTTCAGTGTTTGTTTAGAGGTTTTTGGAGGTAAAATTAATAAACAGTGAAATGCACAAATCCTGTGTGTATCATTAGATGCATTCTGACAAATGCACATACCCAACTCCCAACAAAATGTAGTACATTGCCATCCCCTCAGAAAGTTCCCTCATCTCCTTCCCCATTACTACCCCCTGGAGGCAACCACGTGATTCCACTGTATATTAGCTTTGCCTCTTCTAGAACTTCAAGTAAGTGGAATCATATATATATGTTACGTGAGGTTTATTTCGCTCAGTGTAATTGAGTTTCATCCATGTTGGTGTATGTGTCAGTCTATTCTTTTTTATTGCTGAGTAATATTCTAGCATATGTATGTATACACCACGTTTTATTCTTCTGTTAATGTTCACTTGGATTCTTTCCAGGTTTTGGTGATTATGCATAAAGTTGCTATCACCATTCATGTACAGGTCTTTTTGTAGACATACACTTGCATTCCTCTTAGTTGAATACCTAGGAGTAGAATTTCTGGGTCATAAGATAGTATATGTGTAATTGTATAAGAAATTGGCGGAGCTTTTTCAAAAGTGATTGTGTGGGCTTCCCTGGTGGCGCAGTGGTTGAGAGTCCGCCTGCCGATGCAGGGGACACGGGTTCGTGTC
>NC_041224.1:42101223-42177253 GCF_002837175.3 Physeter macrocephalus
TACCGGAAAAAAAAAAAAAAAAAAAAGTAAATCTCGGGCTTCCCTGGTGGCGCAGTGGTTGAGAGTCCGCCTGCCGATGCAGGGCACACAGGTTCGTGCCCCGGTCCGGGAAGATCCCACATGCCGCGGAGCGGCTGGGCCCGTGAGCCATGGCCGCTGAGCCTGTGCGTCCGGAGCCTGTGCTCCACAATGGGAGAGGCCACAACAGTGAGAGGCCCGCGTACCGCAAAAAATTAAAAAAAAAAAAAAAAAAAAAAAAGTGATTGTGCCATCATAAAATAATATATGGAAGTTCTGATCGGCAACACCAAATGTTGGCAAACTGGAGCAGTCTTTAATTTTAGCCATCTGGTGGGTATGTAGTGGTATCTCATTGTGGTTTAATTTGCATTTCTTTGATGACTAATGATATTGAGCATTTTTTCTAGTGCTTATTGTCCAGTTCTGTATTTTTGTGTGAAATGCCTTTTGAAGATTTGTCTGCCCTTTTAAAAATTGTTTTTTTTCTTTTACTTTTGAGTTGTTAATATTTCTTACATACTCCAGATACTAGCCATTTGTCAGGTATGGTTGCAGATATTTTCTTCCATTTTGTAGGTTGCTTAATTATTTTCTTAATGGTGTCTTGATGAGCAGACGTTTTTAATTTTGATAAGTCCAACGTATCAAAACTTTCTCTAATGATCGTTGCTTTCTGTGTCCTCTGTAAGAGATATTGCTGTGCATCCCCCCCGCCCCAGGTCAGAAAGATAGTCTGTATTTTTTTAGAGAAGCTTTAAAAAGTTAAAACTTTTACTTTTAGGTCTCTGATTAATATTAAATTAATGTTTGTACATGGTGTGAGGTAGGGGGTCAAGGTTCATTTCCCCCCCCCCATATGGGTATTTGGCTGTTCCAGCACCATTTGTTAAAAAAGTCCTTCCCACTGAATTGCTTGAAGGTGTGTATATTACTGGGGTTGCATTGAGTATGTGGATCAATTTGGTGGGAAATGACTTTTTAATAATATTGAATTTTCCAGTATGTAAACATGGTATATGCCATTTTAAAATCTAAACATTGTTAATATTTATTTTCAGAAACATTATAGAAATTGCTTTGAAATAAATTACGGAATTCATTTGAAGATCATTAATGTGGTTGAGACTAAAATGAGCCAATGATCATATTTTTATGGTGGGAAGTACAAAGTAAACCTAATGTTCTCTTATACCTTAATCTGTAATGTGGTTTAAAGTATAGCTGAAATTATAAGGAAGCTTTCTTTGAACATCCTAGGCATCATGCATTCCCTCTTCTGAACTACTGTTATTAACACACAGATTAACAGTACATGGTTCTCTTAGAGTGTGAACTTCCACGGAGTTGTGATTGACTCAAGTTCAGCCTTTAAAGTTTGATGAATAGTGTGAGAGAAAGTTAGTAAGCCTGGAGATTGGCTTTGATCTGAGAGGCTACAGGGAAGCGTTGAAAGCACTTGTTTAGGAGAATGAACACCATGAAGAGGGGGTGTTGTGTAAGAATGGGATGAATTACCTGGAAGAGAGAGTCTGGGGTAGGAAGGCCATTTTAAACTCTTAATGTTCAAAGTGTGCTCAGCAAACCAGTAGTGTAAGATACCACTTGGGAGTAGGTTAGGAATGCAGATTCTGGGACCTGACCCACACCCACTGAGTCAGAGTCATTGTTGTAAAGATTTCCAAGTCATTCCTATGCCCATGAAAGTCTGAGGAGTACTGCTTTAGGGAAAACATTCAGTCCTCCTGGTGTGAGTGGTTAAGGGCCCAGTGCACACAACAGTTGACATGATCGTGGCAGATGTCTGACTTCTTACATGTTGGCTCTTTCTCTTTAGATTGTCAAAATGGATTTTTAGAATCATTTCTGTTTTCTTGAGTTGGCGGTCTGGGGGCAGGGGACTAGTCTTTCAAACAGTTTTTTAGAAATACATTCTTAGAAATGCTACTTTATGGGCTTTTTAAAACTTCAGGAACCATAAATCATTGATTTAAGTATCCTCAACAGACTGTAAGGTCAGTTATTTAAAAGAAATTTAATGGGGACAAGTGATTCAATGTCCTTTCTCTGCTATTCCCAGGGACTGGAATTTGGGGATGAAGTTGAGATTTTGTAAAAGATTTCAAGTGTGGTTGCCGTACAAATTGTAATAGTGCTCTTGTTGAAAGTCTAAAGAGAAAGGAGAAGACAGCTTTCGCTGTACTGTTTGTGCAATAACTAAAGGACAATAAATCCACTAGCAGCCTGCTACCCTCACACATAAGCTGTTTGTGTTTTTCTGTATTCCTTTACCAACATTATCCATCAACATACAAAATTTCCACGTAGTTATATAATCATGATGTAGATGCAACTTTGTAGTCTGCTTTATGTCATTTAACATATTACCCTGCTCCCCAACTCCTCCTCTTCCCTCCTTATCCAGCTGTTCTGCCTGCCGTCTTCTTCCTTCTCTTTCCTTTCATCCCTTACCTCCCTGGCTGGCCTCCCTAGCTTGGATCTCTGGTTCATCTTGGGCCCTCTACCACATTATTTCTTGTTTAAGAGTGTACAGAGATTTTTCACTGCATGCCTGAGCATCAGTTTGATATTCCAGCCTCAGTTCTTCCTGGCTTGGCTAGCCCAAACACACGTTGCTTATTACCTTCTCCCCTATTACCTCCTCTGAACCAGGTCCTTTTCTGCCGAGGATCAGCTCGTGATGCATCTGCGGTGTGAAGCCATCTCCAGTTTCCCAGGGGCCTCAACAGACTTCTTGCAGTCACCATCTACCTTTATACAATGGAACCTGACTTAATGGTTTCATAAATGGGGGCCTGAAGTCACTACTCTTTTCTTGTTTCACTTCCCTACTTGGCAGATGCTCAAGAATGATAGCTGCAGAGGACCCTGAGCAGCTTCATGCTAAGTTTTGTTGGCAGAGGAGTCATCAGAGGACAGACAGGTTCTTATGCTGAGGATGGAAATGATTAGAGTTGAGGCTATACTACTCTGAGCCCTAGAGCCAGAGCCCCTGGGTCACCTCTGCATTTTGAGTCTGTCAGGGGTTACTGTATTTTAGACTGTGGCAAACTTTGGACTTTGGGTCAGTTTACTTATTTCCATGAGTTGTCCAGTTGCTAAGAAGTTTGGGAGATTAACTAAAAAGAAGATAACTGATATTTTCCAAGGGAGATTATTTTAAATTTTTGAACCAAATTAAGAAACTTAAATCGGAAATGTTGTGTAGGTATTGATATAGAAACTTGTAGGGTTAGGGTTAGGGTTGATATAGAAAGCATTTAAGCTGAGACATTATTCAAATAGATAGCCTTAGAAGGAGAAGTCTCACTTCATCATGTGCTTGTTCCCAGTTTTTAGTATCTTCGGAGTGTCTAGTTTGTGCTTGGCTAAAGGTTATAAAGAATATCCTCCAATAAAAAGGGTCAAGTTCCTGTCCAGCATCAGATGTGAGTTTGAGAAGCAAAGATGGACTTTACTCAGTAAAATCAGCCTTTGTGTTTCAGACCTTTCAACTTACTGAATGTTAGCCTGTGTTGACAGTTAACTTCTCAGACTTTCTGTCAATATAGATTGAAGAGGTAGAACAGAATGGGCATGTTTGGAGAGCTGGGACCAGGAAGCCATTAGAAAAGAGGCTTTTTTGGGTAAAATGTTTTTGAACACAAATGGCCGCAGATAAGAGTGATCATGCCTACCAGTTCACCTAGGACTGTCTCTGTTCAAGCTTGCTGTCCTGGTATGATTATTAATATTTGCCCCCTTTCTATCTCAGAAGTGCCTTCGTTTGGATGATAAATTATATGGTCACCTACTAAAAGCAACATACTGATAAAATACTTTGTGCCAGGCACTGTACCAAATGCTTTATGTAATCCTCGCAAAACACCAGAAAGGTAGCTGCTGTTGCCACTTTACAGATGAAAAGATGCTCAGAAAGGTTTAGTAACTTGACCGAGATTACACGGTGGCAGACTTGGTGAGTAAAGCAAGCTCTATCAGACTTTTAAAGCTACTTAATTTTTCCCAGCCTGCCACGCTAAGGGTTTAACAGGGTCTTCTATTAATTTGAGGAACTAGTGAAAGAATCCTACAATGGTAGTGCAAGCCTTTACCTAAAAGAAACAGCAGAATGGAGAATGTCTGGTTAAAGATAAAGGTGATGTCTTAGTGGGAATGCTGGGATTAAAGGGAGAGTTACACTGTATTTAGATCTGCAGGCTCCTAGATGCTTGTAGCCATTTGTTTCTAAACGGACTTAAACTGATGTGCTGCTCAGGCCTTGGGGTCTTTCTGCTTGGGTTTGGAAGTTCATGGTAGTTGTATAGATCAGTGCTACTCAAACTTTTACATGCATTAATATCAGCTGGGAGTCTTGTTAAAATGTGGATCAATTCTACAGGTCTCAAGTGGAGTCTGAGATTCTGTATTTACAACAAGCTCCTAGTGATGCTGATATTGCTGGTCTGCCACACTATAGTTTGGGTAGCAAGAGTATAGTTGATGATTAGATTCTCTCTGCCTGGGGCATGAGGGTACCCATATCCACAAATGCCCTGATTTTAGATGGGGAGGGGAAGAACAATTGCTTCTAGTTGTAGTTGTGCTCACATTGTGATGGAAGGGACTACGTAGATAGATGGTGTAGGTGGGGAATGGGTACTTAAATATGGATTTTTTAAAGGAAGCATTGTGTTTTTATAATTAATACATATGGATTATTTTTAAAGTATATCCTTAGCCTAGGGGAAGGGTGGACAGAGAAGCAGGAGGGAGTGGTCTGGGGTGGGGGCAACACCAGCATGGGTGAGTTCTTGCTCAGACTGTGCAGTGGTGAAGAAGACTTTGATAGACACAGACAGGGAGCAAGCAGAGTATCTACAGCCAGACAGGAATAATGTGGATGGATGACACAGCAGCAAAGCTCTTAAAAAAAAAAAAAAAAAAAAAAAAAAAAACCAAGGGGAGGAGTCCCTCCCACAGACTGGCCATTTTCCCCCTCTAGGCTATGCCTGAGTGCCTGTGGACAGAAGGGTATACTCAGGAGGCTCTGGCCAGCTGTTCCTGTGGATAACAGCATTATCCTCCACTCTGCCCACTTTGTAACCCTGTCCTGGGCGGTCCCAGGTGGGCATGCTTCCCGTATCTGGTTACTTCTTCTTGTAACATGGGAGAACAAGCAGGGTGGAGCGCTGCCTACCTGGTCTAGGTGCGAGCAGTCTGCTTGCTGAAGCTGGGACCTTCGCTTTACACTCCTTTCTGAGGAAGAAGCCTTGTGACTGGAGGTCATGTTGGAAAAGGACTGATGCAGGAGAATATGTTGGCAGACAGGAAATGGCAGTTTCCAGAAGCTCTGGGCAGAGCTGGACTTGGTGCTGGAGCTGTGAGTGGTCACCGAAATAGGGCTTTGGTCCTGGGCAGCAGCCCTGAGAGGGGGCCTGGGCAGCCAGAGGCATCAGTGATCCTTACAGCTGGCCAGTGTATCCTGAGTGCTCCTGGAAAAGCAAGAGAAACAGTATTGACAGAGCTAGGTGACGTGAGCTCCTACACATGGGGTTTCTAATAAGGCATAATCCTGCTTCTGAGACTGTTTCTCTTATTTTGGTCTGTCAGACACTGTTTTGGGAGTGTTTCCTCAGTCTGTACCTACACTTGCAGGAGGGAGGAGCTGGTCCTGCTGTATCTACTTGTGATTGATGCCCATCCTTTTGGGGTGAGGGAACTTGGGAACAGGGAGTATCCTAGTCAGGACAGATCTTACTCTGGCATGTGGGTTGCCCGGTGACTCCCCCTCCCCCTGCCGAAGCTGACCCCCTTTCTCTGATCAGGTGCTCCTGATGAGCCTGGATCACCAAGTGTTGTTCCCCAGGGTCCGAGTGTACAGTGTTTTTCTGAAGGTTGTCCCATCCTCAGTGGTAAACACTGCTGTGTCAGGGTACTGCTCAGGGGCCACTTGGAGCACAGAGATTTTTGCTAGCAGAATTGTGAAGCTTTGCATCGGGCTGCAAAACCAGGGCTTGAGCAAGCAGCTGGAGAGAGTCCAGGACTAGAGTGTTTTTGGGTTTGGGGGGTGGAGAGCAGAGGGAGGGGAAGGGAGGGGCAGGAGGGCAGAGCTACACAGGCAGTCTGCTGCTTTGGCTTTGCTGTCGGCAGAGAGGGCTTCAGTTGTGCCTGAGGGCTGCTTGGCTACTATTGCTGGAGACCGGAGGGCGCTGCCTCGCAACCCTGACTTACCGGCACTGCACCCGGACTGTTCCAAGTAGCTGTTGTGCTGTCTTTTCCCTGGGAGGCAAGTCTCCTCCCCGTCGTCCCCTCCTGCTCCTCCCCCGTTCTGTGAGGGATGATGCCGCTCTCTATTGCACGGCTCAGCCGGCTGATGTCACTGGCAGCGGGAAGCATCAGCAGCCTGATCACATGCTGGCCCAGTCTGTAATGCAGACGGGATAGGGGTGTGTATGTGGGGAGGGGGGCTGTATGGCAACCGCTCTTGTTCTAATACCCCCAAAAGTGCAGAGGCAGCGGCTGCAGCATCCAGCCAGCTTGGAAGTCTGGTCCTTGAGCCTAAGGAAACTATTGTTATTATTTATTGTTGATAATACTGGGGAAAACAGCCCTTAACTCTGGGGTTCTGCTGTCCTCCTGTCCAAAGCAGACTTCCAGGACTCTGAAGAAACAGTTACAAGCAGGATGCTTTTCCCCACCTCTGCGCAAGATTCTTCCCGTGGCCTCCCAGATGCAAATGACTTGTGCCTTGGCCTGCAGTCCCTCAGTCTCACAGGCTGGGACCGACCCTGGAGCACCCAGGACTCAGATTCTTCAGCCCAGAGCAGCACACACTCAGGTGAGTGCCAGAAAATGAGTTGGCTTGTGGGGGGCGGGGGGCGGTGTATGGGGTAGTGAGTGAAGATATCCACAGCAACAGTTGTTCTGTTCACCTTTGCATCTCTCCCCCCCCCCGCCATACAACATGGAGCTGTTTTGCAAAAGATGGAAATGCTGGCTGTGAGTGTGGCAGGACAGATGGTTGCTCGTAAAGGCAGGCATGGTTTTTCCACTTACCCTGATAAATTCCCTGGAGTTGTTAGTCTGTACCTGAGGTGGCCCCGAGAAGGGTCCACGAGGTGACAGTCTTATGCAGAAAAAATCCAGCTAACCCCCTAGTGCCCAGGCCTGTCTTGGAGATGATGAAGCAAAACACTTTTAGGTGGGGGAGGGGACTTAAGGGGCTGATTACTGGATGTCCAGATTCTATTTCTCAGTGGCTTTTAAAACTAGGGAGCTATGTGTGAAGGATGGGTGGTCCCTGAATCATGGCAAGGGAAGAATTTTAACCATAAGTGAGGCTGGGTAATACTGGGATATTGGAATTAGCTTAACATAAGGTTAAGAGCATTGATCCTAAAGGGGTAAGCAGGGTAAGTGGGGTGGAGTAACTCTCAGCTGCGGAGGCTTTTTTTTTTTTCTTTCTTTGTGTTAAGGGTGACCAAGTGGATGAAGGAAGAACCACTCCCCTTTAGGATCCCTTGTCATTTTGGAAGGATTCGATGGGGACAAGTTGAAGGGGCTTCTTGGCAACCCCTTGAGCTGCTTCTGCTCAGACCTTCCCATTGCCCGTTTATTTCCCTCTTGGGGTTCAAGGGGGAGGGTTGGCCAGACGCAAGTCTTGGAGTATTCAGGAAGAAATGTGAACTTAAGAAATACTGTAACTATACATAAAAATCTATGTATTTCGCTTTATGTAAATTACACCTTAATAAAAAGAATATTGGCAGCAGGTACTTTAAAAAGATGGAAAAGGGGGGGTGGGGGCGGCCATTTGCCGTTGGTGCTGACAGTGGGGTTCAAAGAACCTGCCATCCTTCCTTGCCTCCCCTCTCCAGAAGCTGGCAGTCATGGCAGCAAGGTACTGTCTTGTTGATTTCTCTGGCCTCCACCCTGTTTGGCGCAGGTCTTTTTTTAGAATGCTTTGCAGAGCCTGGGACTGTTGTGTCTGTTGGCATTTTAATGCCCAGTTTTTTGGTAAATCCCATTTGATTGGGGGTAGAGGGTGGATTTTTTTTTTATTTGGCTGCAGATGGGGAAGAGCTTCACCTTAAGTAACTACCTCTGAGTTGAGGTAGAATTTCTTGAAGTACGAGCCTTTAGCTGACTCAGGTTTTTCCCTGGGCTGGGAAGTGTGGTGTCACTGTTTGGTATCCTGTGCCTGGAGATCTTGGCTTGGAGGCAGTCGTAATTTCTTTTATGTGGTATTCTGAAGCCAGCCGGGGGGCCTGTGAAGCTGACCTTGTCCCCACCCTCACTGCTGTATCTGAGCAAAAGACAGGGGAGCCCACCCAGGAGGCAGGCACCTGTCTGTGGTGATCAGTGTTTGACCAAGACACTGTCTCTCACTGGTGTCACGTTGGGTGTGGCCCTTCTTTGGCTCTGGTTTCTCTTAGCTACAGGGGTCCTTCTGAAATGTATTATAACAAATAGAAATGCAGGAGGGGCCAACTTGGGGCTTGGAGAGGTTGGCCTGAAAGTCATTCTGAAATTAGGCTGTTAAAAAAAAAAAAATAGCTTGGGCCCAGTCATAATTTCCTCAGCTTCCCCACCACCTGAAAGGCCTGTTTGTAGTTATTTGTCTCTGAAGTGGGGATGGATTTACTTCTCCATGTTCTGTCTCAAGCACTTAGGTAATAAATACTACATGATTGTTTGGATCAGGGAGGGCCTGTAGTCTGTGGCCCTGGCTTTCATGGGAACCCAGAGAGTTGCCCCAGAGGTATGACTTAACCATGGGCCGGGTTAGTGTGTGTATGTCTTCCTTTCCGAGGGTTGAGGGCACAGCCATCCCTGATCCCCATGTTATCCTTGGGCTTGGGAGCTGTGGTGATGGCCATCTCTCTCCTTTCTCTGAGCTCTGGGCCTTCTTGGAAAGCCCACATGAGGGTGCCGCCTCCTGGAGTAGGACGCAGCCCTCCCACCAGCCAGCTGCACCCTTGCCAGCAATGCAGGAACATGCAGCCCACATTCCAGTGCCTACACTGCCTCCCCATCTGAAGACCAGCTAGCTCAGTTTCTTCAGGGAGGGAGGAGGTATTTCAACAGCTCTGGACAGTCTGGGAGTCATCATTGCAGACAGCCTGGTAGCTTGCTGTCTCTGCGTGGAGCACATGGTGCAAGCTTCTTCTTTGGCCCTGCTGGGGGATATGTTGCCCCATGTGGCTATGGGTTTACATCTGACCATTTTCCACAACTCTTAAGTTTTCAGCAATGTGTAGGGGGCAAGGTTGGAGATAACAGGGTTCTTGCCTGAGAAATCTTGGCTAAATTCATTCAACAAATACTGAGCACTGGCTGTGTGCCAGGCACTGTGTTAGGCACGGAAGGTACATCAACGAATAAAATTATTGCCCTTAAAAATCCCCTTAACTATCAAGGGGAAATAGATGAGAACGTATACCAAATGCAGCATGATAGTTGCTGTGCTTAGGGGCTTCCATTTTCTCCCCTAAGGATTTTTTTGGCATTGGGGCAACATTTCATTGGATTCTCAGCATGAGACTGGTACATAGAGACCTGTCTCCAGGGGCTAAGGTCCTTCTGCTACATGGATTTCATTGGCCTGGGAGGCCTGCAGGAAGACCCTGGGGTGTAATCTGTTTTTGAGAGTTGTGCCTGTAAGGCCAGCATTGGTTTGGGTGTGGTACTCTGTGAGGTCCCTCCCTTCTAGACTCTGCCTACCCCTAAGGCCTCATCTCATGCTGGGAAGGAAGCCTTCCTTCTCATCAGGGCAATGTTAGAAGTGACCCCAGTGACGTGTCTGGGGCTACCTTTGTCCTACTTGCAGTGTCCTAAGGCCTGTAATGGAACAGGAGGGCTATGAAAGCTATCCTCAATGTCCTGGGATGGGGGAGAGAGTGACTAATCACCATTTATCGACTACTTCCTATGTGAAGTATATCACATGATTTAATGCTTTCACAGTCCTGTGAAATGGGTACTATTATTGTTCCTATCTGAAAGATGAGGAAATAATGCTCACAGAGCTCTCGAAGTGCCAAAAGTGAAACAACGACCAGAATTCGAGCCTGGGTTTCTTTGATTCCAAGCCTCTTACGCTTCCTATCACACCTGTGTTCCTGTGGGCAGAACCCTAACATGTTGAGCAAGAACACTTCTGGTAAGGTATCTCTGTATATACAACTCCAGGGCTGTTCAGCCATGATGTTTTCCTTTGCCGAGGTCCCTCAAGGCTAGGGCACGAGACAGTTCTGACTCCTTCTTCACCCTGAGTCTCAGCTCATCAGCTGTGCCCCCCGATGGATTTGTGTTCCTGCCTTCCCCCGGTGACTCTTTTGCATGCAGCATTACTCAGCAGGAAGTGGGGTGACTGAGAACCTACTTTAGGGGACCTGGAAACAAGGACTCCTAATGAAGGCCTTGTGAAGAAGCCCAGTGGGCAGAGCAGACGCTCAGTCTGAGGATGCCAAAGGACATGTTCCTGTTTCCTCCCACTGTCCTTAGAAGTCCCTTGGAGATTAACCTGTTCACCCTCTTTGGTTTCTGCCCTAATCGCTAACCAGTGAAGAGTATGTTCCCCGTGCTGTGTCACTTACAGGCTCCCCATTGGTCTGCAGGCTGAATCAGCCTGGGATGAGAGGGTAGTCTTCAGCATTTGGCTTCTGCTGTTGATCTACTTCCAAATAACCTTTCTGAGGCAACGTTCAAAGTAGGGTTGGGTTCCTCCTCTGTGGAACATGGACTTCTGGGCCCAAGCAAGTTCTGCAAATCTACCTCAGCTGTCCAAGTCTTCACTGCTTATATTCCCAGTATGTAGCACAGAGCCTGGCTCCTGTCTTTTTAGTAAGTATTTGCTGAGTGAATGATGAGTGCTGAGTTAATTCCGGGTAAGTTTGAACTACAGAGTTCAGACAAAGTCTCTTTCTCTTCTGCTTCCTACTTGTGTTGATCATCTGGACGGACAGATTGTTCAGTGATCAGTATCTCTGAGCCCTCATGGCTTTTAGGGCATGATGATGCATTTACAGAAAGATTTTTTCATACACCGGAGCATGAATTCTGTCATGGAGTCAGGTAGTCTGCTGAGGAGAATAGCTTTTAGTTCAGAGAGGAGGGAGGGCCGGCCTGAGAAGCCGTGTGACAACGTGGCACCTCCTAGTTGAGAAAGAAGTTGAGGTGGCTGGGTCCAGGAACCGAGTATTGCTGACCTTACATGGGACTTGAGCATGTCATTTCTTCAGGTTAGTGAAACTTGTCCAGTGATCAAGATCGGGGAGAAAGGCTGTGTCGGGTACCACCTTGGACCTGTGGGATCCAGAGTTGGTGGAGGGAGTTCAGACTCGCAGAATCACCGCCTGAGTTGGGGTGTGTTGTAGAGTTGCAGGGTTGGGGTCATAGGCAGAGAGCGTTCTGTTATACCTGCAATAAGTGCTCCTCTTATGCCTTTAGGTAGATTTTGAGCAGGCAACCCAGGACCCAAGGGTTGGGATAGGGAAGAAGGGTTCCAGGTGCAGCCTTGTGTCTCAGGCTGGAAATAATGGCTCCTGGTCTGGGTTTTTCCCATGATTACTCCTGTTAGACAGACTATGATGTCTCGGGCCTGGGCTCTCCCTGAGCTGAGCTCAAGCTCAGTGTCTTGCAGTGCAGGCATCCAGTGCCTGGCTCCTGCTGCCATTGCTGCTGCTGCCGCCATCACTATTGGGTGCCTTTGTACTCTTGAGGAAGGCTTCAGAAAATTCCAACAGTGACTCAGCTGTAAAACCCACAGGAGCTGGCACAGAAGGGTGAAAGTGGAGAAAGTTAACAATCAGTCTAAAAATATTACTGCTGATTTGGTCTCTTGTACCCTCTGAGGTAGCATTAATGAGCTGGAACCCTCTGCCAGGTCCTCTTCTCCCCGTGACTTCCGTTAGAACTGTCTGTAGCTGATGCGGATTCCTGCCGGCATGTGAGTGGGGATGGGTGCCTTTGCTCCAGGAAGAGCATACTGTTTTTCTTAGTCACTTTTGGAAGATAAGGATTTGCCGTACACTTGGCCCCCAGGGCTGGAGGCACCTGGTAAACCTCAGACTTCCTTTGATCCCTGAGTTGTAGAGGTCAAGATAGGAGCAGAGCAAAGAGGTCAGGGCCTTGGCCACCATTGAAAGGGACTATGGGACTTCTCTCCCACACTCTCCCCCCGCTTAGTCCATCTAGGTTAATCCTTGACATCTGACTTTGATGAAGTTCTATGCCGTATGATGGGGAGTGTAGTTTGAGATCGGTCACTGGCCTACAGCATAAGGAACCTGTCACTTCCACTAGATTTTGGGTTATATGGCTTGAAGAGAGTGTCTTCCCAGGAGGTATACTTTATACTTCAAGTTAGGAAGAAGTGATTGCTCCTTCCCTTCCTGATTCCCAGCTGGTGGGAATCAATGCTTCTTACTCAGCAACCTTATATAGGGGAATATAGTCTCATGGGCTGAGCTGGGAGCAAGACAGGCTCTGTCTCTTGAAACGAGGTCCCACCTTCCCTAGAAGCCCACTGTCCCTGCTGCTTTCCTCCCTTTGATCTGTAGATACTCAAAGAACTACATATCCAGGTCCTTTGTGAGGTTGGGCTATATAGAGGGACAGTCAGGTCACTGTAGGGCATCTGACCATGAGTGACAGTGTCCAGAACTTGGCTCCTTCTGTGGGTTGAAGAAACTATCAAATCACCTAGAAAATCCTTGGCCTCTTGATATAGGTTTTCTTGTCTTCCCTGTATCTTCTAGTCAAACTCATGTATTCTTGGCCTCTTCCAATTTAATATTTGCAGGAAACTGATGTGGAGGTGCTGATGTGACCCAGGTGTGTTAATTCTGGTACACTCTGATGTGTCATGTTTGTCTGACATCACTGCCCCTTTCCCGTTTTCCTGTGTGGTTGGAATAGTGCTCAGTGGATACTCTTCCCTGCTCCTTGTATTTGAATGTAGAAGTATATTTCAGTGGTTGTGAGGATCCCAGGGAGAGTGACTCTTTTCAGCCTGTATCTATATTTGTTTAGTTCTCTTTGAAGAAAGTATGTGAAACTAGTGGAAGGAATATTGTCACAAATTTGATATGGCAAGTAACAGTACTTCTTTCAACCTCTGTTTTGGTGATGGGCTGGGTTGGGATGAACTAAGGTTTGTTCCCTCTAATTCTGAATTGCATCTCAGTCAGCACTGTGTCCTTAAATTGAATAACCTTGATAGAAGGGGAGTAGCCTCAGTGAGCATGCTGGCTCCTAGGGATATGATACTCCCTTTCTTTCAGTACTATTCATATTCAGCAAGCGTTGATCACCTGCTTTCTGCCAGGTGTTGAGCTAATTACTGCTGGAGTGGGGTGGTAAGGAATGGCCCTTGGTGTGCTTGATTGTGAAGGCAGAACTTTGTACCTATGTGTGTCTGCAAATATCTATGCAAGTGTTTCTGATGCTTTAAAAGGCTTGTTTAAAAGAAGATGATTTCTCTTATAGGCAGAGACCCCAAAGGTACTCAGTTACCATTTTTTCCCCTGGGATTCTAGTCCCTATTAGTTGTGCTTGATTTCTGTTCTCTGGTCAGATCAGTTGCCTTGAAGAAGGTGAAGAAAGTCAAATGGGCATTGACTGGTTTTCTTTCGGTCATAAAAAAATTTTTTTGTTTAGAAATTTCAAATTTACAGAAGTCACAAATACAAAATAAAAATTATACAAAGGTTACTTGTATTTCGTTTATCCAGATTCTCCTGTTGTTGACATTTACCTCATTTGGTTTATCATTTGCAATTCTCTATATGTGTATATCTCTATATATAATTTCTTTCTGTACCATAAAGAATAGAGATATTCTAATGTACATTCATGTACAGCAAAAGCTATGAACTTCAGTCAACTTAAAATTGATATAATACTCTCATTAAACTGTTGTTCATATTCCAGTTTTCTCTGGTGACCCAATAGTGTCCTTAATAGCATTTTTCTCTCCTTTGTCTCTTAGCAGTTGTCTGCCTCAAGCAGTAGGCCCACGCTCTCTTTGTATTTGCTTGATATGAGCTTACAGAGTTCTTGTCTTGAATGTTTTTCACAATGTTCAGCTTCTTTCTGGCCGTCACTTTTCCTGAAATTATTATCACAGTACATGCCAATTTTTCTAATATTCTTTATTTGTTCCTGGTTAGGTCTCTTTCCCTCTCTCCTCTCTTCCAGCACCCCCTCCCCACCCCGGCGGGGGTCGGGGGGGTTGGGGGGTATGTTTCAGAGATCAGACTCTTTGGGAAATGTCCTACATAGCCACCTTGGGTTCTTTTTTCCTCCTGTGTATTAGTTGCCATCGTGCTGTAAGAGCTGTATTTGAATAACCTACAGGGGTTTTTTTTGGCGTTACGCGGGCCTGTCACTGTTGTGGCCTCTCCCGTTGCGGAGCACAGGCTCCGGACGCGCAGGCTCAGCGGCCATGGCTCACGGGCCTAGCCGCTCCGCGGCATGTGGGATCTTCCTGGACCGGGGCACGAACCCGTGTCCCCTGCATCGGCAGGCGGACTCTCAACCACTGTGCCACCAGGGAACACCATCCTACAGTTTTTTAAGTCAAGGAAATAATTACATACGAAAGGTTCTGGGATGTGGTAAGGGGACTGATTAGAAGCTTGAAGTAGCAAGCCTCAGATTTTTCTAGATTAGTGCCTCTCAGACTTTAATGTGCACACAAATCTCCTGGGGATCTTGTTAAAATGCAGGTTCTGATTCAGTAGGTCTGGAGTGGGGCCCAAGATACATTTTTAATGAGTTCCTGCAGCGGCAAGGTCCTAGAGAAGTTTTAAGACCTGGATGATTTAGATCCCAAGGTATTGACCTCTGGAACCCGAGATAGCTTGTCTGTAGTTGATGGTCTTACAGGAATTTGAACAAAAGAGAGGTGTCGGGAACATGAAGACAAGAAGATGTAAAGTCCTGGGTATTTAAAAAAAAAAAAAGTAGGGAATGGTGTGTTACAAAGGATAAAGCAAGGAATCAGAAAGAATTGGGTCCCACTCTGTCACCAATTAGTTGACAAACTCACTACAAACACTTGCCCTTTAAGCCTTGGTTTCCTTTTGTTAAGATGGGGTAATAATACCCACTTCTTAGGGTGCAGGGAAGATTATTTACTTAATGTGCTTCCGACATAGTATTTGGCATATACTAGATGTGCAGCATGTGGAAGCTGCTCTTAGTGAATGGTCGGAGCTTGATTGCACCTGTTCCAGATTGTAGAACAGATGATTGACCATGAACTCTGAGCACTTAAGGAAGTGGAGTTCGTTAGTGGCCATTGTGGGTTGTCATGCCATTTTCTTTTTAGACAGGCTTATTATCAGATTAGAGGAGTGTTACAGACATAATCACTAGCTTTGACACGGGAATTTGACAAAGCCTCAAGATATCTTTGTGGGCGTGTCAAAAACAAAATTGTAGGTTAGTTGAGGAAGATGGATTTGTGGCTGTTAGAACAGATGTATCAACACAGTCATGAATACAGGTTGTTGTGAATGAGAAGGGTGGTCTACACTGGCACCCATATTGCTTTTTGACTCTTTCAAATACACTTCTTTAAAATCTTGGGTAAAGACGTAGTTACTGTGGCCCATATTTATCCTCCTTGATGCCCCCTGACACAAGTCCTTTGGGCCTGCCATCTCCTTGAGCGTTTTTCTGCATCCTGATTAATGCTGTGTTTCCCTGACAACTCTTGGAGCTCTGCTGTGCCACCCTTCCTAGGATTAACAAACTGCCCTTTATCTTATTTGTCTCTGGTGAACGCTCCTGCCAACTTCTGCCTCTGCTGAAGGTTTTTTCCTGCAGGATGTCACTTTCTCAAGTGGAGGCTGCATGTTCTCCCAGCCTTATCTACCTCAGGCTCATTCTTTTTGTTCTTTTTACCAATTCCCCAGTCCTTAGCCTTTTCTGAAGATCTCAATATGTGTTTTTTGTTTGTTTTAACCCCAGGCCCACTTGTCACTGTGGGTCCCTTTAACGTCCACGTGAATGACCTATCCAGCATTTTAGCCTCCATGCAGTCCACCTCCACCACCTGTGGTCGCACACCCTGGACCGCACCATCCTCAGGACTTCAGTCTTCACTGTTCCTGTCTTCCTGTTTCTCCTGTCTGCCCCTCCCCTCCTCTGGTAGCTGTCAGCACATGGCCATTGCTGCTTCTCCATTTGCTTCCAGCATCTTGACTCTCTCCTGTCTTTCACCTGTAATGCATGACCCCTTCTTCATCTCTGTTGCTGGTACCATCAACCCTGTTGTCTCATTTTCTCCTTCACACCCTCTTTGGGAAAAGCCCACAGCCCTGTGTGGGTGCAGTGTCCATCCAGGTTCCCAACGCTGCTGGAGAGAGTCGCCCAAGTCTGATTTAATCATCAGTCCCAGCCGGGCGCTGGGTACCAGCACTGTCCTCCCCAGTGTCCCTGCTCAGCCTCCTTGGCTGTCCCCACAGCAGCTCCCCAGTATCTCCCACTTACCTTCAGGATAAAATCTAAACGCCCTAATTTGGTTTTCGAAGCTCTCTATGATGTGATTGTTACCTCATCATTCACCACCCTAACCTTGTTTCTGTAAAATGTGAAGAAAGACGAGGCCCTCTTAGGGCAATGGTACCACTTTTAAGACCAAGACATGTGATACGTTAGTTTTCACAGTACTTTTTTTTTTTTGACACGTTTTGCAGCACCAAGTAGGAGCCTGGAATAAATCTTCACACCTCCTGCCCTCTCATGGTGTGAATTCCAGGGGCTTGGGCTCAGTGTTTCATTGAGGTTAGGGGTTTGTCAGGAGTATTTGAGAAATTTGACATATTTGAGAAATTTGACAAAGTATTTCTGATGGGTGTCAGAATCCAAGCGTTGAGGGACACTTAGGTTCAGCATATGGTTAAGTGCCTGGGCTTGGGAAACTGCCTTGAAAGTCCTAGTGTTTTTTTTTTTTTTTTGTGGTACGCGGGCCTCTCACTGCTGTGGCCTCTCCTGTTGCGGACCACAGGCTCCGGACGCGCAGGCTCAGCGGCCATGGCTCACGGGCCCAGCCGCTCCATGGCATGTGGGATCTTCCCGGACCGGGGCACAAACCCGCGTCCCCTGCATTGGCAGGCGGACTCTCAACCACTGCGCCACCAGGGAAGCCCGAAAGTCCTAGTTTTAAAAGAATGTTTCCTTAAGAAAGGAAGTCATAAACTAAGTAATAAACTCCTTGCTGAAGATGGTAAAGCTCCCCACTCCCCAACACACATACATGTTAGACTGGCTAGATTTTAAAAACCAACCCTACTGAGTGTTGGCCAGCATGTGGAGGGACTGAAATTCATCAGTGCTGGTGGGAGGGTAAAATGGTACATCTACTTTGGAGAACAGTAGGACAGTGTTTTTAAAAATCAAGGATAAATAAACAATAAAATAAACACATCCACACTATTCCCTGCATTTAAAAAAAAAATGAAAAAGAGTTGATAAACGTACCTTATTTTGAGCTGAGAGGGAAGTGGTTGGCCAACGGAGAGCAGGTTGGTCTGATCTTGCACATACCCTCCGTCATGAATACCCTGAAAGAATGCTTTCACTTTGATTTCATGCTTGGAGAGGTTTATTCCTGCCTCAGGAGGCTCACCACAGCCCCAGCCAGACATTCAGGCAGACTTTCAGGCTGATTTGGACCCTGAAAGAAAACCAGCTCTGATGACCTGTGTCTCACTCAGGTACTAGTGAGTAATTGTGAGGTAGAGCCAGTCACAGCCACCGTTTATTGAGCACTTTCATATGTAAACGCATTATTTTGGTTTCACCTCACAGCCTTTTTGAGGGGGATGTTTTCCCTTTTCTCCAGATGAAAAAACAAAATCAGATTAATATGGCTTCTTTCTTACCTAGCTTTGGTGCCACCATAGCTCCATGGCCAAAGCCCTCTTGCACCCCCTCCTCGTGGATAAAAGGGTGTTTTGCTTTGCTTTGGATTCCTTATTTCCCCAAGGCCAAGTGTGGGAAAATGCTGCTCTCCCCTGCTGTCCACTTTACCTCCCTTATCTTTCCTGGCCTCTGCTTCACTCTTTTTTGATGTTTAATATTTAAATATTGTGCACTGGGTACTGCTGTGCTGAGCACTTTCCATCTGCTGTCTTAATTATTGAACCCTCCTGACAATGTTATGAAATAGTTGGTATTCCACCCAAGATGCCATGAGAAAATGGAGACCCGGAGAGCTTCCCAGAGCACGCAGCCATATAAAGGTGCGTCAGACCCAGGGTTTCACCCCAAGATTGTCGTAAGCCAGAGCCGGCTTAACCACAGCATCACTCTGCTTCCATCCTAAATGTGTGAAGTCCAAGGGTGCATAGAAGAGAATCTGCATATGCTAGAATTTTGCATAAAGGAATCTCTTAGATGAGATGGTATGCTTATGCTCTCCCAGACTTCTGGGGTGTGCCGTGAAGTTCTGTATTTTAGCTATGTAGTGTTAGAAAAGTGGGAGTTCCTCTAATAAACACAGTAAGGAAGGAGTATGGTTTGAGCTTCCTAATTGTGCTGAAGGCATCTCCTATGGCAACACGGGCATGTGTGTCCAGACATTAATAGCAGTTGTGACCAGGGTCCCCAGTGGTACAGGTTCCCAGATGCTGGCCCTGACCCCGTAAGCCTGGGTGGCAGAGAGCAGGAGCTTTGCTGCTTCTGTTGCAGCAGGAAGTTGGGTCTTCAGAATGCCATCCTGTCCCTTCCGCTCATGGACCCCGGGTGTCTGTCTGCTCGTTACACTCTTAACTGCCGCTCTGTCATGCTTTCGGTGGTTGTGGCTTGGTCCATCTTGCTGGGTGGCTGTGGGAGGGAAAGGCAGGGGCTCTTGGCTGGAAAGAAAACTAAGAGGTCAGGAGACTTCCTTTTTATTTCCTCCCTTTTTTTTCTCTCTTCCTAGTATTGAGCATGCTCCACAATCCATTGGGCAGTGTCCTGGGGAAACCCCCCTTGAGCTTCCTGCCTCTGGACCCCCTTGGATCTGACTTGGTGGACAAGTTTCCAGCACCCTCTGTTAGAGGATCCCGCCTGGACACCCGGCCCATCCTGGACTCCCGTTCTAGCAGCCCCTCTGACTCAGACACCAGTGGCTTCAGCTCTGGATCAGATCATCTCTCAGATTTGATTGTATGTAACTTGCTGCAGAGTGGGGTGGGGAGAGCATGTGAGCTGGAGGTGGGATGCATGTCCACTAGAATGCAGGCTGTGAGGTGGCATGATGGGAGGTATGGAGACATGTATAGAACTTTCCATCCTCGACAGATTAGAGGGTGTCTCGTATACCCATTATACCCATCGAGCAGTACATTTCAGGACCTGAGCTGAGGACTCTACAGGTTACTCCAAGAGCTGTTGGGAAAGTTAGTTTCAAAAGTAAATATGGTAGTCCTGGCAGTGTTCTGTTTCTTGACCTCCATGGGTGTTTTCTTAGCCTTTAAACAGTATCATTTTTGTACCTTTATGTATGATACCTCAAATATTTTAACTGATGATTTTAAGAATCACAAGGTAGTAATCAGTGGGTCTAGGGTTTTAATCCAGATCTGACTCCAGCTCTTTCAGCGGCCATGACGAATCCATGAAATAATGTCTCCGAGTTAATTTTTGCATCTCCTGCTCTGCATCTACAGACACGTGTGACATGTGTGGCACTCGTGCTAAAGGGAGTTGGAAGTAGATTACGATAGATGAGGAATAGGGGATATTAGAAGTAAATATATAGGAATGGCAAGGAGAAATCATCCTAAAGTAAAATGCAATTTAAGGTGCCTTCTGAGCCTGCTTCTCTACTACCAAAGCCACTGAGCTGACTGTTCAGTGAATATAATGGCTATTTTCCTTCCCCCTTCTCCTCTGTATCCAAGACTGGCAACTCTGGTTGTTGCCATGTCCCATTCATAGCATGACCTCTTAGGGCCCACCTTGCCTCCCACCAGTCTGTCCTAGGATATGAAAGCTGGCGTTGGTGTCCCCACTACTCCCTGGTTTTATCTGTTCAGGGTGTGTTTCCAGAAGGGTAACTACAAGCAGGGCTCCTTTGATTCTCTGGGCTGCAGTTTTTATTCCCCTATAAAATGGGATTAGATGGGATGCTTATAATTCTTTTCATTACTTTATATGGGCCTCAGTCTTGGAAATTTGCCTCATAACCAGCTTTAATATTTGGGGGTTTCGTTTAAAGAACTTTTCTCTGATTCCCACCCCAAAGGTTAATTGGTGAAGGGGTATGAACAGACAAGTCACAGAAGAGGAAATAGAGGCAGTATTTGAACTTACAGGAAATATTCTATTGAGTATTTTAGCTTATTTTTTGATAAGGTGGTATCATTTCTACCCACTTAAATTAGTAGAATTTAGATCCTTGACACAAGCTTGTTTTTTTTAGAAACTTGTGTTCTCATACATTTCTAATAGAACACAGAACCTTCATAGAAAGCATTTTGGCATTCTACGTCTAGGAATCTGACCAGAGAACACACAAAATATGAAGAAGCTACATTTTATTTAAATGTTTTTAAATAAAGTTTAAAGTTTTTATTTATAGTCCTGAAAATTTGCAAAGTATCTAAATGTTTAACAGTAGGGGGAATAGGTCAGTGAAGTGTAGCTTGTTCCCTAAATAGAATATTATAAATTAATTTAAAATGGTTATGAAGACTGGCAACGTGGAGAAAAAGACTGAACTGGGGAGAAAAGAATTTGTTTAAATTATGGTATAAGGACAGCTAATCTTAACGCATAGGAAGAAAGTCTAAAAGAAAATATATCAGATATTGGTATTTTTCATAATTTCTATAGTGTGATTATTACTTCTATAAAAACTGTCCTTTAAAAACCTCTATCTTCCTTTTTTCTTCCCTAGTCAAGCCTCCGAATTTCTCCTCCCCTGCCCTTCCTATCTCTGACGGGGGGTGGTCCCAGAGACCCTTTAAAGATGGGGGTTGGGTCCCGGCTGGACCAAGAGCAAGCTGCTCTGGCTGCAGTCACGCCCTCCCCAACCAGCGCATCAAAGAGATGGCCAGGAGCTTCTGTGTGGCCATCCTGGGACCTCCTTGAAGCTCCCAAAGACCCCTTCAGCATAGAGAGAGAGGCCAGGCTACACAGGCAAGCTGCAGGTGAGTGTGGCTGGGGGCCTGGGGCCTCGTTCTCGGGCAGTGAGTAAGTGACCTTAGTTCACAGACTGGGGAACTGTCCACAAGAGGACTTGACTGCATGGTGAAGTCTGCTTCTGCACAGAGTGGTCTATTCTGAGGAGTGAGTGTTAATGGGGACACGCTTGGTAACTTTTTTGAGGCTGAGCAGAGAGGAACAATAGATAATCTGGCACACCGGGTTGTGCCTGTTAGGGGTTGGATCCATCTCTGAGTTTTGCTCTTCTGTGGAGATTGTGCACTGCTCTCGCTTTTGATTCTTTTCACGGGTGCATGTGTTCAAGAGAAACTCTGGAAATGGTGCCTAGAATTTTGTGTACCTCCCCCTTTCTAATTCAAAGATATATCAGGCACAACCCACGCTGGAGCTTTCTTCCCCAGGGCTTTCTGATTGGTATACACAGGGATGCACTGGGGGGTGGGTGGTCTATTTGTCAACCTCCAAGGTAAGGGATGTCCCCAGGTGTACTGGTCTCTCAGGAACCCTTAGATTCTGTCGTTTAAGTTACCTTAAATCCATTATTAAATCTGTTCTTCATCTTATACCAGTACTTGGAAGCAAATGAGCTGTATATGTCATTGTTTACTAGTGCTTCAGGGAGATGCTCACTGACCACTATTTTAAGGTTCTGGAATTGATTAAATGAATGTTCAGTTTCTCCATTCTCTTTGTTTCCACAGGTTTCAATATGTCTGTCTTTCTACTCACAGAGCTAGACCTGATCTCATTCTCCCCAGCAGTGCTGCTGCCCTATTTTAATGGTTTCGGCAACCTGTGTTTGTACTTCCTCTGTTGCCATTGTTTTCCTATGAAATGACTTTACTGTGCTTTTGGATGAGGCCATTATATCGACTTCTGTTTTTGTTCGCAAAATATTGCTGATGGTGCCTAATTTCTTGCTGTAGCAACACATTGGGCCTATGCCTTTTAGAGAATGGCCTTCCATGTTATTGTCCTTAATGAAAATGGTGGTTCATTTCATTAGCTATCTGCTCCAGTGCTGGAGGAGGAGAGTAAAATAGGCGAGGACTAGCCATTACCCACTAAGGTCAGTCTCTGATCTGGAAGGGCACGGACTGAGTGGGGACAGGATTAAAGACTGATACGATAGAAGGCCCGGTGGTGTCTCTTTAGGTACCATAACGATAGCTTTGGAAATGATGGGGAATTGTTCTGACTTGGAACAGTTGTGACATTCTTATCTTGTTGGGTTGCTGGTGCTTATTTTTATTGGCAGTGTCCTAACTTCTGTGAGTGATGAGTTCAGGGAAACAGTATAATGTTCCTTATTTGAACATTTGGGGAGAAGGTCCATTTGGACCAGTAAGCATTTAGGATGTTGTATGAAAAATTGTCCTGTTTACTTTCAAGTACAGGCATACCTTGTTTTATTGAGCTTCACACACTGCCTTTTTTTTTTTTTTTTTTTTTTTTGCGGTACGCGGGCCTCTCACTGTTGTGGCCTCTACCCTTGCGGAGCACAGGCTCCGGACGCGCAGGCTCAGCGGCCATGGCTCACGGGCCTAGCCGCTCCGCGGCATGTGGGATCCTCCAGGACCGGGGCACGAACCCGTGTCCCCTGCATCGGCAGGCGGACTCTCAACCACTGAGCCATCAGGGAAGCCCAAATACTGCATTTAAAAAAAAAATTTTATTTTATTTTGGAGTGTAGTTGATTAACAATGTTGTGTGAGTTTCAGGTGTACAGCAAAGTGATTCCGTTATACATGTACCTGTATCTGTTCTTTTTCAAATTCTTTTCCCATTTAGGTTATTACAGAATATTGAGTCCCCTGTGCTATATACAGTAGGTCCTTGTTGGTTACCTGTTTTAAATATAGCAGTGTGTACATGTCAGTCCCAAACTCCCAATCTATCAGTACTGCATTTTGTTTTTTTATATACAAATTGGAGGTTTGTGGCAACCCTGTGTTGTCAGATGATGGTTAGCGTTTTTTAGCCATAAAGTATTTTTAAATTAAGGTAGGTACATTGTTTTTTTAGACATAATGCTATTGCACACTTAATAGACTACAGTATAGTGTAAATGTAACTTTTATATGCACTGGGAAACCAGAAGATTTGTGTGACTAGCTTTGTTGCAATATTCGTTTTATTGTGGTGATTTGGAACGAAACCCTGCAGTATCTCTGAGGTGTGCTTATAATTATAAATTTAAATTAATTCGTATTGTAAGCAATGACTAGATAAAACTGCTTTCTGGTTATATGTTCTATGTATGAAAATAGCTTGAGTTTTGATCATTTTTACCCTACACATCTGGTTTGCTATTCCTCTCAGTTTTAGTGGAGACAGAACTAGTGAATTAGGGTTATCATACTGGGCTGACTGGTTTGGTGAGGTGTAAGTTTTCTTGCTTTTCAGAGTAGTCATGGATGTTCTCCCAGGCAGCCAGACTAGGACTGTGGCCTCTTTCCTCCTTCCTGGATAAAAGTTCACCACAGAGAAGGGCAGTGACTTTGTTAATTCTGTGACTCCTGTTTCTCTCTGTCTTCTGCCAAAGCTGTGAATGAAGCCACCTGTACCTGGAGTGGCCAGCTTCCTCCCCGGAACTACAAGAACCCCATCTACTCTTGCAAGGTGTTCCTAGGAGGTGTCCCTTGGGATATTACGGAAGGTGAGCTCTGAGACCTTCTATTTCAAGTGTTGAAGGTGGGGCATATCTTTCAGGAACAAGAAACTTGGACTTGAGGCCAAGAACTGAACCTCTGCCTGGGCACAGGGTATTACAGGAGCAACTGTGATGGGAAAGGTGCACTTCATAGACTCCTACAGTGCTTCTGTGTCTGCTGCATACAGTTGTCACCTGAGACCAAAGGTCAATTCTGAGTTGTCTGTCAAGGAGGATGAGCCCAAGAGAATACTAGTGGCCCTGTGCCTTCCTGGGGAGGATGGTGTCTCAGTTTCTCCCATTCTTTTCCATCTCTTTGCAGCTGGATTGGTTAACACCTTCCGTGTTTTTGGCTCTTTGAGTGTGGAGTGGCCTGGTAAGGATGGCAAGCACCCCCGGTGTCCTCCCAAAGGTAATATGCCTAAAGGTAATAAAGACATGGTAGGAGCTTTTTTTCCCTCCCTAGTATGTAATTGCACTGAGGGATACTGGGGTGTCACAGCTGCATGATGATAATGAGGTTTGGGCACTCCACAGCACAGAACTTTCAGCTCTCGGCACTCCTTCTCAACCTCACACATCCTTCTGTTTCTTCTGAGCCAGTGTTCCATCTGTCCAAACTCACACTGCAGTTGGAGCTGCCTGTGAAACTGCCTTGTGCACTTCCCTGCAAACCTGAACCCCAGCCGTTCCTGACCTCTCAAAACGAGGCGTTTGAAAAGCTTTCCTTTACTTGCCTTTCCTTCCCAGTTAACGTTGTTGCCTGACCTAATTCTGAGCTCCCTTTGGAGTTAGCAGGAATGAGGACCAAGCATCTGATTCCTCACTGGTCTGAAATGAGATCCCTTCCCTGTAGAAAGGAGCAGGTGCTATTTTCACTCTGCCCCATCTTCACTGAAAGTGTTCCGATGAACTGAACCAGTGGTCTAACTAGGCTTTTAAAGGAATACCTCCATCCCCTGGCCCCAGACCTGTCATCACTCCTGCCCCCAGGAAAGCCAGGCTTGCTGACCTGTACATGCTTTGTGTTGTGGGATAAAGAGCTATGTGGTAATGATGGGATCCTCTGTCCTACTTTGCCAATCCCCCTTCCCTTACTAGGGTGGGAGATGGTGTGCTTCTCCCTCCGTTGGCCTGGTTGTCCAGCATAGCAACTGCTTCCATTCAACAAGACTTTCAGGAGTAGGACAGAAACTTGTCTCACCCATAAGGCATCTTTCTCGGAAGAAACTCCCTGCCGCAAAACCAAGGCTGAGGAGTAGCCACCTGAGGGATGTTAATGCAATTTCTCCTTCCATTGGGAATAGGGTATGTATATCTGGTCTTCGAACTAGAGAAGTCTGTCCGGGCCTTGCTTCAGGCTTGCTCTCATGACCCGCTGAGCCCAGATGGCCTGAGTGAATATTACTTCAAGATGTCCAGCCGGAGGATGCGCTGTAAGGAGGTGAGTTGGCACAGTGTCCTTTCTGGATTGGGTGATTGGCATATGAGGCAGTGGATTTCATGGGGTGGGTGGATACACAGGCTGCAGACAAGTATCCCTACTGAGGAAAGAGGGCTGCTCTTCTTGCCCCACGGTGAATACAACAGAATACAACAGAATACAACACTCTCAGCTGCATTAAAAACCGCCCCCCCCACCTTTGGGCCATAATGGTATGTATGTGCTTCTGCCCATGGAAATCAAACTATCTCCCAGATCTCCTTGTATTCTAGCCAGTGCTTCTGTCCCAAACCTCTTGTCTTAGAAATGAAATTGAAATTAGCAGCTTTCTCTGCTTGGACTTAACTGAAAATCTACAGTTGTTTCTCCCTAGTCCTGCTCTCGGGCTGTGCCTTCTCACCTCCTGATCTGTGGTGGGTAGATCCCTCTTTAGCGCACACCTATTCGTGGATGATTTCTTCTTTGCCATTCAGGGCTTTATTACTATGTAGTTTCCTCCATCTGGTTCTCTCTCCTTAGGCCGTCTCTGGTATCAACTTTGTGTGCCCTCAGCATCGTGAGTCTCTAGCATAGAGCCATCCTGCCTGGGAGCCTCATTGCATATTCTTGGACCCTATCTCAGGCTTACTAAGTCAGTTTGGGTGGAGTTTAAGAAACTCCACTTTAACCAAGTTCCTCAGTGGTGCTAGTGGGTGGTGTTTGAGAACTGCTTGTCAAAGGAAGTTTCGAACTCAGGAATTAGTGTTATTTTTAAAAATTTGGTTCCAGAGTACATTACTTTTGTGATATTGGATGAGATATTTAATATAATGAAACTTCATTTCCTCATCTATAGAATGGAAAATTGAAATGCCTCTTTTAGTAAAAAGATTAGCAGTTGCCAGGGGTTATGAAGGGTAGAGGGGATGAATAGGCGAAGCACAGAGGATTTTGAGAATGGTGAAGAGACTCTCTGTGTTACTGTAATGGTAGATACATGCCATTATACATTTGCCAAAAACCCATAGAGTTACAGTGGTAAAACAAACCCCAAGTGTGAACCCTAATGTAAACCATGGATTTTGGACAGTACTGACGTGTCAGGGTAGGTTCCCTGATTGCAGCAGGTGTGCCAGTCCCGTGAGGGGTGTTGAGAGTGGGGGAGGCTGTTTGTGTGTGGAGGCTGGCGGGGGGTTATACAGGAACCCCACATTTTCAGCTGAGTTTTGCTGTGAACTGGAAGCTGCTCTAGAAAGTAAAGTCTATTAAAATCTGTAGGGTAATGGAGAAAAAAATGCTTGTTTTATTGAGATAGTCACATTGGATTTAAAATAAATGATGCATGTGACAAAGCTGGCTCTTTGTTTTACGATGTTTCCTGGTGTTAGTTCACATTTTGTCCTCTGGCTGCGCATGGTGCCCCACAGCTTCCCTGCCTTCTTTCTTGCTGCGTGGAGCTCATGTAGTTATCACAGCTTATGATGCTCTAGGACTTAACAACATGCTCCTTCTTCCCTGTCCCCTGCTTTCACAGTGAGAGGCTGCCATTGCAGCACCACAGGCCCTCACCCTCCTCAGTGCCCTGCAGACACCTTCCTGCTCCTAGTCCCTCCTCATCACCTCACAGTGTTTGAATAGCTTTCTTTGATGCATGGACTGTAGGCAGCTCTGGTTCTCATATCTCTCTGACCCTCTGTTTCCTTTGTGTTTCCCCCTCCACACCAGAGTAGTAGGTATTTGATTCCCCCCTCTCTTCTTCCCCATATCAGACAAGTTACTCACTTGTCTGGCTCTGCTCTTACCTTTAGACCCAGACTCACCTCTCTAGTCTCATGTTTTACTTGAGCCCCACCTTCCTGTGGGGCCTTCCTTTGGCATGCCCTATAATTATAAACTCTTATGTTTAAGAAAGCTTGGAAAGCGTGGTGGCCGTTGAGATGTGGACCAAGATTGTGATACTTTCCCATGGTAATGGAAAAAACGAGATGGGCTTTTGCATCTTCCAATGAAATTGGCTCCCCCTGGTAACTTCTCCCAGGCTCTCTCATTTCAAGGTTATCTAGGTCTAGAACCCATCAGACATGATTCTTCTTGTTTTCCCACCATGCCCAGGCAGTCTGAATTCTGCAGATTCTCCTGTTGAAGAATGTTCTTGATCTTGGCCTGTTCTTTGCCCAGTACCACCAGCCTTCTCCAGGTCTTCATCAGCTGTCCTGTGAACTACTGTTCTGCCTCCTTGCTGGTTTATGCCTCAGATCTCTTCCTGCTTTGAGACCTTTTTTTTTAAACAACAAAAAAAGATCTTCACAGATTAATCTTCCAAAAACACTTACTGATCATCTGTCAACTCACTTCATTCTGGAGCGTTCTGCCTGCTATGCCAGATTTTGTTCTAGGCTCAGGATTTGGAAGCAGAGGACATGGTCAGTTCCTGCCCTAGTGTCACTCTGCTCTGCAGAACCTCAGTGTTCTCCTGTGTGTGACTTTTCACACTACCTCTCTCCAGTTACTCCCACTGCTCCTGTCACAAGCCGTCTAATGAGTACATTGGGCCAGTAACCATCTCATACAGATACCTTCAGCATCCCCATCCTCTGTCCTTCAAGCTCCTATCCTGTCATTCTCTGTGAATCCTTCCTGTCCCAAGGACTCTAGACCATGCTGTCTGTTCATCAGTGTCCATGGTCCTTTGTTGGAACCACTTGGTTGAAGGTTGTAACAGTGCTAGGTTCCTCGGTATGACAGTTTGGGGCTATTTTGCTTACTCTTCAGAATGAGTAGACTACTACTCTACCATTTTTTTAAAAAACCATTTTGGACTCATGGACTCAGTAAAATTCAAGTCTAGATGTGTTGGGGTGAGGGTGGCTTGCTGAGTACCTGTGTGCCTGGGACTGTATGGGGCTCAGCTTAGCATCTCCAGAGCATGTGCCTCTCCATACGAGAGCCTTTTTCTGGCTCCCTACCAGGGCTGATATACCTTTGGGTGGTTTTTAGGTACAAGTGATCCCCTGGGTCTTGGCCGACAGCAACTTTGTTCAGAGCCCATCTCAGAGACTTGACCCCAGCAGGACGGTATTTGTCGGTGCTCTGCATGGGATGCTCAATGCCGAGGCCCTGGCAGCCATTCTGAACGACCTATTTGGTGGTGTGGTGTATGCTGGGATTGACACAGATAAGCACAAGTATCCCATTGGTAAGTGTCCCACTTCTGTGTGGGAAAGCTGGGTGGCCCCTGGGATGTAGACCAAGATTGTGATACTTCCCTATGGGAGTGGAGGGGGAGACCTGACTCAGACCTGCAGATCAGCATATACCAGCAGTATAGCATCTTTTTCTAGATAAGCCACCAGTACTGACCCCTCTGTACCCATCCCTCTCCTATCACTTCCCTTGAAGGGGAGAAAAATGGATAGGAGCACTATAGGAGGTGAAAATGAAACAGGAACTTTGGTTAGAAGCTCTGAGTTCACAGCCAAACCAGTCTGAGACAACAGGTAATATCTCATTAAAAGGCCAGGACTTTCCTGAACTTTCTTGGTTTCCTTTGTTAAGAGGCCTTGAAGAGCAGCCTTGTCTAGGGTCAGAGACCACATGAGGCTGAAGGAAGACTCTGGGTGACTCAGCCAACAGAGTATGGTCATGGCCTATGCTGCCCTAGTGTAGGGGAGTCTGGGGGGCCTAACCACTGGGTTTTGGTCAGCCCCACTGGGAAAGGAGGGCAGTTTCCCAGTCGTGGTAGAATAATCTTAGTGGTGGGGTTTGGAGGTGGAGCAGAGCCTCAACTTCCTGATCAACACATGGCTAACCCACCTTCCCACATGCTCCATCTGCCCACCCACACAGAATCTGGTCAGGAAGGAGCATCATGTGCCTTTCAGTGCCGCACCGCAGATTGAGAACAGGGACTTCAGAGGCTGCAGGGGCAGAGGCGGCACTTGGCAGGATGAGGCTGCTTCTGGCTCCCCTGCTAGGCTCTGGAGTACCTCCAGGCCAGGAGGGCCTTGACTGCTGGGCCTGCCTTCAGAGAGGTGTTCTGTCTGCATCTTGCTTTCCACTCTGAACCCTTGTAACCGTGCCTGTGCATCTGCCTACACGGAGGAGTCTCTTCCCTCCCCATTGTGGTCAGCAGGTCCTCCCCCCATTCCTGAGGGGGTTGTGCCGTCATGGTCTACAGCTACACTGTCTGATACAGTGCCACCAGCTAAATGTGACTCTGAGTGCTTGAAGTGTGCCTAATGCCACATGTTGAAATGATACTATTTTGGATATATTGGGGTAAAGAAAATAAATTAATTAAAATTAATTCCACTACATTTTTCTTCTTCATTCCACTACATTCATTAAATGCGGCTACTAGAAAACTTAAAATTACATAAGTAGCCCACATTGTATTTCTGTTGGACAGCACAGCACTGGTCTAGGAACAGGGTTTCCTGAGTGTTGACAAGTGGCGTTTGGGAGAATTTGGCTGGAAGGTAAGTTTTCCTGTTTTTCCTAGGGTCTGGTCGCGTGACTTTCAATAACCAACGTAGTTACCTGAAAGCAGTCAGTGCTGCTTTTGTGGAGATCAAAACCACCAAGTTCACCAAGAAGGTGAGTGGGTTGGTCTGTACCCTCACTCTGGGCCATCTGAGAGGGGTCTGGGCCAGCCACTACCCAGGGCAGGCCTGAGACGGAAGCTGTCCCTGTCCTGGATATGCTCTGGGGAATGAGCCAAGCTTCCGAGGACACACTTGAGGTTTGGGTTTGGGAGGGGCCTGGTCTTGGTCGACTCGGGGGGATGGGAGCTTGGGACTGTTGAGCCTCCTCAACATGTGGGGTGCCTTCCTGTGCTGTGTTATTTGGCCAGCTTTGCGAGGCAGCCTGACCTCTATTCTCCAGCCTGACCTGCATTTTCTGATAGCTTACTTGTTGCTGGATGATAGAGTGCCATGGTCCGGTTTGCTGAGAAGACCAGGCAGTAGTGAGTGTGGTTGCACACACTCTGTAGAGCCAGCCTGGCAGCTTCTGCAGTTTGGGCACCTGCCATCAAGGATCTCTGTACTCTCTGCCTATGGTTCTCTCTGGGCCCCCCTTAAAACAGGAAACCCCCTGTATTCATATGGATGGCCCATAACATGCCCTTCTCTTCTGGCCCATTTGGCCTCCTGGTGAGAAGCAGCCACTTCATTATCCTATTTTGCTTTGTGCAGGTTCAGATTGACCCCTACTTAGAAGATTCTCTGTGTCATATCTGCAGTTCTCAGCCTGGTCCTTTTTTCTGTCGAGATCAGGTGAGTCCCCTGGGCACTTGAGATGTTTATAAAATCCTCGCCCTCAATTAAAGATTGTCATGTCTCATTTGTTACATGGAATGTTGGAGTTCTCAGGTACCTTGCGATTGTCTTAAGAGCATAGAAGAGGCAGCAGTAATGTTTGCTGATGATCAGACCAGAGACGCACTTGACCCAAAACTGTTGGGAAAGCTCGTTGAGTCTTGATACTTTGGCCTTCTCCTTGCCTGGGATGTTGGTTTTCAGTGTGGCACTATTGGTAATGGTGGTTTTTGAAGACGATAGGAACCTGCTGGGTGTGGTCAGCAGTACCTATGAGCCAGGCACTGTTGTTCTAAGTCTAAGGCCTTCTAGATTGATTTTCCCCTATGCATGGGAGCTTGCTTTATTTACTTCTGAACCTCTGGACTGTTTTGATATTTGTACCTGGTTTGTACCCAGTTGTCAGAAGTAGGCAGAAAGCAGCATGGCAGTTTTTATTGAATGTTTCTGGGTAGTGGAGCACAGATCTGGATGTATTTGGGCAGTGCTTCTCATAGTCTAATGTATATACGCATCACCTAAGGATCTTGTGTAAATGCAGATTCTGATCCAGTAGGTTTGGAGTGTGGCCTGAGATGCCTTGTTTCTGACAAGTTTCCAAGTAGTGCCAGTGTTGCTGGCAACAAGACAAGTTTGGGACGTGTTCGAATACTAGCAGTGCATCCGTACTTGGTTATTTTTGCAGTGGTGCTATCACTCGGGTTTGGAGTCTCTGGGTAGACAGTAGTTAAACTGAGGCTGCAAAATGAGGATGTGAAGTAAGTTTGGGTTGCTGGGTAAAGCCTGAGAATAAGTGTATCTCTGAATAGCCTCTTCTAGCAGGCTTTTGTGTGTGTGTATCTTCCACAGATGATCCCCATTTTTAGATAATTGCTCAGAAGGTAGTGGCTTGCCCGGGCTAACACAGCCAGCGGGAGTGTGGGCCTGGGACTGAGGGTAGTGCCCAGTGACCTCTCCTCACTTAGTGTGACGAGGAAGCCGTGCTGACTGGCATTAGGATCCGGAGTCAGTGTCTTTAAATGTTCTCCCATGTTAGCAGGCGTGTGCTACAGCTGCTCCATAGGAGGTGGGAAGGGCAGGGGACTGGAAGAGCAGCTGTGGTGCTAAGAGGAGATGAGGGAAGCTGGCACAGTCTCTACACAATAGGAGCCCAGCATGCTGGATTAAGTCTGGGCACCTGTAGAAACAGGCAGTGGATTTGCCATGGTTTGGTCACGCCTCTGTTGGGGATGAGAGGGATCCCCAGGACCATCTCTTCTAACCCCACAGAGGCCATCAGGAATCGCCCACTCCCTCTCAGGCAGAGCAGGCAGCTCATGCAGCTGCCCCCCTGGCTGGTGCTGACACAGGCCTGGCTTCTCTTTGTTTTTCTCCACTCCACCCAGGTGTGCTTCAAGTACTTCTGCCGGAGCTGCTGGCACTGGCGGCACAGCATGGAGGGACTGCGCCACCACAGCCCCCTGATGCGGAACCAGAAGAACCGAGATTCCAGCTAGAGGAGCTGGCCTTGCCCAGTGGCCTGTGGCGCCTGAGGCTGGCAGGTCAGGCAGTAGCCTGCACCACCCTGCCACTGGCCACCAGGGAGCTGGCTTCCCGAGGACAAGGGAAAATCGTAGTCACCTTTGCACTTGCTGAATCTGTCTTTGTTTCTGCACTAATTAATGCACAATGAGTTTTGTCGGGTTTTGTTTTCAGGGGGTGTGCCAGGGCAAGGACCCTCAGGCTCACCCTCCAAGCGACTCTGTAGTTTTCCCAGATTTTAGTTCCTCATTTTGCCGATGAAAAGCAAAAAAGAACTACGTGTCCAGAAGGTATTGACACGATGCCTACATCTAGGTTTATTTATTAAAAGCGCTTTTTTACATTCCTTGCAATACTGATGGTGATGATGTGCAGGTCTCATTGGTTTCATTCTTGCAGTTGCCATACAGTGCCTTTCCATTTATTTAACCCCCACCTGAACGGCATAAACTGAGTGTTCAGCTGGTGTTTTTTACTGTAAACAACAAGGAGACTTTGCTCTTCATTTAAACCAAAATCATATTTCATATTTTACGCTCGAGGGTTTTTACCGGTTCCTTTTTACACTCCTTAAAACAGTTTTTAAGTCGTTTGGAACAAGAGATTTTTTTTCTTTCCTGGCAGCTTTTAACATTATAGCAAATTTGTGTCTGGGGACTGCTGGTCACTGTTTCTCACAGTTGCAAATCAAGGCATTTGCAACCAAGAAAAAAAATTTTTTTTGGATTTGAAACTGGACCGGATAAACGGTGTTTGAGTGGCTGCTGTATATAGTTTTAAATGGTTTATTGCACCTTCTTAAGTTGCACTTATGTGGGGGGGGAGGGTTGATAGAAGTTTTTAATCACAAAGTCACAGGACTTTTTTCTTTTGTAACTGAGCTAAAAAGGGCTGCTTTTTGGTGGGGGCAGATGAAGGCTCACAGGAGCCCTTTCTCTCAGAGGGGACAAGTACCCTTCCCTTATTTCTTTCATTTGAGAAACGTATGAAGCAACAGTTGCAGTTGACTGAAATGCTACTGGAATTTGAAAACTTGACTTTTTCTTTTCTTTCTTTTTTTTTTTTTTTTTTTTTAAAAAAAAAAAAAAACAAAACGACTTGCCCCTCTTTGGGAAGCTGTGTGCCAAAGAACCAGTGTCATAACCCCCCCCTCCTCCCTCCTGCTGAGCTGACGTTGCATTGTTGCATATCCCAGCTACTCTGTGGGTTTTGTGAAGCTGTGTGTGAAGTCTCTACCTCATTGTAGTATATGCAGGCAAGACTGCACTCTCCTACAGATGTGTGGAGTAAGCTGTGGTGTAGTTTTTTTGGCACATAATAAACACGTTGCAGCAGAGTTCTGGTTTTGTCTCTGTGTCTGAGCTGTGGGGAAAAGCGGGCAGTGGGACACCAAGATTCCAGAGTAAAAACCCACATTTCCTTGGATCTTCTGTGATGAGATTCCAGCCCAGGTTGATAGTGGGGCCATGTGGGGACTTGCCCCTGTAAGTCCTTCTTGGTCACTTCTGTGGTCAAATGCACCTCGGAGGTGCCTCTCTATGGTCAAATGCACCTCGGAGGTGCCTCTCTAGTAAGTGGGTACCTCTAGTCCAGGTATGTAAAAAGCCCTCACAAATAAACTTCTTGGGGCTCCTCTTCTCATAGTCCTAGACTCAGCTTGGAGGAACTGGAGGCATAGCTCCCCAGAGGTCGGCACGAGCCACTTGTTCTCAGCTTCTCCTGTAAGCCTCAGAGCTGATTCTTCTTGGGAGGCTTCCTATCTCTTGGAGTCACCTGTGCTGACCCAGTTCTTTACTGAGGGGGAGTAAATTTTTGCTGTTCTTCAGGACTATCATCTGGACTCTTTCTCACAGGCGGGATCCCAGGATTTGTGAAAGGGTCTGCTGATGATTTTTTCAGGTAGGTTGTTCCTGGGCCCTGCTGCTGGAGTGATCTTTGGAAGATTCCATTTTAGTCTGCAGTGGAGGGAGCCCTGCACACTGAAGCATCCGTTCCGTGAGAGGTACAAGAAGTCACTATCATAGGGGGTGGGGAGTCCCTTCAGCCAAGAATGAGAGGCCTCATCTTTCTCTTGAGGCCTGACTGGCAGCAGCATAGTTTGAAGTCTGCTGGTAAAGTAAACTGCATCTCTCTTGAAGGAGAGTCTGACTCTCCCTTTTGGTGTCCTCGTCTGTCCTATTCAGAGAGTCATCTCTTCTCCCCTTTGGCTCCTCTCTTGTCCAGGTGCTACTTTCAGGGCAAGGGCTTCCTGTCCTTCAGCCTTCCATTCTCAGTCAGTTCAGAGACTGACTGGACTGTCCAAGGTGACCAGGAGTTGAGTTGGGGGATGAAGCACAGCCTGGTGCCCCTTAACTCATCCAAACTGGGCAGCCCAGTCTTAATCTTTAAGTCAGGCGGGGGCCTGGAACCCACTTAAGCAATGTTGGAGATAAGGAGCAGGGCACTCCCGAGGCTAATGAGGCCACCAGGGGTAGCCTGTGCTGGTGGCCTCAGAAGGACCTGGTTTGCGGATGGGTACAGCAGGAACAGCCTTAAGACGGTGGTTGGAGAGTGCCTCAGCTGGGAGCGCTACAGGTGAACTGGGCCCTTAAACATTTGAGAACTTGCTTTGTGCTGGGCACTGTTCAAGGCAAAACAGCCATACTGTCATGGAACTCATCCCTGGCTGAGAAAATTGAGACAAGTCACTGTGACGTGCTAAGAAATACTAGAGCAACTTTAAAAGGATAGCAATGCTAAAAAAAAATAAAAGGATAGCAGTGTTACTTTGTATAAATTGGAGGGAAAGCTCCTCTGATAAGGTGACGTTTGAGCAAAGACTCGGAAGAAGTGAGATAATTCTCTGCCAGTTGTACCTGTGTCTCCAGCAGGCTAGACACAAGTCTGTGACCCATGGATTGGGTGGGGATGGTGCACGGCGCCATCCCCTACTTCCTCTCTTTTCCGCGCTCCCGCCTTCCCGATGGCTCTTAAGCCTTCATCCCTCTCCCCAGCATGTGTGGGAGAGATGCGCCGCTCTTAGTCTAGGGCACTTAATGGGCGACCTAACCACTGAAGAAGGGTCTAGAGAAACCTGCGTTAAGACCACTTTAGGCGGGGCGGGGCGGGTCAGCCACTCGCCACGCCTACTGGATGGCGATTGGCCGTACTTCCGTTCCATTCCTCCCCGCCCCGCTAGGGGTCGCTGTGCTGCGCTACAGTCGGCTCAGCGCATCTCACTAGGCGGAAGCGGCGTTCCGGCCTGCGCTTTATAGGCCTCTCTTGTACTTCCTGTTTCCTTTTTTTTTTTTACCAAGGACCAGCCGACATGGTAGGTGTTTTTGTCTCCAAGCTGGTACCCCCCACAATCGTCCTCCATCCGCCGCTTAGCGCGGCCCCCAGCCCTCGAGGAGGGGCGCAGTACCCTGTGAGGCCGAAGCCTCCGTGGGCGGTTGGCTTCCGCGTTGACCCCGCGCTCCAGCACTGCCCGGCCGGCCTTCTCCCCTCCTGGGCTCAGACCTAGCCCACGAACCCCACTCCGGTCAGGGCGTGACGCCGTGCTGTTCCCCGGAGGGGGTTCCTGAGTCGCGAGTGACCCTGTGTTCTCCACCCGCAGGGCCGCGTTCGCACCAAAACCGTGAAGAAGGCGGCCCGGGTCATCATTGAGAAGTACTACACGCGCCTGGGCAACGACTTCCACACCAACAAGCGCGTGTGCGAGGAGATCGCCATCATTCCCAGCAAGAAGCTCCGCAACAAGATCGCAGGGTGAGTTCAGTCGGCGCTCGGCCTCCAGGGCCTGCTGGGAGACGGAGAGCCGTGGCTCCGCGGGTGGGTCGTGGGAACTGGGTTAGCACTAGTCTCCCGCTGCGCTGAGAAGAGCGCTGGAGGTGTGCCTTTGCGGGTTTCTTGGTGGGGTTGTCTTATGTTCGCGTTGTATTTGGCGGTTTGACTGGCGGTGGCGCTTGGACGAGGTTAGCCACAGTCGACCTCTGGAAGACTAACGTTAAGTAAGGGCGTACGTGATTTAATGCTAACTTATGTAAATTGGAATTCGAAGTAAAGAAAATGAAGGCTGGGAGGAGGGGTCGTGAAGGTTTGTTGGGAGTACTTGATAGCTTTGAAAGCGAATTTGAATAGAGAGGATGTGCGACACCAAAGGAACAGGCATGCCTAGGTAAGCGGAGCTGCGTGTGGAGGTTTTGTGTGTGTAGGAGGTTCAGAGTCAGGGCCCCCAAGGTGGTGAATCCTCTCCCTTCTCACTGCGATAAGAGAACTAAAACTCCTACATACACATCCAGACGTTCTGGGTACCAGTGGGAGCCAGTGTGTGTTCTTGGGCGTTTGTACTTTGTAGCTATGTCACACATCTGATGAAGCGGATTCAGAGAGGCCCAGTGAGAGGTATCTCCATCAAGCTGCAGGAGGAGGAGAGAGAAAGGAGAGATAATTACGTGCCTGAGGTAAACTTTCTGGGTCTTATTCTGGACCTCTTGTTCATCCTGAAAGAGAGAGCAGGTTCCTGAGAACCGTTTCAGGTACCTGGTTTTCAAAGGGACCTCAGCTGAGTGTCCATATACCCCTTGACCAGCTGTAGGTGCCCATTATACCTGCCTGTATGTTAGCTTCTGTTCTGCCCTGTTGGGATCATGTAAGTCCATTCTGTTTTATACATGAGAGCCTTTTAATGATGTTTGTTTGGTGACTTATGTCTTCTGGTTTGATTATTTGCCCTAGCATAGGATTCCTGAAGTATAAACCCAATCTTAAGGTTTTCTAAATACTGAATTCGTGGGATCGTATTGTATCCTCTCTATGCCACCCATCCCCGTCCCCCACCCCCTTTTTTTGTCTCTCATAGGCAGGGAAGGTGAGAGATAACTCATTGCTATTTGGGGCCTGCCTTGTTCCTTCTAGGTCTCAGCCCTGGATCAGGAAATCATTGAAGTAGATCCTGACACTAAGGAAATGCTGAAGCTCTTGGTAAGTGTTTGCTGAATTCCTAAAGTAGGGCTTTCCTGGACCAACCATCAGTAGCTTTCTACTATGGGTAATACCTCTAGGTAACATTTACTGAGTGTTTAAAATATATCAGGTAATCTCAACGTTTCTATATGGTGTTTCCCTTTCCCTCAGTATGTCCCATGAGGCACATCCTGTTATTTACATTTTATAGATGATGAAATGGTAACTTCAAGGTTAGTAGGTGGCAGGGATGGGAATCCATCCACCCTTCTAACCACTAACCTAGACTGCCTCCAAAGTGGGTTTAGCTAGTTATTGAAGGTTCAGTTTGCTCTCCACACGAAGATAACTCCCAAATCCAGTGGCTGTTCTCCCAGGACTTACAGAACACCCCTTCTCTCAGTTCCTTCTGTTCTCTTCTTGATTTTGTGGCTGGCTTCTCACATTTACCCCCTTGGTTCCATCCCTAGTTCTTTTTTCATTCTGCCTGCTTACTTCTGTGTCTGTATGCTAACCACTCAAATGAGCTGTGGTCTCATTTCCAGTTGCTAACTGGGCACTACTTAGGTGGTTCAGCTATCTTCAATACAGTTTGATAAATGTCTCTTCTGTGATATATCTTAGCACTTTAGCAGTTTGGTGAAAGCATGAGCTTCAAAGTCCAGGGGGCAGTTGGTGATTTAGAGCAACTTTATTTTTCCTTTTTATGTTCTTGAAACGTCTAAGACGTTCAAAAAGATAATAGAGTAAACTCCCATATACTACCACCTAGTCTCAGAAAAACATAACCAGTACAGCTAAAGCCTGCTACAGATCATTTTCTCCTGAAATACTACTCTGGAATGTATCTTTTTAGTTTCAACTGTAAAATTGATTTTTGAGGATAAAATGAGGAATTAAATTCTGGTTATATGGTGGGCCCTTGGGTTCTTTTTTTTTTTTTTTAAACATCTTTATTGGAGTATATTGCTTTACAGTGGTGTGTTAGTTTCTGCTTTATAACAAAGTGAATCAGCTATACATATGCTCTTGGGCTCTTTGCACTTAGATTGAGCCACCTTAAAGGCAGGCCCTGACCTTGTCCTACCACTACTCTACCCGGGCCCTTCACAAATGTTGATTGCATAAGTGATGCCTCCTACCTGAGGGCTGGTCCTGGAAATGAAGTGGCACTGTATATGCCTTAGAGTAGTGATTCTCAAAGGGACAGACTTTGCACCCCCCAGGGAACATTTGGTAATATCTGGACACATTTTTGGTTGTCACAGCTGGGGAATACTAGCAGACATTAGTGGATAGAGTCCAGGGATGCTGTTAAACGTCTTAAAGTGCACAGGATAGCTCTTCCATGGCTGACTGTGGAGGATCCTTCAGATCGCAGGTAGACCCCCTACAGAGTTTATTGCTCTGGGGTGGGGAGGAGAAGGCTCTCTTGGTTTTCTTCAGGGTCCCACCAATCTGACCCCAAGGTTGTGGAGGCTGACAAAAGCATAGCCTAATGGTGGTGCCGGGGCTCTGGACACAGATCTCACCAGTACAGCCACACTAAGCCCCTTTTTATTGTTCCAGGACTTTGGCAGTCTGTCCAACCTGCAGGTCACTCAGCCTACAGTTGGGATGAATTTCAAAACACCACGTGGAGCCGTTTAAATCTTTCTGCTGTGCTGTAATATTTTCAATAAACCTCGGACAACAACCGTGCCTGTGTCATCTGTGGGGTTGGGTGCCGGTGGAGCTAAGGGCAGGAATTCTTTCTCAAGGGAGAAGTATCCTGAAGAAGAGTGGTCTGCAGTGTGACGCATCTGTAAGTGGCCTATGGGCAGCGCCCATACAGATTATGGATGTATTAGGAGGCCTGAGCCTGGACACCTGCATCACTGCTTTGGTTGCCAGCTCTACCCTTCTTGGTCCTCACAGGCCCTAAGCACGCACTCTGGCTTCAGACAAAAGTCAGGAGATGTCTTTCCCTCCTCACCCTGTATGCCCTGCTTGTTTGCACTTCAGCCTCTTCTGAGTACATGCAGTTTGGGTTAATGAACCTGCCGGTCTTGAAAGGGTAACGCTCCTCACGTGTGTGAGGGTTGGGCTTTCTGTGGGTGGGAGATAGGATGGGTGTGGAGGCCAGTACCTGGAGCATAGGAGATTGAATGAGTGTGAATGGATGTGTGGGGGAGGATCAGTGAAACACAAGGGGATGTGTCAGTTCAAGGGAGGCCGAGCTCACTAAATGGATCCCACTGGGTGGATCCCGGGTGGGTGGATCTGAGCTTGGGGAGCTGCTGAGGCTGTGGGTCCAACTCTGTTGTGGAGAGTGCTCGGTTGGGCTGGTCCCTGCTGAGCAGTGGGAGGACAGCTTGCAGCACAGGCTCCTCTGCTTGACTGTCCTGGGCTGAGCTGGGCCTGTTTGTGTACGTGTGCATGTCAAGATCTCTGCAAGGTAGTGGCAGGACCTAGGTCAGTCTGGCTCTCCATTGATCGTTGCACATCTGGTTCTGTCAGGCAGATATGTGCAACAAACATCTTAAAAATGTGTATTGTAGCAATACAGAAATTGTAACAATTTTGATACAATTTCAAACTTGAAAAGTTGCAAGAATATATAGCACAAAGAGCTTTAAAATACTCTTACCTGACCTCAGCTCACATTTTGCCCCAATTGCTTTATATTCTGTCTCTATACACACTTTTTTTTTCTGATCCATTAGGATCAAGTTAGAGATGGGCCCTTTTGTTCCAAATATTTTATTGTCAGTTTGCTAAGAACAAGCATAACGGCAGATCAATGATCATAATCGGGAAATCTAACATTGATATGATACTGTTACCTAATCCATAATCCATTGTAAAATCTTGCCAATTTTCCCAATAATATCTTCCATAGTTTTCTTTCCTGGTTCGGAATCCATCCCAGAATTACTACATCTAGTTCTCCTGTCCTTCAACCTTCTTTCCATGTCTGTCTTTGGAAAGTATTGGCTGATTTTGTAGAATGTCCTTCAATTTGGGTTTGATGTCAGCTCACAATTAGATTTAATTAAGCTTTTTTCTGTAGGGATACAGATGGTCCCTGACTTAAAATGGTTCAGTTGAAGATTTTTTGACTTTAGGATGGTGTGAAAGTGATGTATATTCAGTAGAAACTACTTCAAATACGGAATTTTTATCTTTTCCCAGGCTAGTGATACGTGGTAGGGCTCATGATTCTGGGCGGTGGCAGTGAGCCACAGCCCCTAGTCAGCTATGTGATCTCAAAGGTAAACACCCAATACACTTAACTATTCTGTACCCATACAAACATTGTTTCACTTTCAGTACAGTGTTCAATATGTGAGATACCCAATACTTTATTATAAATGGGCTTTGTGTTAGATGATTTTGCCTAACTGTAGGCTAATGTGTTAGGACATTAAAAATAGCCTCAGCTAAGCTATGATGTTCAGTAGGTTGTGTATTAAATGTATTTTTGACTTAGGGTATTTTCAGTTTACGATGGGTTTATTGCAACATAACCCCATCATAAGCCAAGGAAGATGTGTACCTCAGAAGCGATACTGTGTACTTGATGCATCATATTGGGAGGCACAGAATACTTGGTGAGTTTTAGTGATGTTCACTTTGAGCACTTGGATTAAGGGGCACCTGTCAAGTTTCTCCACTGTAAGTTGTAAGGAGGTATTTCGAGGCTAAATATCCTGTTCTTCAGCTTTTCACTCACTAGTTATAGCATCTATTAATATTTTAACTCCATTATTACCTTTATATTTATTAGTATTGTACAGTAAGGGAAGAGCTTTCTCTTAAAACTTTCCATTTTTTGGTGTGGAGTCGGGCATTCTCAGCAAATACTCTAGCCTTCTAAATACAGCTCCGTATAAAGAAGCCTTTGCTCTTGGTTTTTGGTGTCAATGATGAGGAAAGGGGTGGGCTTTCTTTATGGGGGGAGAAATTAGAGCTGGGTTAAAATTACCAATGGATAAGAACATTAACAAAATGCCAAACCAGCAACAAGGCTGTCTGCCACACTCACCCACTAGGAGGCAGTGTCATTGCTATTCCACATCTGCCTGGCTCCTCTACCTCTTCGGCCCTGTGCTCCAGATAACTTAGATGAGGGATGGGAAGGGTAGGGGGAGGAGGAGGGAGCCGACTTGGGCCACACGAAGCAGCTGTTTATCCTCTATCAGTGTCGAGGAGCTTCTCTAGGCCTTAGTTCTTTTCATCTGTAAAATAAGATCTGTGCTCATTAGAACTTCCTGTGGAGCTTGTTAAAAGCAGGTGGCCAGGCCCTGCCCCTGATTTGGGCCGTGATTTGTGCTTCAGGAGGTGGGTGGGGCCTGCACGGGTGTTTTCACAGGTACTTGCTGGCAGTTCCAATCCCAGCTGGGTTTGGAAGCTGCCAGCCGAGCGACTAGCACTGGCTGGCCCTCTGTGCAGTCTCCCATGTTTGGGGTCAGATAATGCTCTTCGCATAAAATAGACGAGAGTCGTCTGCCTTCTGTGTCACAGACTCTGCTTCTTCAAGATTTGAAAGTGCCCCAGGAAAGTTTCGGAGGTAATTATCTTCTTTTTTTCTATATTGCCCTTAGTTGTGTTAAAGTATAATTTTCAACAAAGTGAAATGACTCTCATACAGATGAATATAAAATGAACACATGTTAAGCATTTTTAAAAACTCAGAGAACTGAGATGTTACAGTCAGTTCAAAGGAGAAGTCAAGGACAAATTTGGAGTAAAAGAACATTGAAATGAATTTATAAATGGACACAAGACTGACTTCTTCCACAGGAGGGAAGTCAGCTGAACCTCTACGCAACAGAATTTATTTACTTGCATTTGTCTATAGATAAGAATTATTTGTATTATCAGGTATCTACAACTTAAACAGAGTTGTAAAATAGCTCCAAGGCAGTGAAAGGTGCAGAGCCTCTCTGTAGAATCCAAATCAAAACCCAGGTTGTTGCTCTTAACAGTTGAAGCACAGATTTTCCCCTCTATCTGTAAATTCATATTCTCTGTATTGCCTATGTTGTTAATATTTTTAATTTTATTTGTATATAATTATTTATAGTTTTTCTCTCATAATTAGGAAAACTCCCTGTTATTATGTGTCATTTTAAATGTTATGTTTGTTTTCTTTTCTGAATTAAACTTGTCAGATGTTTGATTATTTTATCCATAGTTTCAAAGAACTAGCACTTGGAGGTGTAACTTTCTTTCTACTTTACTTGAGGTTGCCGCTTTTCCTCATTAGATACTGGAAAAAAACAACCGTGTTCAATTTTGAGGAATGTGAGTAAAGCTCATTTTCTTTTTCAACTGCAGGGGTCAGCAAACTATGCGCAGCTGCCTGTTTGTGGGTAAGCCATGAACTAAGAATGGTTTTCACATTTCTAAATGCTTTAAAACAATAGCAACAACAAGAGAATACTGTGGCCTGTGGAAATGATACGAAATTCAAATCAGTATCTACATACAGAGTTTCATTGGTTTGCAGCCACATTCGTTTACAAATTGTAGATGGTTGTTTTCCTGATGCGCTGGCTGAATTAAAGTTGCCACAGAGACAGTACGCAGCAGTGTTATCACTTTGCAGTACAGATTGCAGTTATACATTTATAACTCAATAGTGTTTTGAGGGCCATACCTATCACCATATCGTGACATTTAATTTTTAAAAAATTATTAGTGCATGCTTAACGTTAAAGAAAAAAGAGAACACCCTCCCCCCCACCACCCCCCCCGTTTCGGAACTCGCAGGGCAACGGCGGCCGGGGAGGGGATGCGCGTGTGCCCTGGGCCCGGGCCCCCCAGGAGCCATAATCCTGGAGGGACCCGCTCCCAGGAGTCATGTCCCTGCACCCTGGCCCCCGGGAGACATAATCCCTGCGCCCCGGCCAGGCTCCTAGGAACCGTGTCCACAAGTCTCGGGGGCCGGCGTGGCAGGTGCCGGGCTCACTCCGGGAGGGGGCGGGCGCCGCGAGCCCCTTCCCGCAGGGGCGCCTGTGCCGCGGCCCGGCGGCCGAGGAGCCTGGGGGGCGCGAGGGACAGGAGTGCAGCGGACAGAGGCCTGGGCACCGCCGGTCCGTGTTGCTGTTTACGCTGCGGGCGCGCAGTGCCCCTTGCCCGCCCGCCCGCTGCTCCCCCGCCCACTCCAACATGCCCTCAGTGCGCCTGCCGCCGCGCCCCAGGCGCTAGACCGCACGGCTGCCATGGGGAATGGGATGAAAACGATCCTGCCTGGCCTGTATATCGGCAGCTTCAAAGATGCCAGAGGTGCAGAGCAATTGAGCAAGAACAAGGTGACACACATTCTGTCTGTGCACGACAGCGCCAGGCCAGCATTGGAGGGGGTTAAATACCTGTGCATTCCCGCAGCAGATTCACCATCTCAAAACAAAGGTATTAAATTCATCCACGAGTGCCACCTGCGAGGTGAGGGCTGCGTTGTTCACTGCCTGACCTGTCCGGCGTCTCCAGGAGCGTGACTCTGGTGGTTGCATACCTCATGACGGTCACCGACTTTGGCTGGGAAGATGCCCTGTGCGCTGTGCGTGCGGGGAGGTCCTGTGCAAACCCCAACCTGGGCTTCCAGAGGCTGCTCCAGGAGTTTGAGGAGCACCAGGTCCATCATTTCCGCCAGTTGCTGAAGGAGGAGTATGGAGAGAGCCCTTTGCGGGATGCGGAAGAAGCCAGAGGCATTCTGGCCACCCCAGGGATTCTGAAGTACTGGGCCTCTCTCAGAAGACTGTAATGTACCTGAAATATTGCAAAGCCAGAGTTTAGGTGCTGCCCAGAAGAAAAGCAACCAGAGTTCATTTTTCAGTGTCCAGAAGTAATTTGTGAACTCGCCTGTTTTCATTTTAAACAATACATATGCAATTGTGTCATCAAAAAAAAAAAAAAAGAGAAAACTGGGCTTTAAATGTTATGTTTTTAAGGTATGAGTAGCCCATTCGGTAGGCAAGGGAAGCTGTTTAACAGTGGTGGGTTAATTTCTCTGGAAGAAACGTGTGCAGAGTAAGTAAACTTATTTAAAACTATTAGCCTTTGGGTGCAAATGGTTGCTTAAAGGGGTGAGAATGGTTGCTCAAAGAGTTGAGAACATTGGGAACAATATCAGTAGTCAATTCAAAACAAGGCAAATGATTTTGAATGGTTTTCCTTGGTTCTTGATGAGTCAAAAAATGTTACCAATACTGCTCAGCTGTTTATGCAAGAGTCAGTGCCAACTTTGAAGAGTCTAAAGAATTAGCCTCTAGAATAATCTGCATAGAACAACTATAGGTGAGAATATTTTTAAAGATTAGAAATCACTGATTCAGTATAACCTGAAGTGGGAATTGGCTGAGCTAATGTTACAGCTGATTTTGGTAGAAATACTTGCAGAGCAGAAAGGGCTTATTTGGACAGACTTCAAAGCTTGCAGAAATGTAAAGTGTTTAAAACCTGTGCTATTCATTATGTTACTCATTAATGCATATTCTGTAGAAAATATCTAAATCAATTATTGAACCAGTACTGTTAGCAGTGAATTTTACTCACTCTCAAAGAGTTAACCATCATCAGTTCCATGAATTTTGGTAGTTGTATTTAACTGTGGTAAAGTTTTTTTAACATATAATATTTGTTATTTTAACCATTCATAATTGTACAGTTAGAGGCAATAAATATGTTTACAGTGTTATGGTAACCATCATCACTATGTCTAAAACTTTTTCCTCATCCCCAACAAAAACCATGTACTCGGTAAACAGTAACTCCCTATTCCCCATATCACATTTTGTTTATCCATTCATATTTTGGTGGACATTTTGGTTGCTTCTGCTTTTTGGTTGTTGTGCATAATGCTGCTATGAACATGGGTGTACAAATATCTGTTTAAATCCCTGCTTTCAGTTATTTTGAGTATATACCAAGAACTGGAATTGCTAGTTCATGTGGTAAATCTATGTTTAATTTTTTGAGGAAATGCCATACTATTTTCCACAGCAACTGCACTACTTTACATTCCTACCAGCAGTGTACAAGAGTTCCAATTTCTCCACATCCTTGCCAAAACTTGTTACTTTCTGGGGTTTTTTTTGGTTTTGATTTTGTTTTTTTGATAATAGCCATCTTTGTGAGTGTGAAGTGGTATCTCATTGTAGTTTTGATTTGCATTTCCATAATGATTAGTGATGTTGAGCATCTTTTTAGGTGTTTATTGGCCATATGTATATCTTCTATGAAGAAATGTCTGTTCAAGTTCTTTGTCAGTTTTTAAATTGGGTGTTACTGAGTTGTAGGAGTTCTTTGTATATTCTGGATATTAATTCTTTATCAGATATGATTTGCAAATATTTTCCCTCATTCTGTGGATTGTCTTTTCTCTCTGTTGATAATGTCCTTTGATGCACAAAAGTTTTAACTTTTGATGGAGTTCAATGTGTTATTTTTTCTTTTATTGCTTATGCTTTTGGTGTCATATCTAAGAATCCTTTGCCAAATTCACAGGCATGAAGAATTACTCCTATGTTTTGTTTCAAGAATTTTATGGGTTTAGCCCTTATATTTAATCCTTTGATACATTTTGTGTTAATCTTTGTATATGGTATGAGGTAGGGGTCCAACTTCATTCTCTTGCATATGGAAGTCCTGTTGTCCCAACATCATCTGTTAAAGAGACTATTCCTTTCCCATTGATTGGACTTGAGACCCTTGTCAAAAATCAGTTAGCCATAAATGTATGGGTTTGTTTCTGAACTCTCAATTCTATTCCATTGGTCTATAAGCCTGTCCTTCTGTCAGTCCACAGTGTTTTGATTACTGTAGCTTTGTAGTGAGCTACGAAGTGTGAGTCCTCCCACTTTGTTCTTTTTTAAGATTTTTTTTTTTTTGTCTACCTGGGGTGTATAAGTTTGCTAGTGCTGCCATAACAAAATACCACATACTTAAACAGAGATTTATTTTCTTACAGTTCTGGAGGCTAGAAGTCCAAGATCAAGATGTAAGCAGGTTTGATTTCTCCCGAGGCCTCTCTTCTTACCTTGGAGCTAGCTGTCTTCTTGCTATGTCCTCACATGCTCTTCTCTATGCATTCATAGCCCTGGTCTCTGTGTGTCCAAATTTCCTCATCTAATAAGGACACTGGTCAGATTAGACTAGGGCCCACCCTAACGGACTCACTGTAACATAATTACCTCTTTAAAGGCCCTGTCTGCAAATATAGTCACATTCTGAGGTACTGGAGGTTAAGGCTTCTGCATATGAATTTTGGGGAATACAGTTCAGCCTATTACATGGACTGCATGCACTGAATTTGAGAATCAGCTTTTCCATTTCTGCAAAAAAAAGCCCACTGGAATTTTAATAGGAGTTGTTCCGAATTTTGTAGATGGCTTTGGGTAGTATTGACATCTCGACAGTATTAAGTCTTCTAGTCCATGAGCATGGGATGTCTTTCCACTTATTTAGATCTTCTTTAATTTCTTAGAGGAATATTTTGTAATTTTCAGGGAACAAGCCTTTCATTCCTTGCTTAAATTTATTCCCAGGCATTTTATTCTTTTAGATTGTGCTATTGTGGTATAATAAGAAATATATATTTGGTCTTTCTCCCCAGTTCTTGGCACAAAATCTTCTAAAACCCTTGGAATTTCCTGAGCGTTATTCATAATAGCCCCTTTCAACCATACCTGAGTTTATGCTAATGAGTTGACTCTTGGTGGGTTGTAGATCGCTTCAGGATGGGGGCTAGTTGCTAGAGGAACCAACCATGTGAACAGAGAATTGGAATTTTTTAGCCCCACCCCCTGACCTCTGCGGAGGGGAGGGGGCTGGAAATTGAGTTAATCACCAATAGCCAATGATTTAATCCATCACGTCTACATATTTGAACCTCCATAAAAACTCTTAAGTGATGGGGTTTGGAGAGCTTCCAGGTTGGTGAATGTGTGCTGGGAGGGTGGCACATCCCAAACTTGGGGACAGAAGATCCTGTGCTGAGGATCCTTCCAGACCTCACCCTATGTACCTCTTGGTCTGGCTGTTCATTTGTATCCTTTATAATAAACCAGTAATAGTAAAGTTTTTCTCCGAGTTCTGTGAGCTGTTATAGCAAATTACTGAACCTGAGATGGGGTCATGGGAACCCCCAATTTGTAGCCAAATCAGACAGAAGTATGGGTAACCTGGGGACTCAAAACTTGTGACTAGCTTCTGAAGTAGGGGGATTGAGATTTTAATCTGTGGGGTCTGCGCTAACTCTGGGTAGTGAGTGTCAGAAGTGAAATAAGTTGTAGGGCACCCAGTTGGTGTCTACAGAGAACTGGCGAATTGCTTGGTGTGGAAAACCCACACATAGATATTATTGTAAATGGAATTGATTTCTTAGTTTTCTTTTCAAATTATTCATCACTGGTATATAGAAACAACTGATTTTTGCAATTTTGCTAAATTTGTTGATTTGCTATAGTAGCTTTCTTGTACATTTCTTGGGATTTTCCACGTGTAGGATCATGTCACCTACAGATACAGATAGTTTTACTTCTTCATTCCCAATTTGGATGCCTTTTATTTCTTGTTTAATTGCTCTGCTAGAATTTCTAGTACAGTGTTAAATAGCAGTGGTGAAAGCAGGCATTCTTGTCTCATTCATGAAATTACAAGTAAAAAGCTTTCAATCTCTCATCGTGGAGCATAATGTTAGCTGTGGTTTTTTTTCATAAATGCCCTTTATCATGTTGAGGAATCTTCCCTCTATTCCTAGTTTTTCTGAGAGTTTTTATAATGAAAGAGTGTTGGCTTTTGTAAATGCCTTTTCTGTATCAATTGAGATGACTATGTTTTTTTTTCTTTCCTTCTACTACTGTGATATATTACATTCATTTTTCTCTTATGTTGAACCCTTGCGTTTCTATTATAAATTCCGCTTTGTCATGGTATATAATCCTTTTAATGTGCTCAATTTGGTTTGCTAGTATTTTGTTGAGATCTTTGCATTGATATTCATAACGGATTGATTTGTAATTTTCTTTTTTGTGATGGTCTTAATATGGCTTTGATATTAGGGAAATGCTGCCCCCATAGAACGAGATGGAAAGTGTTCTAGTTTATTTCTTTGAAGAGTTTGAGAATGACTGGTGTTAATTGTTCTTTAAATTTTTGGTAGAATTTACCAGTGAATCCATGTGGTCCTAGACTTTTCTTTGTTGGGAAATTTTTGATTACTGATTCAATGTTTTTACTTGTTATAGGTCTAGTGAGATTTTCCATTTCTTCAGTCAATTTAGGTAATTTGTGTGTTTCTAGGAATTTGTCCGTTTCATCTAGGTTATCCAATTTTAGAACCCAAAGAAGGATTCCAGTTTTTTTGTTGTTGTTGCTTGTTTGGTTTTTAAAATAAATTTATTTATTTATTTATATTTGGCTGTGTTGGGTCTTCGTTTCTGTGCAAGGCTTTCTCTAGTTGCGGCGAGCGGGGGCCACTCTTCATCGCGGTGTGCGGGCCTCTCACTGTCGCGGCCTCTCCCGTTGCGGAGCACAGGCTCCAGACGCACAGGCTCCAGACGCACAGGCTCAGTAGCTGTGGCTCACGGGCTTAGTTGCTCCGCGGCATGTGGGATCTTCCCAGACCAGGGCTCGAACCCATGTCCCCTGCATTGGCAGGCAGATTCTTAACCACTGCGCCACCAGGGAAGCCCTCCAGTTTTTTCATTTGTTAAACCTTGGCTATTAGGAGCTAGAGAGTGAGAAAATGTGTATGTATGTTTGGATAGTTGAATATAAATATATAAAAATATATTTTTATTTATAAAAGTGCAATTTGATTTAGGACTTCAACCTAACAAATTCAGCTAGCAAAGCAAGTTATTTTCCTTCTTAAAAGAAAATGAATTTAAACAAATTTTTAAGATTGTTTTTAATTATTTGAACAGGCAGCACGTCACATGGTTCACAATTCAAAAGATAAAAATGAGCTTACAGTGAGCAATCTCCATCCAACTCATGTCCTCCAGCCTTCTAGTTCCCCCTTTGCACATGGAGCCCTGTTGTCAGTTTCTTTTGTGTCCTAGATATGTTACATGTATATGTGATGGGTTTTAAAGTGTGTCCACACATTATTAAAGCCCCCTCCCTTCAAGAGGTGTAGGTTTCATCCCTCCTCTTGGTTATGGGCTGGACTTAGTGACTCCCTTATAACTAATAGAACATGACAGAAGTGATAGTGTGTAACATCCAAGACTAAGTCATCAATATATTTTGTGACCTCCTTGCCCTTTCTTGGATCGATTGCTCTGCGACAAGCCAGCTGCCATGTTGCAAAGACACTGAGGAACTGAGGCCTCCCGGTAACAGCAATGTAAGAAACTCATCTTGGAAGTAGACAGACCCTCCAGCCCCAGTGAAGCTTTCAGATGACTGCAGCCTGGATAACATCTTTTTTTTTTTTTCTTTTTAAAGAGTTCCCAGGTTTTTATTTTATTTTATTTCTTTGGCCACACCGTGCAGCTTGTAAGATCTTAGTTTCCCAACCAGGGATCAAACCTGTGCCCCCAGCAGTGGAAGCACGGGGTCCCAACCACTGGACCGCCAGGGAAGTCCCAACACCTTATTTTTAAAAATTGAGATATAATTCACATACCATATAATTTTCCCTTCTGAAGTATAAATATAGTGGTTTTTAGTATATTCACAAAATTGTGCAACTCTCATTTCTGTATAACTTCAGAACATGTTCAGTACCTCCAAAAGAAGCCTCATACCAATTCACTCCCCATTTCCCCACCCCCAGCCCATGGCAACCACTAATCTACTCTTAATTTCTATGGATTTGCCTGCAAGTTTCATATAAATGGAATTATATAATATATGGCCTTTTGTGTCTGGCTTCCTTCACTTAACATAATGTTTTCAAGGTTCATCCATGTTGTACTTCATTCCTTTGTATGGCTGGATAATATTCCAGTGTATGGATAGTACCACATTTTGTTTATATATTCATCAGTTTATGAACATTTGAGTTGTTTCAGTTTTTTAGTTATTGTGAATAATGCTGCTATGAAATGTATAAAAGTTTTTGTGTGAACATATGTTTTCATTTCACTTGAGTATATTACCTAGGAGTGCAATTGTTGGGGTCACATGGTAACTTGATGTTTAACTTTTTGAAAAATTGCAAAACTGTTTTCCAAAGTAGCTGTGCCATTTTACATTCCAACCAGCAACGTATGGGGATTCCAGTTCCTCCACATTCTCACCAAAACTTGTTATTAACTGCCTTTTTTGATGACGCCATCCTAATATGTGTGAAGTGGTATCTTATTGTAGTTTTGTTTTGCATTTCTCTGGTGGTCAAGGATGTTGAGCATCTGCTCATGTGCTTATTGACCATTTGTATATATTCTTTGAAGAAATGTCTATTCAAATCCTTTGCTCATTTAAAAACTGATTATTTATCTTTTATTGTTGAGTTGTAAGAATTCTTTATATATTCTGATTTCTAGGACCTTATCAGATACATGATTTGCAAATACTTTCTCTCATTCTATCAATTGTTTTTTCACATTTCTGATAGTGTCCTTTGAAGCACAGAGTTCTAAGTTTTGATGAAATCCAATTTATCTGTTTTTTTCTTTGGTTGCTTTAAGTATCATATCTAAGAAATCATTGCCTAATCCAAGGTCACTATGATTTATGCCTATGCTTTCATCTAAAAGTTTTGTAGTTTTAGCTCACATGTTTAGGTTCTGGACCTGTTTTGTGTTAATTTTTTGTATGTTGTGTGAGGTGTAGTGGGTCCAATTTCATTCTTTTGCATGTAGATATACAGTTATCCCAGCCCCATTTGTTGAAGACTGTTCTTTTCCCCATTGAAAGATCTTGGCACCCTTGTAGGAAATCAGTTAATCATAAATGTAAGGGTTTATTTCTGGACTCTAAATTCTATTCCATTAACTTATGCCTATCCTTACGCCAGTATTACACAGTCTTGATTACTGTAGCTTTAAAGAAAGTTTTAAAATCAGGAACTGTGTGTATTCCAACTTTGTTGTTCTTTTTCAAGATTGTTTTGGCTATTCAGGTCTTCAGTATTTCCATATGAATTTTTAGGATCAGCTTGTCAATTACTGCAAAAAAAAAAAAAAAGCAGTTGGGCCTTTAAAAGGGATTGCATTGAATCCATAAATCAATTTGTGGACTTTATTAGTTTCCTAGGGCTGCCATAGTAAAAACCACAAACTGGGTGGCTTAAAACAATAGAAATTTATTGTCTCATAGTTCTGGAGGTTAGAAGTCTGAAATCAAGGTGTCTTCAGGGCCATGCTTCCTCTGAAACCTATAGGTGAATCCTTTCTTGTCTCTAGATCCCAGCATCTTTTTATAAGGACACCAACCATATTGATTTAGGGGCACACCCTATTCCAGTATGACCTCATCTTAACTAATTACATTTACAAATGACCCTATTACAAATAAGGTTACATTCTGAGGCACTAGGGTTAAGATGTGAACGTATCGTTTTGGGGAGGACACAGTTCAACCCTTAACAGGGACTACTGTCTGCCTAACAGTATTAAGTTTTCCAATGCATGAACATGGGATATTTTTCAACTTATTTATTTCAGTGATGTTTTGTAGTTTTCAGTATACAAGCCTTGTACTTCTTTATTCCGAAGTAATTTTATTCTTTTTGATGCTATTATAAATGGAATTTTCTTAATTTCATTTTTTAAAATTGAAGTATAGTTGATTTACAATATTGTGTTAGTTTCAGGTGTACAGCAAAGTGATTCGGTTATACATATATATGTGTGTGTATATACTTTTTTTCGATTCTTTCCCATTATAGTTTATTACAAGATATTGAATATAGTTCCTCAACTTCATTTTTTGTTTCTATAGCAATAGACTTGACTTTTTTTTTTTTTTTTTTTGGCTGCACTAGGTCTTATTTGCAGCATGCAGGATCTTTTAGTTGCAGCATGTGAACTCTTAGTTGCCGCATGTGAGATCTAGTTCCCTGACCAGGGATCGAACCTGGGCCCCCTGCATTGGGAGCACAGAGTCTTAGGCAGTGGACCACCAGGGAGGTCCCTACACTTGATTTTTATATTATTGAAATTGTATCCTGCAACCTTGCTACTGTTGGGGAGAAGGACATTTCCCCCCTACCCCTCTTGAGTTCTTCAGGCTGGTATGATAATTAAATTGACACAAAACAGATTAACAGGAGGAAAAAATAATAATTTGTACACGTGGAGGTCTCATAGAAATGGGACCCTCAAAGTGACCAAAGCAGGCTGTTTATATATCATTTTTAAACAAAGAAACAATTATTTGTGAAAATTTAACAAAGGGTCTTGTGCTTGGGCTTGCAGAGTAATAAAGAAGTAGCAAAATTTGTTATACAGCCTTCTTAGCCTTGAATTCTCTAGCTCTGATGATAAGGATGCTTTCTATCTTCCTGGTATAGGGAGTCTACTTACACATGGAGATTTTTTTCCCCCCTTTCAGGGGGAAATAGGGAGGTCAGAGTATTTTTTATATCATTTTTTCCGCTAGCTGTTTCTTAAGTAATTTTAATTCAAAATAATCAATATGCCATGTGACATATCTTGGGGTGGCCCGCTCTGAGCCCCAACCCTAGCTCTAATGGGTTTTTGTGTGTGTGTATTCCTTAGGATTTTCTATATACAAGATTATATTTGCAAATAGACATAATTTTTCCTTTCCAATCTGTAGGCCTTTTATTTCTTCTTTTTTCTTTTTTTGCCTATTTGTCCTAGTGAGTACCTCCAGTACATTGCCTCAGAACAGTGTTGAATAGAAGTCGTGAGAGCAGATATCTTTGATCTTAGGGAGAGAGTTTCCAGTATTTCACCATTAAGCATGATGTCAGCTGTGGGTTTTTTGTGATGCCCTTTATCAGGTTGAGGAAGTTCCCTTCTATTCCTAGTTTATTAGTGTTTTTATCATAAGAGAGAGTTGAATTTTGTCAAATGCTTTTTCTGTGCTTATTGAGACAATCATGTAGTTATTCTTTATTCTATCAATAAAATGTTTTACAAAGATTTTCCTACATTGGACCAATCTTGCATTCCTGAGATAAATATCACTTTTTTTGTATGTTGCTGCATTCAGTTTGCTGGTTTTTTGTAGAGGATTTTTACATTTATATTCATAAATGATATTGGTTCATCGTTCTCCTGTGATATCTTTGTCTGGTTTTGGTATCAGGGTAATACCTCACAAAATGAGTTTGGAAGTGTTCCTTCCTCTTCTGTTTCTAGGAAGAATTTGAGAGGGATTGGTGTTAATTCTTTTTTAGATGTTTGGTAGAATTCAGTGGTGACGCCATCTTCCTGAGTTTTTCTTTGTGGGAAACTTTTTGATCACTCATTCTGTCTCTGCTTATTGTAGGTCTATTCAACTTTTCTATTTCTTACTGAGTCGGTTTCATTAATTTGTGTCTTTCTAGGAATTTGTACATTTCACCTGGTTATCTAATGTGTTGTTATATAGTTATTCATAGTATTCTCTTATAAAACTTCTTATTTCTGTAAGGTTGGTAGCAATGTGCCCCCCCGCCCGTCTTTCATTCATGATTTTAACAGTTTAAGTCTTTTCTCTTTTTTATTTGTCAGTCTAGCCCGAAGTTTTTCAATTTGTTCTTCTTTCAAAGAATCAACTTCTGGTCTTGTTGATTTTTCTCTATAGTTTTCCTCTTTTTATTGCATTTACTTCTGCTATAATCTTTATTATTTCTTTCCTAATGTTTGCTTTGGTTAGTTTGCGCTTCTTTTATTGGGTTGGCCAAAAAGTTCATTGGGGTTTTCCCATAACATCCGAATAAACTTTTTGGCTAACCCAAACACTAACGTTATTAAGAAGCTATTGATTTGAGTTGTCTTCTTTTTTATTGTATGATTTACAGCTGTAAAATTTTCTGTAAGCACTACTTTCACTCCATTCCATAAATTTTAGCCTCTAAAAAATAAATAAAACCAGTCTATGGTTTTCCTCAGGAACTGTTTCTGTTGATAGCTTCCCCCGCCCCATATGGATCACACTTTTTTTTTTCTTTGCATGTCTTGTAACATTTTGTTGAAAACTGGACATTTAAATTGATATAATGTGGGAACTCTGGAAATCAGGTTCTTCCCTCATCCTCAAAGGTTTTTGTAGTTGCTGGGGTTGTTTGTTTAATGACTTTTCTGAACTATTTTTGTAAGGTCTGTATTCTTTTTTGTGTGTGGCCACTGAAGTCTCTGCTCAGTTAGATTAGTGGCCAGCTAATGATGGTCAGAGATTTCCTTTAATATCTGGAACCAATAAATCACCCAGTCATTTCCAAGGGGTTCCGAACGTATGCTTGTTGTGGCATGCCTTCAACGCTCGGCGAGACACTTGACAACTCTGCCTTAGACTTCACTTTCTCCTTGTAAGGAGCCTCAACGTCAGCTAGAGGTGACAGCATTATCAATTCTTTTCTGAGCATGCACACAAATCCTACATATACCTTAACCTTATAGATTCTGAGGAGTATGTCAGATTTTTACAGCCCTTATGGACATCTCCTTCCCTAGATTTTACTTTAAGCTTTTTGGGTAGCCTGTTGGTTTGCCCCAATTGTTATCCACTGCCTACAGCAGCCATAAAATCAAACAATTGCATTGAAATGTTTTTACCAACACCTCCAGGGAAAAGATTTTCACATTGGACAAGATCCAAGTCTAATCAATAAAGACGGCCTTGCAAGTAGTCTTCCAGGGAGCCACCAGACAGGTCATATAATGACAATTCTATGGGAATGAAGCTTTTAAGTAGCTCCAACCCTGATTCACCTCTCCTGTTGTCTGCCAGGCTGCTATTTTTCACTTGTGACTGTTGATTTTCAAGGCTGTCATGGAGCTGGAGAGAGGGGGATGAAAATAGGACAAGTTAAATTGCCACAAAGTTCACTGTTGTTATTGAGATTTAGATACTTTTCTTGATTAAAACTCCTCAGATTGCTGGAATCTTTTGGTTAACTTCCAGAGTTCTGAAAAATTTGTTCTGACAATTTTTGTCCGTTTTCTTATTGCCTTTATAGAGGTTTTAATTTTTGAAGATCCTTACTCCATTTTCACTGGTATCACTCACCAGCCAACATCTTGATTATAACCCCATGAGAGACACCTATTAAGCCACTCCCAAATTCCTGACCCACAGAAACTGAGATAATGAATGTTTGTTCTTTTAAGTTGCTAAGTGTTTGAGTAATTTATTATGTAGCAATGGATTATTAATACCATTTGCAAAAAAATACATATATTTCTCTTTTTAAATACATTTTAAAAAATAAATTTATTTATTTATTTTTGGCTGCCTTGGGTCTTTGTTGTTGCACGCGGCCTTTCTCTAGTTGCAGTGAGCAGGAGCAACTCTTTGTTATCCTGTTGCAGAGCACAGGCTCTGGACACGCAGGCTCAGTGGCCATGGCTCATGGGCCCAGCCGCTCCGCGGCATGTGGGATCCTCCTGGACCGGGGCACGAACCTGTGTCCCCTGCATGGGCAGGCGGACTCTCAACCACTGCGCCACCAGGGAAGCCCCCCATATTTCTTTTTATTTTTTTATTTTTAAAAAATATTTTTAAATTAATGAATTATTTATTTTTGCTGCACCAAGTCTTAGTTGCAGCATGCGGGATCTTTAGTTGTGGCATGCGTGCAGGATCTAGTTCCCCCACCAGGGATCAAACCTGGGCCGCCTGCATTGGAAGTGCAGAGTCTTACCCACTGGACCACCAGGGAAGTCCCTTAAATACATATTAGAGCACACTATACACAGTGCCCTACACTTTTTTCACTTAGTGAATACTGGTTTCTTTCCCATTCCTTTTTCTTTTTCTTTTTAAAAACATCTTTATTGGAGTATAATTACTTTACATTGTTGTTAGTTTCTACTGTATAACAAAGTGAATCAGCTATACATATACATATATCCCCATTTTGATACATGACTCTTTTTGAATTATGGTTTTTTCAGGGTATATGCCCAGTAGTGGGATTGCTGGGTCATATGGTAGTTCTATTTTTAGTTTTTTAAGGAACCTCCATACTGTTTTCCATAGTGTCTATATCAATTTGCATTCCCATCAACAGTGCAAAAGGATTCCCTTTTCTCCACACCCTCTCCAGCATTTATTGTTTGTAGATTTTTTGATGATGGCCATTCTGACTGGTGTGAGGTGATACCTCATTGTAGTTTTGATTTGCATTTCTCTAATGATTAATGATGTTGAGCATTCTTTCATGTGTTTGTTGGCAATCTGTATATCTTCTTTGGAGAAATGTCTATTTAGGTCTTCGGCCCAGTTTTGGATTGGGTTGTTTGTTTTTTTGATATTGAGCTGCATGAGCTGCTTTGTATATTTTGGAGATTATCCCATTCCTTTTTTATGGCTCTTTGAGATTCCACTGTGCATGCATTTGACTAATGACTTTTGATGGATATCTGTCTCCACTCACTTAATGATGTATTTTAAGATTATATCCAGTCTTCTGCTCTTTCAGATAATGCTGGGATGAATAGTATTATTTATGCAAGATTTCTCTTGTGTGTAGAAAATTCCCATTTCTAATTTTGTATTTGCCCTCTAAAAACTGGGCTTTTACTTTTTGTTTCCATAGAAATGAAAACCCTGAATGAATCTAGTGGAAACCATAAGGACAGGCAATTATCTCACTGAACAGGAAGTCTATAGAGTTTTGAGGTTCCGGGACTGGTTGATAAACACTGACCCAGGTTTCTTCCATCCTTCAGCACTGTCACTGTTGGAGGTGGCTTCATCCTTGGACTGCAGTATGGCTGCAGCAGTCCCAAGTGTCACATCCAGACCCAACCCACCTAGAGAGAGAGAGATGGTCTTTTCCTGTAGCTCTCTGGTGGGAGTGAGAACTTGATTCAGAATCATCCTTGTAGACTTCTCTTTGTGGCATATTGGGCAGAATAGGGTCACCTGTCCATTGCTGGAGCAGTCAATGGTAGATAGAGGGTAATCATCTGGTGGGAGAGGTAACCCCAGTGTCAGTGAAGCAGAGATGGTGGCCTTCCTGAAGGCAGTGAGTGTCAACATTAAACCTGAACTTGGAGCTTTGTTCTAAGGTTTTTTTAAAAAATGTGTGTGTGTGTGTGTGTGTGTGTGTGTGTGTGTGTGTGTGATTTATTTATTTATTTATTTATTGGCTGTGCCAGGTCTTATTTGTGGCACGCAGGATCTTCGTTGTGGCATTCAGGCTTCTTAGTTGCGGCATATGAACTCTTAGTTGAGGCATGCATGCAGGATCTAGTTCCCCGACCAGAGATCAAACCTGGGCCCCTTGCAGTGGGAGCAGGGAGTCTTACCCACTGGACCACCAGGGAAGTCCCCTGTTCTAAGGTCTTGATGTCATAGTACAAGTACAGCATTTAGTCAAAAGCACCAGAACTACCTTAGAGTATCCCATAGGAGAAATCTTCTCAAATCTCTAAGAAAAGACTTCCAGAGTTTCCTGCTTATTGTGTTGTTATCAATTTTGAACTGATCTTGTTCTGTTGTTACTTTGGCTGCTAGGAAACTCCAAGCTAAATTTGCTGCTACTTGTAGCAATTATGAAACACTGTAGCATGTTTTATCCTCCCATTAGCTTGTTTTAATCTTCATTTTTAATCTTGTGTGAAATTCTGGAAACTATACATTTTTGGAATGGAGCATACTAAAAAATTTTAATTTTCAATTTTTAAAAGTTAATCTTAAGGGAAACTTGAGTCTTTTTATAAAATCATTTCGAACGTAAATCACTTTTTTCCTTCTGAAATCATTTTCTTTTTGAGAGTTCCACCCCACCTGCAGGCCGTGGCCTTAAACCAGGTTTGTGGCCAAATTGCTAGGTACTTTGGGGTAATTTGAGCTGAACAATAGAGTGAGAAACCAATGCTTCATGTGAGGCCAATCTCTCTGTCTGGAAGGAAACTTTTTTTTAATATCTGAAAATCCTCAGATAAATTCTTAAACCATTATTTCTGTTTTTATAGAAACACTGCCCAGTCCACCCTCCACGTGTAATTTGCACTCGGGCCTCCTTTCTGTCTTAGTGACCAAAACCGCCCAGTTAAGCTGCCTTGATCCTCCCCAAGCCTCCTCTTGCATTGTTCTCCGTCTGCAGTGTTGTTTTTGGCCCCTAAGTTAATGCTATTGCTTCCTGATGGCCGAGTGTGTTTCCTCCCTTTCTAGATTAAATATGATCTATTCCATGGGACAAGAATGGGGCCTTTCAGCTGGGGTTTGAGGCGCTGGTGAAGTGGGGTTGAGAGGAAGTGGGAAGGGTGGCTTGTGAAAACACCTTGTTGCAGAGGGTGTTTTTCATTTTGCACAGAGAGCATCTGTTAAACCACGCTTTTCAAAATCAGTGTGCTCGGGCCTGAGGGAGGCAGACTGCTGAAATGCGGGTGCTGGGCAGCAGGTCTGTGGACCCAGAGGGCTGCATGTCCAGCCAGCTCCTGGTGGTGCCCACACTGCCGATGCCCTGGCCCACTGTGCGAGGTGAGGGGCTGAGGGCTTTGTTTTCTTGCGCATAGGCCTTTGGGAAGGAGTGAAGACATTCGTCTTTCTCTCGTGACTCGAGACCGTGTCAGTGGAGTGAAAGGGCGTGTAACTGTACACACGTGATGGTTCTTAACTTTCCGAAATTTCCTCTTTTTATAGCAGGATGAGACAAATTGTTCAAAGTTTATTCAGCTTCTTCCTGAGCTTGTTGTGAACTGATGGTTTTCATAATTCCTTTCCCCATTGTTTCCGATCCCAATCCTTGGGGAAAAGGTTTCCTTGTGACTCAGAAGCCAGTTCTTCCACATCAAATTATTTCTTTGAAGAACATGGGGAGCAAAACTACTTCTTACTTTTCTTTGACCTTTTTCTCTCCTTTATGGAAAGGTTCAGCTCAAACAAGGTGGGCACACAAACCTTTTCCTCCCAGGTCGGTAACTTTTGCTTCACTGCTTGGCCCCTCTCTGCCCCCAAGGACATGCTAGCAGCGCCCACTCGCCACTGTCCTTTCTAGCTGGGAGGCCAGAGTCCTCTGTGAGGTTGCTCAGACAGGAGGTGAAAAATCTGGAACACTGTCACTGCTCTGCTCCTCTCCAGCCTTGGGAGGCCCTGGGGGTTCAGGGCCTCATCTGTGGCTGCCCTGTGGACCCTGACAGCAGGGTTTACAGATGTGCCCTTCAGCTGTCCCCTCCCCACCTTGCCCTTGACTACTTCAAGGCTTGTGTCATGTCCACAGAGCTAAACACGACACAGGCTTCACTATAGAGTCCAGGCCTCACCTCCAGCTGGCTCCCTCCTTGGGTGTCCACAGGCCATCAGAGCGGTTACGTCCAAGTCCGGACTGGCCGTCTCCCCTCTCGAGTCCTAGTTACGTGACTCATACCACCTGCTCAGTCATTCAGATTTCAAACCTTAGGGCCTTCTAACTGTAGAAATAATCTCATGTATTAAGTTTGGGGAAACCTGGAAAAGCACAAGACAGGCAATGAAGCCCCTGTAACCCCAGTCTCCAGAGGTAACAACCCTTGCAAACATGCCGGTGCATTTCCTTCTGGTCTTTTTTTTTTTTTTGTCTAATCACATGTATCTTCCCCTCTTCCTCCAAAATGGGTCATTCCATATTCTTCAACGAGTTTTCACATAATAACACCGTCTTGAGTTTGCCCCATTTCACTGAATAATTTTCTAAATCATTATTTTTACTGGCTGCAAAGAACTCCAGTTTGGAATCATACCAAACTTTTCTTCTTAATAGTCACCTATTGCTGGGCATTTTGGTTGTTTCCAAACTTATAAACAGCTGTAATGCACACCCGTGAGATTTCTGCGTGGTCCCCATGGTCGCTTGAGTTAGTGCCATGTGCCAACTTCACCATCCCTCTCTGCCCACTGCTGGCCCTGGCCCAGGGGCAGACTGTCTTTTCTCTTAAACTCGGGTGAAATTAGTAGGGTTTTGTTGTCTTGTTTTGAAATAAACACTGGATTTTTTTTTAACGTCTTTATTGGAGTATAATTGCTTTACAATGTTGTGTTAGTTTCTGCTGTATAACAAAGTGAATTAAACTCTGGATTTTATATCATGCCTTTTCCACTGTGAGATGATAAAGATATTTTCTTCATGTTTTTTTCTAATACTTCTATGTTTAATTTTCACTTCTGAAGCATTGGTACATTAAGAATCAATTTCTCAGATAGCTACGTAGTCATCCCAACACCATTTATTGAATAAATCCATCTTTCCTCCAGTGATGTGAAGCAGCACCTTTAATATTCTACTAAACTCCTGGGTGTGTTTGGTTACATTTCTGGCTCTGTTCAGTTCCATTTACTCATTTGCAGGGGTCAGTGTCTCAGTGGTTTAATCATGGCAGCTTTATGGTATGTTTGCATGTCTTGGGCTAGTCCTCTCTCTTTACTCTTCATTTTCAGAATTTTCCTTTCCTTCATACAATAGATGAACATTAGAATGACAGCTAGATTAAAACGATTTTTTTTTTCAATTGGGAATCATTCTGAATTCATAGAATAATTTAGGGAAAAATTGACGTTTTTACAAAATTAACTCATCGTGAAAATAGGGTTTGCGCCTTTTCATTTATTCAAACCTTTTGTATTCCTCAGGAGCATTGTTCAGAATTCACATATGGACATAGAATGAAGAGTCTTCCCCTAGGCTATGACTGCTAGTCACCACAGGCAATCCACATCACTTGTTTCTTGTGTGCACATCCAGAGATTTTAAGCTTATTTAGCATTTAAACAAATGCTAGCATATATGTATATCCCATGTTATGCCCTTTTTCCACGTATTAATATATGTTGGCAATCTCTTCATATCAGCACACAAAGAACCTTCTCATTCTTTTTTTTCTAAGATTATTTATTTTTGGCTGCGTCGGGTCTTAGTTGCGGCACGCAGGATTTTCGTTGAGGCATGCAGGATCTTTTGTTGTGGCACAACTGCTTCTCTCTAGTTGTGCTTGTGGGTTTTCTCTAATTGTGGCACACAGGCTTCAGGGCATGTGGGCTCTGTAGTCTGTGGTATGCGGGCTCTCTAGTTGAAGCGTGGGAGCTTAGTAGCTGTGTCGTGCGGGCTTGGTTGCCCCACGGCACATGGGCTCTTACTTCCCTGACCAGGGATCGAACCCGCCTCCCCTGCATTGGAAGGCAGATTCTTAACCACTGGACCACCAGGGAAGTCCCCTTCTCATTCTTTTTCATACCTAAAAAAGCATAGGATTCTATTGTAGGGACGTACCATCATTTATTTACGTAATTACTCTTCTTAAATGATCGACATTTAAGCTGTTTCCAATCTTTTACTATTACAAGCACGGCTGTCATAAATAATTCTGTATACATATCATTTCCCATGTGTGAGTATATCTTTGGAAGATATTTCTGGAAATTGATTTCTGGAATTAGAGTTGCTAGGCCACAACGCACATGTATTTGTGATTTGGCTGGATTTGGCAACGTTGCCCTCCATGAAGGTTGTACTAATTTACACTCACCTGCCATGTATGAGCATGCCTGTGTCCACACATCTTTCTCAACACACTGTTATCAAGCTCTTTTTTCCTTACTAATCTTAAAAGTGAGAAATATCTCAAATTGGTTCTAATTTGCATTTCAATTACTATTAGATTTAGCATAAACGTTAAGAATCTTTTATACTTTTTTCTATGAACTTTCTGTCCATATCATTTTCCTATTTCTTCCTACTATTTATGTTAAAAGTTTCCAAAAATCAGTATTGTAGAAGTAAGCTTTTTGTAAAATGAATTACAAACATTTCCCTGTTTCTTTTATTGTGGTTGGTATCTAGAATATTTTTATTTTATAATTGAGTTCATTATTGTTTTTTCATATGGTTTCCCTGTTTTGTATACTTAGACTTTGTCAAAGATAAAATATTCTCCTAGCCATCTTATCACCAGGCATGATCTTTACATTAAAAAAAAAAGACTATGAAATATTTCAACATTTAGAAAAGTATAGTGATATATTTTTTAAAAACTGATATACCCATCGCCAGCATTACTGTTAATATTTTGCTGTGTCTGCTTTAGATTTTTTACCTTTGAAACCAAAAGGTACAGATAGTTCCCTTTGAACATCTCCCCAGTACCAGTGCCTCCCCTGCCCCTGAGGTAGCTGCCTTCGTGAAGTTGGAGTGTGTCCTCCTGGTCATGGTCAAGGGCCTTTGAGACCGGAGAACCCCCTCTGGCTAGTTGAAGTGGAAGGGATTTATCAGTGGAAGGGCTAAAGAAACAGACTCATGACTGAGTTTCCTGGAAAGTCTCCCTAAACCACACTTGAGGGCTGGGACGCCCAGGCAGCTGCTGCAGCCCCAGAGGCTCACTGCTTCTACTGCAGTCAGAGCTGCTGGTGGAGAAAGTTAAAAACCGATGCCTCTACGTGTGCTCTCCGTTGTTGACGCATTTCTAAATCAGAGCCTTGCATCTGACAGGGGAACCTAAATTAGATACAGAAACCTGGTGCAAGGGAGTGTGGAGGGAAATCTCTTGGTTTTCTAGTTTGTGTGTACGCCAGGAGCCTAGTGTCGCTCAAGCCAGTTCACAGTATTTGTAAACTTCCTGAACATTTTAATGCTCCTACTATTAATTTTTCCATGAATAGTGTATTGTTTTGGGTATTCAAAAATGGACGCAAATGCTGTCTGTCATAATGCAACTTAGTCTTTTCATTCAATATTATTATTAAGCCCTTCCCAGTTGACATCTGTAGCTCTGCTTCATTCTTTTTAACTGCTGTGTATCGTATGTGTATTAGTTGTTACCCTGTAACAAATTACTGTAAAGTTTACTGGCATAAAACAGCTGTTTACCCTCTCATGGTTTCTGTGGGTAGGAACCCAGGTGTGGTGGAGTTGGGTCCTCTGGCTCAGGGTCTCTCATAAGGTTGTGATCAATGTGTCTGCTGGAGCTGTGGCCTCATCTGAAGACCTGGCTGTAGCAGAATCTGCTTCTAACACACTCCTGTGGTTGCTGGCGCATGACTCAGTTCCATGGTGGCTGTGGGCTGGAGGCTGACCTTGCCTCCTTGCCATGTATGAGGCCTCTCCATGGGGCAGCTTGCAACACAGCAGCTTGCTTCATCAGAGCAAGCAGCTAAGAACAGGAGTGTGTGCACAAGATGGATATCACCATCTGTAATGGGCTGGATAGTGTCTCCCAAAATTCAGATACCTTGCAACTTCAGAATGTGACCCAGTTCTTGCTGTTATTTTTTCCCCCACTCAGTATATACCTGCTTAGTTTTGTCTGGATGTTTACCAATGTGTTTACAACTGCTTTCTATACCCTACCTCTTCTTTCTGAACTCATGTTAAAGAAGTATATCTTCCAGCAGTTTTTTCCACAGTGTTATCACTCCTTTGTCTTTTGGTTGTTGCACATGAGAAGAAGTCTGATGGCTGTCTAACACTAGTTCCTTTGTAGGCCATCTGTCTTCTCTCACAGCTTTTACTCTTGGAGCTCAATGCTCTGCAGTTTCACCGTGTTGTTTATTCCTCCTACTTGGGATTTGAGGTGCCCTGTAAATATACGGACTTGCGTCTGTCAAGTCCTGAGGGACTCTCAGGCTTTCTCTGGATATTGCTTCTCCCCATTTCTTCTCCCCTCTGGATCACCTAATTTCGACACATTTTGAAGCATTTCATTCTACCCTCCATATTTTAACTTTGCTTTCACATTTTCCATTTTTAATCTCTGTGCTGCATGCTGAGTCATTTCCTTAAGGCTTCCAATTTATTAATTCTTTAGTTATGTCTGGTTTTCTGTTAAACCTGTACAGAAGTTTTCCTTTAAAAAAAAACACATTTATTTATATATTTATTTGGCTGTGCCGGTCTTAGGTGCAGCATGAGGGATCTTTTAGTTGTGGCATGCGGGATCTTTAGTTGTGGCATGTGGCTCTTAGTTGCGGTATGCATGGGGGATCTAGCTCCCTGATCAGGGATGGAACCCAGGCCCCCTGCATTGGGAGAGTGGAGTCTTAGCCACTGGACCACCAGGGAAGTCCCTCCATTTGTTTTGATGACTGTATCCTTCATACCTAGAATGTCTCCTTGGTTCTTTTTCAAATCTTTTTTTTTTTTTTTCTTCAAAACTACTTTGGTTTACCTTATGGTTTCTATTGCTTCTTGTACCTCTTCAAACATGTTAAGATACTTATCTTAAAGTCTCCTGATTTTTCTGTCTCTACCTCATGATGGTTGAGTTCCATGTGGGATCATTTCCTTTTCTTTCCTGGCACCTAGAGGAGTGGAGAGGGCTTTCTTCCCACATCAGTCCACAGTTATCAACTTAGGTCACATGTCTCCACACAGGAAAAAGGGGCCTTTGTTTCTTTAGACAAAGAGACCCCTGAGGGGCTGGCCCTGTGAGACCTCCAGAGTGCCCTGACATCTCTGAATGGGCATCAGGTACCCAGGACCCATCCCTGAGAGCCCCTCCAGGGTGCATGATCTCTCTGAATGGGTACCAACTGGTGAATTAATTAAGGTATTATTTCTGAGAATTTGTCAACATATTCACCTGGCCCTTTGTGACCCTGAAAAAGTCATTTTAACCATTCATCTTTTCTGTAAAATATAGGTATCTTCTTTATTTACAGGGAGAAAAAAAAAGTATTTTAAGTAGTATAAAACTTCAAAGAAAAGGTGGCACATGTTGTCTTAAAAACAAATAGTTTAATTTCATTTTTATCTGGAACAAAAAAACATACAAGTTTAAAAGGAAACGGCAAGCACTTTGACATGTCATCATGTGTCATTTTTTATGGTACTACTTCTTTTGTTCAAAATGTGAAGATACAGAACCTTTATAAATTTCAGGAAGCAAAATGCAGATGAAAACAGATTGGTTATAAAATGTCAATTCACTAAATACTGCATTTTCTCTGTTTTTATGGAGAATATTTCATAGAAACACTGTATAAAATAAGGCAGACTTTTGGAAATTCAATTATAAAATTTTAGGAAAAAAGTATGAAGTCCTAGTTTCTTTCACTTTGGGGAGTCACCTGCAGAGCCTGTCAGACAACTAGAGCAGTTTCTGAGCTCTGGTTGCTGTACAGGAGCCCTTCTCGTTGAGTGCTTCTAGAATCAGACCCACCCACAAAACAGCTTTTCCCAATTAGCATCAATCAGAACAGTTTAACAAACACAAATATTTCTATAGTGCAGGAAAAATGTGTCATTTTATATTTTAATTTTGCATTATGAAAATAAGTCTGTACATGAAGTAATACATATTTAATGAATATGAATCATGTAAATTTGGTTATGGCATTTAAAGTTGGCTTTGGCTTTGAAGTATTTTTCAATTCATAGGAAATATTGAATAAAATAAATGAACTAATAAAATAAATAAAACATTTTAATAACTGATATTAATAATCAACTTAAAAATTTCTTTGCATTTTCTGTTCAATTTTAAAAGAGAAGTCATTGCACCTTCTATGATGTGAAAAAAGATCCGATTGCCATTAGCTGTTCTTAAGTGCTGAACATAACTGAGAGAAACTGCAACATAAGTGAGAGAAACTGCAACAAGACACTCTCTGTCGCTGGCAGGAAATCCATCACTGTCCTTTGCGGGGGCAGTCCCGAGCTCATGTTTTAACGGACACGAATGCAAACCATGGTTCTCACGTGACTTTCTGAAGAGCCCCCGCAGCAGGCCCAGGTACCTTGAGTGGACTAAGTCTCACTTTATGGCAATGGCATCAGATGGTGGCTACAGAAGGTTGCCGACGTCCGTGTGTGCTCTTCCAGGCTCTGCAGACCGGGGGACGAAAGGAGCAAGGAACTCTGACTGCCCTCAGGAATCCCAAGTGACTGGAGGGACACAGCATCAGGGCCCCAGGCAGTGTTGCCCACTATTCAGGAGGTGGGCGGAGGCTCCGCAGCTTCATTTTGTCCAGTCCCTTCCAGTATTTAAAATTGTTGTCAAGATGCTGCATTAACTCAGGCAGGTCTACAAAGGCTGGAGAAAAAAGATGGCACTGTGATACCCTTTCACAGCCTCAGTAAATTTAGACTTCGAGGCTTTCTAAGGAGAGAGCATTTTACAGAAGAGGAGCAGATAGGAGTAGACAACTGCACAGTGCTCAGCAGACACAGCAAACCCAGCGGCCGGAATGAACTAAAGCCAAGTCCTGTGCTCGGTGCCAGCGGCTCCTCTGTAACCACCTGGTGAGCTGACAACTGGTAGATGAAGCAGAAGGGGGACTCATCTGCATACTCACCATTTGATCAGCACCTTTGGGCCCAGGGTGCCAGGAGCCAGGCCCTAGGCCCTGACCAGCTCTCCTGGGTGTGTCTCCCTGCTCCGCCCCCGCCCCCCCCCACCCCGGCCCTTTATACCATCATCTTCCACCTGCAGTACATCCCCTAGGGCATGAGTGGGGAGCAAGTCATTTTACATACGAAGAAAATCGGACCAGGAGGGGCCATGAATCTGGACTCAGCTGTGGAGCCTGCGGTCTGGCCCCAAAGCTGCAGCTCTTCCCACCGTCTGAGTCCTTCTTCCCCCACCTCCCAGCACCCTGAGATGGGGGTTCGTCTCCTGCCCATGGATCTGGACAGGGAGTATTAGTGGGGCCCCTTCCCTGAGAGTCCTTTACGTGACAGGCTCCTGCATACACCTGAGGTTAAAGAAGAGGGACGTGTACCCGTCAGAGACCAGCCTGCTCTCGGGTCGGCTACCACGTGAGGCGGGAGAAGCTGGGGGAGGAGATGGCAAAAGGGCTCCCACAGAACGATGTGGGGTTTGGAGTCAACATAAGTGTTTCTGAATCCTGGGCTCTCCACCACCGGCTGTGCAGCCCCAAGTTCAATCCTCTCTTCTATGAAACTGGCACAACAACATCTAGCCCCTGGGGCCAGGGGCAGTTGAGGAGGAAGAGTACAGAGAGCACCCCACCCTCACGGCCCTCGGTGTCAGCTCACTGCTTCTCCTCAGCCCTTCTTCAAAGTCTGAGCCCCCAAACATATTCTACAGTCAAAAACTACACTATGCACTACTTAATATGCAGTTCCCTGTTACTGAGGGAAATATGCTCAAAGCGTTCTTACCATCCCAAGCAGCAAACATGTCTGTGATGAAGTAGTCAATGAAAGAGATTTGGGATTTGGGGATGCTGCAGGTATTTCTGTCAAAAACTGGCATCACCACAGGCAAGTCCTGTCGCTTCTCTTCATCAGTCTGCAAAACAGAAAATGCCAGAATTACGAGACTCCAGTATCTGGCTCCACTCCCCGTCAGGAGCAACCCCTCTGCCAAAAGCCTCTCCTGGCAGCCCAGAGTGCTCGTGGGGAGAAGTCAATTACAGCACCAGCCAACAACCCGGATCTGCCACTACATACCACGTTGTCCCCGATGGGGCCTGCTCTATGCCAGGGGCACCAAGGACACCCCAACCCACATTTTCAACACCTGGAAACCTCTTGCTGAAGCTCCTGAGGTACGATTGCAAACGGTACCTGCAGTGCATGAGCACACTAGTCAGCTCAGCCATCCTCCCACCCGGCAGGCGTTTCAAGGGCCTGATCCAGGGCGGCAATGGTGAGTGAGAAACAGCCCCCTTCACAGAGAAGGGACAAGTGGCTGCTTCTCATCTTGGGTCAAATTATTTTATTTGAAAAAGTTCTGAACATGCTTGAGGTAAAAAAGAGCTCTGGGATGAAGAGTTTTTTTATGTACTTTGATAGACGCTACCAGAACATCTTCAGGATTCCAGAAAGATTTGTAAAAAACTGAAAATATAATTAAGATCCTGGGGGGAAAGGCAAGTATATCTTGAAAGATATAAAGGAGTTTCTTGTTCTTTTTATTCATAAGGTTGCTTTCATCAAACGGTCCTGGAGAAAAGGATGAGGGGATGCCTGGAGGGTGACGATGAAGCAGGGGGTCCTTCCTGGAACGAGGTGGGAACTCAGAGGGTTTGAGGGTGCAATTAGAATTACCGAGAGGTCCCTGCTGGAGCAGGCAACCAGGGCTGAGAGTTAAGCAGACGGTCACGAGAGGGGCAGGATGAGGGGGACTGAGTGTAGGACCAATTAAGGCAGGGGTGGGCCTGGCTAGAAGTGCTGGAGCCATCCTCTGGCTCTGGAAGGCAGAGCTGTCCTCAGGGGCACCTGGATCATTGTTCCTGATGGTCCAGGCAGGCTGCCCTGTTGGGCCAGGCATAGTGAGAAGATGACAGAAGGGGTGGCGATCCTGGGACGAGATAACTTTTTGACCAGTCACGGCCTCTGGAGGGCCGGTCAGTGAGAGCAAGAGCTGAGGACAGGAGGTATGTGGTGTGCTCGGCCATCTGCCAGAAGCCTGACTCTGGTGGCTGAGCTCTGTGGGCCATCTGGGGCTGTGGGAGAGTGGAGGACATTTCTTGAGCGGCCAACACTGGGACAAGAATTCAGGTGTTCAGCGGGGCCAAAAGAAAACCTACTCCTGGCGCTGGGAGCCTGTCCCTCCAACTCTTACCCTTGGAACTGTTCCCACAGGGCAAACTGGGCCAGTCCCCCTTGTTGTTCTTGACAACTGGCCAGGAGCTGCCTCCCCTGTTCCATTCCACTTGTATGCTGCTGTCTTTGCCGAGGCCTGGCAATCACCAGCAGGGCCGCAGGGACTGGTTAGAAGTCACCTTGCCCTGCACAAAGGTGGATCCGAGGCCCGAGCCACTGGAAGAACTAGGCCCCACAGCTAACGGCAGGTGACTTTCCCTGGAAGTGACAGTGACTCACTACAGCTCTCAACATGGAATCTCCACTTGAGGGCAGCAGGTAACCTTTGGGGGTTTTCCTAGGAGGGACTGTACCTAGCACCGTGCTGCAGAAATGTACTTATGCTAGGTGAGTGTTGGGGGTGCTGGGGACAGGGCTAAGAAAGAGGCCCGTGCTCCCTGTGTTCAGGTGGATGGTGCTAGACTATGGGTCAGGGCAGAAGCCAGTAGTAAGAACCCCTGCTGCTTCAGGCCAGGGAGCTGAGTCGCACACGCTTGACTAGGATTGTACAGGCCAGGGAGCCCTGAGAGGCAGGGCAGAGACTATCTACACCAGTTGTCCGGCCAGGAGCACACTCCAGGAGGTGTGGAAGGTAGGGTGAGGGTGCTCTGGGAAGAGACTAAGTAGGGAATATTGACAAGTCTTGGCCTCTGCTGGCTGGTGAAGCCTCTGCTGTTAGGCCACAGGCTGGCAGCCCCGTCCCCCAGTGCTATCGCAGAAAATTGCAGGGTTAGCTCCACGTGAGTCTCTGCCCTGGTGTGTATGGGAAGGGGCCGAGGGTGCTGGGATAGCCTCAGGTTCACAGCCCACTGGCCTGTCTGGCTCAGAGAGCAGTACCACAGGGTGGGTGCTCTCCTGGCACTCCCCCTGGTCATGCTGGATAATGAACCAGCTCTCTTGGGAAAGCCAAAGCAGAGGCTCACTGAGCTCAGCAGTTCATGGCTCCAGAGGCTTTTCTGTCGGTGCTGCACTCCAGGCCTGCCCTCCCCTCCACATGGAAGCAGCTGACTTGTTGAAGGTCAATGAAAACGCTCATGCCTCTATTTCTTCTCTTTGGCCCAATGTGACAGGTACATGGAGCTTCTCAGGCCCTTATTTTCTTTTGAAGACCACTGTTTGCCAATGAGGTCCTCTGTGCCCATGCCCCACTTCTAGGCCACCAATGAGATCTCCATGCCTGGGTGACAGTCAAAGATGCTACAAGTAACCAAGTGAATCTCCAATCAAGAAAAAGTCGTATTCAAAATGGTAGGAAGTGTCATGGTATTTTTACTCACCCTTGCCCCACTCCTCCCTAGCACAGTCTTGGTCTGGATGAGACAGCAACCCAGCTCTCAACTGTTTAAATCGAACTGGAAGGAGTGTAGAGCTGACCTTATTTGCAACATTCCAACCTGTCTGGAGTTTGTCTAAAGGACTAGCCTCTAATTTCACCTAATCCAGCTCTCAGGTGGAAAAGCAATGGTTACTGCCTGGGAAAGCTGCATGGAGATGACAGACACACAGATGCCTGGGGTAAGAGATTACAGGTGGAGACAAACAAATGCACCATTTAAGGCCCCAAGGAAAAGCCTCTTGGGGAAACTAAGATATTCAAAAGCAGCTGTATATAGAGGGGAAATGTCTTGGGCAAGACATGCTCAGAAAAGACCTGAGGAGATCATAAGCTTTCATGTTGGGCTAATCCCAAGACTCAGAGCATGCCCAGATAATTACGGAAAGACTTCCCTGGCACAGAGCCAAAGTGCAAAGACTGGGAGAGGTGGCTGTTTTTTCAAATGTCCAATTTTCAACAACAACAAAAATCACAAGCCCAAAGAAACAGAAAAACATAACCCATTCAAAAGAAGAAAATAAATGGGCAGAAACCATCCCTAAAGAGGTACCCGCAATGATTAAAGACTTTAAAACAACTATCTAAATATGCACTAGTGCTAAAAGAAAACATGGACTAAATGTTAAAGGAAATCAGGAAAATGATATATGAACAAAATGAGAGTATCAATAAAGAGACAGAAATTATAAAGAAGAGCCGAATAACAATTCTGGAGTTGAAAAACACAAAAAGTGAATTGAAAAATTCACTAGAGGGGTTCAACAGCAGATCTGAGCAGGCAGAAGAATCAATAAAAATTTGAAGATAGGACATTTGAAATTATCAAGTCTGAAGAGGAGAAAGAAAAAGAAATAAAAGTGACAAGACCCTAAGTAATTTACAGGACAACCTCAAACAGACAAATAATACATGCATTATCAGAGTGTAGGAAAGAGAAGAGGGAAAAAAAAAAAAGGAGCAGAGATTATTTGAAGAAATAATAGCCCACTGGGCATATACCCAGAGAAAACCATAATTCAAAAAGACACATGCACCCCAATGTTCACTGCAGCACTATTTACAATAGCCAGGTCATGGAAGCAACCTAAATGCCCATTGACAGATGAATGTATAAAGAAGATGTGGTACATATAAACAATGGAATATTACTCAGCCATAAAAAGGAACGAAATTGGGTCATTTGCAGAGACGTGGATGGACCTAGAGACTGCCGTACAGAGTGAAGTAAGTCAGAAAGAGAAAAACAAATATCATATATTAACACATATATGTGGAATCTAGAAAAATGGTACATGTACCAGTTTGCAAGGCAGAAATAGAGACACAGATGTAGAGAACAAATGTATGGATACCAAGGGGGGAAAGTGGGGGCGTGGATGGTGGTGGTGGGATGAACTGGGAGATTACGATTGACAATATATACACCAATATGTATAAATTAGATAACTAATAAGAACCTGCTTTATAAAAAAAATTCAAAAAAAAAGAGGAAGAAATAATAGCCTGTAACTGCCATAACTTGAAGAAAAACACAAATCTACAAATCCAAGAAGGTAAACAACTCCAAGTAGGATAAACCCCAAAACAACCATATTGAAACACATTATAACCAAACTGTCAAAAGCCAAGACAAAGTGAGAATCTTGAAAGCAGCAAGAGGAAAGTGACTCGTCACATACACACGAGAAGACAGTCTCAATAAGATGATCAGCTGATTTCTCAGCAGAAACCTTGGAGGCCAGTAGGCACTGGGATAATTACATAAGGGGCTAAAACAAAAAAACCTGTCAACCCAGAATTCTATATCTGGCAGAACTGTCCTTCAAAAATGAGGAAGAAATGAAGACATTCCCAGATAAACAAAAGCAGAGAAAATTCATTACCACTAGATCTAGCCTACAAGAAATGATAAAGGGAGTCTTTTCAGGTTGAAGTGAAAGGAAGCTAGATGGCAACTTAAAGTCATATAAAGATATAAAGATCTCCAGTAAAGGTAAATACATAAGCACATATGAAAAAGAGTATTATTGCAATTTTGGCTTGAAATTCCACTTTTTATTTTCTACAGGATTTAAAAGACAAGTGCATAAAAATTACAAATCTGTGTTAATAGGCACACAATATGTAAACACATTATTTGTGACATCAAGAACAAAGTGGGGGACTTCCTTGGTGCCACAGTAGTTAAGAATCTGCCTGCCAATGCAGGGGGCATGGGTTCGAGCCCTGGTCTGGGAAGATCCCACATGCCGTGGAGCAACTAAGTCTGTGTGCTACAACTACTGAGCCTGCACTCTAAAGCCCTTAAGCCACAACTACTGAACCCGTGTGCCACAACTACTGAAGCCCGCGCACCTAGAGCCCATGCTCTGCAATGAGAAGCCACCGCAATGAGAAGACCATGCACTGCAATGAAGAGTAGCCCCCGCTCGCCACAACTAGAGAAAGCCTGTGCCCAGTGACGAAAACCCAATGCAGCCAAAAAATAAATTTATTAAAAAACAAAAAAAAAAAGAAAGAAAGTGGGGTGGAGAAACAGAGTTGTATAGGAGTTTGTGTATACAACTGAAATATAGGTTGGTATCAACTTAAACTGCTAGAACTTCAGGATGTTATAATTTCTATGGTAACCGTAAAAAAAGTTACCCATAGAATATCTGCAAAGGAAATGAGAAGTGGAGCAAACATGGTGCCACAAAAAAAATCAAACACAAAGGCGATAATGGAAAAAATGAGGGACAAAAAAGCTATAAGACATGCATAAGACAAAGTGGCAAAAGTATGTCCTTCTCTGTCAGTAATTATTTTAAATGTAAATGGATTAAACTCCCCAATCTAAAGGCACAGCTGGCAGAATGGATAAAAACACATGATCCAACTATATTTTGTCTACAAAAACTCACTTACATTAGATACCAGGACATAGGTTGAAAGTGAAAGGATGGAAAAAGATATTCCATGCAGATAACCAAAAGAAAGCTGAGGTGGCTTTGGTTAATATCAGACAAAAAAGACTAAGTCAAAAATGGTTCCAAGAGACAAAGGACATTATTAATAAATGGGTCAGTTCACCAAGAAGATTTAACAATTATAAGCACATATGCACCAAACAATTGGAGTTACAAAATATATGAAGAAAACATTGACAGAATTGAAGGGAGAAACAGACACTTCTACAATAATAGTTGGAGACTTCAGTAACACACATTGAATAATGTATAGAACAGCCAGATCAATAAGGAATTTAGGACTTGAACAACACTGTTAACCAACTGGACCCAATAGACATAGAGAACATTCACCCAAAAACAGAATACATATTTTTCTCAAGTGCAAATGGAACATTCTCCAGGATAGAATATATGTTAGGCCACAAAACAAGTCAATGAATTTTAAAAGATCAAAATCATACGAAGTACCTTTCCAATAACAGTGGAATGAAACTGGAAATCAACAACAGAAAGTAAACTGAAAGTGGAAATTAAACAATACGCTCTCAACCAAAGGGTCAAAGAAGAAATCACAAGGGAAATTTTAAGATACCCAGAGACAAATAAAAATGAAAACAACATATGGAAAGGTATGGAATGCAGTAAAAGCAGTGCTAAGAGGGAACTTTATAGCTGTAAATGCCTATGTTAAAAAAGAAGAAAGCTCTTAAATCAACAACCTAACTTTAGACCTTAAGGAACTAGAAAAAGAATAAATTAAACCCAAAGCTAGCAAAAGGAAGGAACTAATAGACTAGAGCAGAGATAAGAAAAATGGAAAATAGAAAAACAAATAGAGAAAATCAACAAAACCAAAAGTTGGTTCCTTGAAAAGATTAACAAAATTGAAAAAACTTTAGCTAGATTGACTAAGAAAAAAGAAAGACTCCAATTACTGAAATCGGAAATAGAAGTAGGGACATTACTATTCATTTTACAAAAATAAAAGGATTATAAGGAAGTGCCATGAGCAACTGTATGCCAACAAACTGGATAACTTAGATGAAATGTACAAATTCCTACCCACACAACCTACTAAGGCTGAATTATGAAGAAACAGAGAATCTGAATAGACCTATATCTAGTCAGGATATTCAGTTAGTAATAAAAAACCTCCCAACAAAGAAAAGCTCAGGACCAGATGGCTTCACCTGTGAATTCTACCAAGCTCTTCAATACAATTAACACTAATCCTTCTCAAACACTTCCAAAAATTTGAAGAGAACACTTCCTAACTCAATCAATGAGGCCAGCATTGCTCAGATACCAAAGCCTGATAAAGACACAGGAAAACTACAGACTGATATCCCTTACGAATACTGATGCAAAAACCCTCAACAAAATACTAGCAAACAGAATTCAGTAGCATATTAAAGGATCATACACCATGACCAAGTGGGATTTTAGTCCTGCAATATAAGGATTCAGCATCTGAAATCAATTGTGTAATATACTACATTAAAAGAATGAAAGAGGGCTTCCCTGGTGGTGCAGTGGTTGAGAATCCGCCTGCCGATGCAGGGGACACGGGTTCGTGCCCCGGTCCAGGAAGATCCCACATGCCGTGGAGCAACTAAGCCCGTGCGCCACAACTACTGAGCCTGCACTCTAGGGCCCACAAGCCACAACTACTGAGCCCACGTGCCACAACTAACTGAGAAGCCTGCGTGCCTACAGCCCATGATCTGCAACGAGAAGCCACTGCAATGAGAAGCCCGCGTACCACAGTGAAGAGTAGCCCCCACTCGCCACAACTAGAGAAAGCCCACGTGCAGCAACAAAGATCCAACACAGCCATAAATAAATAAATAATCTTTGAAAAAAATTGGTATTTTTAATTAGGTGGTTTGGCTTATTATTGAGTTCTTTAATACCCTGAATACAGTCCTTTGTCAGATATGATTTGTGTATATTTTCTTCCAGTGTACCTTCCCTGTTCATTTTCTTAGCTGTGTTTAGATGAGAATAATTTCTGAATTTTGGTTCTCACCAAATTTTCTTTTTATGGTTGCTGTTTTCTGTACCTAAGAAACATCTATCCCATTCCAATTAATTGAGTATATTCTCCTGTTTTCTTTAAAACTTTTGTATTTAGGTCTATGATCCATTGTGAACTGATATTTCTCCACAGAATGAGGTAGGAGTTGTGGTTCATTTTTTGTTGGATAGAGATATCCAAATATTCCAACACCACTTGCTGAAAAAAATTTTCCTTTCCCCACTGATTGTATAATTGTGGTCTATTTCTGGGATTTCTATTGTGTCCCATCAATGTATTTGTTATCTTTATGCCAGTATCACACCAGCTTGGTTATTGTAAGTTCTGAAGTCAAATAGTATAAATCGTCCAACTTTTTCAAGTTTGTGTTGTTTATTCAAGGTCCTTCAGCTTTCCATATAAATTTGAGAATCAGTTTGTCAATTTTTACCCCAAAAACTGCTGGGATTCTGATTGGGACTGCATTGAATCTATACATTGATTTGGAAAGAACTGTATCTTAACAACATTGAGCCTTCCAATCTGTGGACATGGTACACCTCTCCCTTTATTGAAGTGTTCTTTCTCAGCAATGTTTTGTGGTTTTCAGTGTAAAGAACTGGCCTTCTTTTGTTAAATTTATCCTAAGTAATTTTTGTTTTTTATTGCTATTGTAAATGGGATTGGGTTTTTAGTTTCATTTTCCCATTGTTTGCATCTAGTACACCAAATAATACAGCTGACTTTGTATAATGAGCTTGTATCCTATAACCTTGCTAAATAATTTCCACTTATTAACACTAGTATTGTTTTGTACACTCCTTAGAGTTTTCAACATTAAAAAGAATCATGTCATCTGCAAATAGAAACAAATTTATGTCTTACTTTCTGTTCTTTGTACCTCTTTATTTCCCTTGCCTTGTTGCAATGGCTAGGACTGCCAATAAAATGTTGGATAAAAGGAGTCCGGGGCTTCCCTGGTGGCGCAGTGGTTGCGCGTCCGCCTGCCGATGCAGGGGAACCGGGTTCGCGCCCTGGTCTGGGAGGATCCCACATGCCGCGGAGCGGCTGGGCACGTGAGCCATGGCCGATGAGC
>NC_041224.1:42180866-42202028 GCF_002837175.3 Physeter macrocephalus
AACCATAATTCAAAAAGACACATGCACCCCAATGTTCACTGCAGCACTATTTACAATAGCCAGGTCATGGAAGCAACCTAAATGCCCATTGACAGATGAATGTATAAAGAAGATGTGGTACATATAAACAATGGAATATTACTCAGCCATAAAAAGGAACGAAATTGGGTCATTTGCAGAGACGTGGATGGACCTAGAGACTGCCGTACAGAGTGAAGTAAGTCAGAAAGAGAAAAACAAATATCATATATTAACACATATATGTGGAATCTAGAAAAATGGTACATGTACCAGTTTGCAAGGCAGAAATAGAGACACAGATGTAGAGAACAAATGTATGGATACCAAGGGGGGAAAGTGGGGGCGTGGATGGTGGTGGTGGGATGAACTGGGAGATTACGATTGACAATATATACACCAATATGTATAAATTAGATAACTAATAAGAACCTGCTTTATAAAAAAAATTCAAAAAAAAAGAGGAAGAAATAATAGCCTGTAACTGCCATAACTTGAAGAAAAACACAAATCTACAAATCCAAGAAGGTAAACAACTCCAAGTAGGATAAACCCCAAAACAACCATATTGAAACACATTATAACCAAACTGTCAAAAGCCAAGACAAAGTGAGAATCTTGAAAGCAGCAAGAGGAAAGTGACTCGTCACATACACACGAGAAGACAGTCTCAATAAGATGATCAGCTGATTTCTCAGCAGAAACCTTGGAGGCCAGTAGGCACTGGGATAATTACATAAGGGGCTAAAACAAAAAAACCTGTCAACCCAGAATTCTATATCTGGCAGAACTGTCCTTCAAAAATGAGGAAGAAATGAAGACATTCCCAGATAAACAAAAGCAGAGAAAATTCATTACCACTAGATCTAGCCTACAAGAAATGATAAAGGGAGTCTTTTCAGGTTGAAGTGAAAGGAAGCTAGATGGCAACTTAAAGTCATATAAAGATATAAAGATCTCCAGTAAAGGTAAATACATAAGCACATATGAAAAAGAGTATTATTGCAATTTTGGCTTGAAATTCCACTTTTTATTTTCTACAGGATTTAAAAGACAAGTGCATAAAAATTACAAATCTGTGTTAATAGGCACACAATATGTAAACACATTATTTGTGACATCAAGAACAAAGTGGGGGACTTCCTTGGTGCCACAGTAGTTAAGAATCTGCCTGCCAATGCAGGGGGCATGGGTTCGAGCCCTGGTCTGGGAAGATCCCACATGCCGTGGAGCAACTAAGTCTGTGTGCTACAACTACTGAGCCTGCACTCTAAAGCCCTTAAGCCACAACTACTGAACCCGTGTGCCACAACTACTGAAGCCCGCGCACCTAGAGCCCATGCTCTGCAATGAGAAGCCACCGCAATGAGAAGACCATGCACTGCAATGAAGAGTAGCCCCCGCTCGCCACAACTAGAGAAAGCCTGTGCCCAGTGACGAAAACCCAATGCAGCCAAAAAATAAATTTATTAAAAAACAAAAAAAAAAAGAAAGAAAGTGGGGTGGAGAAACAGAGTTGTATAGGAGTTTGTGTATACAACTGAAATATAGGTTGGTATCAACTTAAACTGCTAGAACTTCAGGATGTTATAATTTCTATGGTAACCGTAAAAAAAGTTACCCATAGAATATCTGCAAAGGAAATGAGAAGTGGAGCAAACATGGTGCCACAAAAAAAATCAAACACAAAGGCGATAATGGAAAAAATGAGGGACAAAAAAGCTATAAGACATGCATAAGACAAAGTGGCAAAAGTATGTCCTTCTCTGTCAGTAATTATTTTAAATGTAAATGGATTAAACTCCCCAATCTAAAGGCACAGCTGGCAGAATGGATAAAAACACATGATCCAACTATATTTTGTCTACAAAAACTCACTTACATTAGATACCAGGACATAGGTTGAAAGTGAAAGGATGGAAAAAGATATTCCATGCAGATAACCAAAAGAAAGCTGAGGTGGCTTTGGTTAATATCAGACAAAAAAGACTAAGTCAAAAATGGTTCCAAGAGACAAAGGACATTATTAATAAATGGGTCAGTTCACCAAGAAGATTTAACAATTATAAGCACATATGCACCAAACAATTGGAGTTACAAAATATATGAAGAAAACATTGACAGAATTGAAGGGAGAAAGACACTTCTACAATAATAGTTGGAGACTTCAGTAACACACATTGAATAATGTATAGAACAGCCAGATCAATAAGGAATTTAGGACTTGAACAACACTGTTAACCAACTGGACCCAATAGACATAGAGAACATTCACCCAAAAACAGAATACATATTTTTCTCAAGTGCAAATGGAACATTCTCCAGGATAGAATATATGTTAGGCCACAAAACAAGTCAATGAATTTTAAAAGATCAAAATCATACGAAGTACCTTTCCAATAACAGTGGAATGAAACTGGAAATCAACAACAGAAAGTAAACTGAAAGTGGAAATTAAACAATACGCTCTCAACCAAAGGGTCAAAGAAGAAATCACAAGGGAAATTTTAAGATACCCAGAGACAAATAAAAATGAAAACAACATATGGAAAGGTATGGAATGCAGTAAAAGCAGTGCTAAGAGGGAACTTTATAGCTGTAAATGCCTATGTTAAAAAAGAAGAAAGCTCTTAAATCAACAACCTAACTTTAGACCTTAAGGAACTAGAAAAAGAATAAATTAAACCCAAAGCTAGCAAAAGGAAGGAACTAATAGACTAGAGCAGAGATAAGAAAAATGGAAAATAGAAAAACAAATAGAGAAAATCAACAAAACCAAAAGTTGGTTCCTTGAAAAGATTAACAAAATTGAAAAAACTTTAGCTAGATTGACTAAGAAAAAAGAAAGACTCCAATTACTGAAATCGGAAATAGAAGTAGGGACATTACTATTCATTTTACAAAAATAAAAGGATTATAAGGAAGTGCCATGAGCAACTGTATGCCAACAAACTGGATAACTTAGATGAAATGTACAAATTCCTACCCACACAACCTACTAAGGCTGAATTATGAAGAAACAGAGAATCTGAATAGACCTATATCTAGTCAGGATATTCAGTTAGTAATAAAAAACCTCCCAACAAAGAAAAGCTCAGGACCAGATGGCTTCACCTGTGAATTCTACCAAGCTCTTCAATACAATTAACACTAATCCTTCTCAAACACTTCCAAAAATTTGAAGAGAACACTTCCTAACTCAATCAATGAGGCCAGCATTGCTCAGATACCAAAGCCTGATAAAGACACAGGAAAACTACAGACTGATATCCCTTACGAATACTGATGCAAAAACCCTCAACAAAATACTAGCAAACAGAATTCAGTAGCATATTAAAGGATCATACACCATGACCAAGTGGGATTTTAGTCCTGCAATATAAGGATTCAGCATCTGAAATCAATTGTGTAATATACTACATTAAAAGAATGAAAGAGGGCTTCCCTGGTGGTGCAGTGGTTGAGAATCCGCCTGCCGATGCAGGGGACACGGGTTCGTGCCCCGGTCCAGGAAGATCCCACATGCCGTGGAGCAACTAAGCCCGTGCGCCACAACTACTGAGCCTGCACTCTAGGGCCCACAAGCCACAACTACTGAGCCCACGTGCCACAACTAACTGAGAAGCCTGCGTGCCTACAGCCCATGATCTGCAACGAGAAGCCACTGCAATGAGAAGCCCGCGTACCACAGTGAAGAGTAGCCCCCACTCGCCACAACTAGAGAAAGCCCACGTGCAGCAACAAAGATCCAACACAGCCATAAATAAATAAATAATCTTTGAAAAAAATTGGTATTTTTAATTAGGTGGTTTGGCTTATTATTGAGTTCTTTAATACCCTGAATACAGTCCTTTGTCAGATATGATTTGTGTATATTTTCTTCCAGTGTACCTTCCCTGTTCATTTTCTTAGCTGTGTTTAGATGAGAATAATTTCTGAATTTTGGTTCTCACCAAATTTTCTTTTTATGGTTGCTGTTTTCTGTACCTAAGAAACATCTATCCCATTCCAATTAATTGAGTATATTCTCCTATGTTTTCTTTAAAACTTTTGTATTTAGGTCTATGATCCATTGTGAACTGATATTTCTCCACAGAATGAGGTAGGAGTTGTGGTTCATTTTTTGTTGGATAGAGATATCCAAATATTCCAACACCACTTGCTGAAAAAAATTTTCCTTTCCCCACTGATTGTATAATTGTGGTCTATTTCTGGGATTTCTATTGTGTCCCATCAATGTATTTGTTATCTTTATGCCAGTATCACACCAGCTTGGTTATTGTAAGTTCTGAAGTCAAATAGTATAAATCGTCCAACTTTTTCAAGTTTGTGTTGTTTATTCAAGGTCCTTCAGCTTTCCATATAAATTTGAGAATCAGTTTGTGAATTTTTACCCCAAAAACTGCTGGGATTCTGATTGGGACTGCATTGAATCTATACATTGATTTGGAAAGAACTGTATCTTAACAACATTGAGCCTTCCAATCTGTGGACATGGTACACCTCTCCCTTTATTGAAGTGTTCTTTCTCAGCAATGTTTTGTGGTTTTCAGTGTAAAGAACTGGCCTTCTTTTGTTAAATTTATCCTAAGTAATTTTTGTTTTTTATTGCTATTGTAAATGGGATTGGGTTTTTAGTTTCATTTTCCCATTGTTTGCATCTAGTACACCAAATAATACAGCTGACTTTGTATAATGAGCTTGTATCCTATAACCTTGCTAAATAATTTCCACTTATTAACGCTAGTAATTGTTTTGTACACTCCTTAAGAGTTTTCAACATTAAAAAGAATCATGTCATCTGCAAATAGAAACAAATTTATGTCTTACTTTCTGTTCTTTGTACCTCTTTATTTCCCTTGCCTTGTTGCAATGGCTAGGACTGCCAATAAAATGTTGGATAAAAGGAGTCCGGGGCTTCCCTGGTGGCGCAGTGGTTGCGCGTCCGCCTGCCGATGCAGGGGAACCGGGTTCGCGCCCCGGTCTGGGAGGATCCCACATGCCGCGGAGCGGCTGGGCACGTGAGCCATGGCCGATGAGCCTGCGCGTCCGGAGCCTGTGCTCCGTGACGGGAGAGGCCACAACAGAGGGAGGCCCGCATACCACAAAACAAACAAACAAACAAACAAAAGGAGTCCGAATGGGTACCCTTGCCTGGTTTCCAATCTTAAAGAAAATGTATTTAATATTTCCTTCTAAAGTTTATATGGAATGGTGAAGGACCTTGTATAAACAAAGCAAAGTTGAACAGTTTATACTATTTGGCTTCAGAAGTTAACAATAATCAAGTCAGTGTGGTATTGGCATAAAGATAACAAATACACTGATGGAACAGAATAGAATGGGTACCCTTCCCTTGTTTCCAATCTTAGAAAAATGTATTTAATATTTCACCATTAAATATAATGATAGCTATAAGTTTTTGTAGATACCCTTTTAAAAATAAGTTCTATTCCTTGTTTGCTAAAATTTTTTACGATGAATGGATGCTGAATTTTGTCAAATGCTTTTTCTCCATCTACTGAAATAATCATATGGTTTCTCTCCTTTAATTAGTATGGTGAATTATAATAATTGATTTTTCTGATATTAAACCAACCCTGCATTTTGGGGGATAACTCTATTTAGTGATATATTAACCCTCTTTATATACTGTTCAATTAAGTACCTCTGCATCTATGTTCATGAGGATTATGAACTGTAATTTTCTCCTGGTACTGTCTTTGTCAGTTTACATATCAGGATAATAATGGCTTCATAAAATGACTTGAAAAGTGTTCTCATCTCTATTTTCTCATATAATTTGTAAGACTAGCATTATTTCTTCCTTAAATGTTTGACAGACTTCTTCAATGGAACCATTTAGAGTTTTCTTTGTGAAAAAAATCTTTAAATAAAACATTTTGACAAAGAGTTTCTTTACTGTGGGGCTTCTAAGGTTATTGCTTAATCCTGTGTGTTTTGGTAAATTATAATTTTCAAGGAACTCATCCATTTCATTTGTCAAATTTATTCTTGTCAATTTGACAAGAATTTGTTATTTCTTGTCATTGTCAAATGACGATACTTTCATTCCTGATACTGGTAATTTGTATTCCCTCTTTCCTCTTGATTATTCCAGCTAGGTATTCACCAATTTTAACTTTTGGCTTTGTAATTTTTTATTTTTTAAACTATTAATTTAATTTTTATTTTATATTGGAATATAGTTGATTTACAATGTTATGTTAGTTTCAGGTATATAGCAAAGTGATTCAGTTATACATATACATATGTCCATACTTTTTCAGATTCTTTTCCCATATAGGTTATTACAGAATATTGAGTAGAGTTAATCCCAAACTCCTAATTTATCCCTCCCCACCATGTTTCCCCTTTGGTAACCATAGGTTTGTTTTTTTGTTTTGTGTGTGTGTGTGTGTGTGTGTTTTTGTGGTATGCGGGCCTCTCACTGTTGTGGCCTCTCCCATTGTGGAGCACAGGCTCCGGACACGCAGGCTCAGCGGCCATGGCTCACGGGCCTAGCTGCTCCGCGGCATATGGGATCTTCCCGGACCGGGGCACGAACCCGTGTTCCCTGCATCGGCAGGCGGATTCTCAACCACTGCGCCACCAGGGAAGCCCCATAGGTTTGTTTTTGAAGTCTCTGAGTCTGTTTCTGTTTTGCAAATAAGTTCATTTTTATCATTTTTTTTAAGATTCCACATAGAAGTGATATCATATGATATTTGTCTTTCTCTGTCTGAGTTACTTCACTTAGTATGATAACCTCTAGGTCCATCCATGTTGCTGCAAATGGCATTATTTTTTTTATTGCTGAGTAATATTCCATTGTATATATGTGCCACCTTTTCTTTATCCATTTCTTTATACATTCCTCTGTCAATGGACATTTAGGTTGCTTCCATGTCTTGGCTATTGTAAATAGTGCTGCAAGGAACAGTGGGGTGCACGTGTCCTTTCGGATTATGGTTTTCTTCAGATATATGCCCAGGAGTGGGATTTTGGGATCATATGGTAGTTCTAGCTTTAGCTTTTTAAGGAACCTCCATACTGTTCTCCATGGTGGTTGTAACAATTTACATTCCCACCAACAGTGCAGGAGGGTTCCCTTTTCTCCACACCCCCTCCAGCATTTATTGTTTGTAGACTTTTTTAAAATATAAATTTATTTTATTTATTTATTTTTGGCTGAGTTGGGTCTTCATTGCTGCGTGTGGGTTTCTTATTGCAGTGGCTTCTCTTGTTGCAGAGCATGGGCTCTAGGTGCACGGGCTTCAGTAGTTGTGGCTCACGGGCTCTAGAGCGCAGGCTCAGTAGCTGTGGCGCACGGGCTAAGTTGCTCTGCAGTATGTGGGATCTTCCTGGACCAGGGCTCGAACCCGTGTCCCCTGCATTGGCAGGCAGATTCCTAACCACTGCGCCACCAGGGAAGCTCGTGTTTGTAGATTTTTGATGATGGCCATTCTGACTGGTGTGAGGTAGTACCACATGGTAGTTCTGATTTGCATTTCTCTAACAACTAGTGATGATGAGCATCTTTTCATGTCCTTTTTGGCCATCTGTATGTCTTCTTTGGAGAAATGTCTATTTATATTTTCTGCCTATTCTTTGATTGGGTTGTTTGTTTTTTTGATATAGAGCTGCATGAGCTGTTTGTATATTTTGGAGATTAATCCCTTGTCCGTTGCTTCGTTTGCAAATATTTTCTCTGATTCTGTGGGTTGTCTTTTCATTTTGTTTACGGATTCCTTTGCTGTGCAAAAGCTTTTAAGTTTAATTAGATCCCATTTGCTTATTTTTGTTATTTTCATTACTCTAGGAGGTGGGTCGAAAAAGATATTGCTGCAATTTATGTCAAAGAGTGTTCTGCCTATGTTTTCCTCTAAGAGTTTTATAGTGTCCAGTCTTACATTTAGGTCTTTAATCCATTTTGAGTTTATTTTTGTGTATGGGGTTAGAGAATGTTTTAATTTCATTCTTTTACATGTAGCTGTCCAGTTTTCACAGCACCACTTATTGAAGAGACTGTCTTTTCTTCACTGTATATTCTTGTATATTCTCTACAAATCCTTTGTTGTAGATTAAGGACCACAGGTGCATGGGTTTATTTCTGGGCTTTCTATCCTGTTCCATTGATCTATATTTCTATTTCTATGCCAGTACCATACTGCTTTGATGACTGTAGGTTTGTAGTATAGTCTGATGTCAGGGAGCCTGATTCCTCCAGCTCCATTTTTCCTTCTCAGGACTGCTTTGTCTATTCAGGGTCTTTTGTGTTTCCATACAGATTTCAAAATTTTTTGCTCTAGTTCTTTGAAAAATGCCACTGGTAATTTGATACAGATTACAGTGAATCTATAGATTGCCTTGGGCAGTACAGTCATTTTGACAATATTGATTCTTCCGATCCAGGAACATGGTATATCTCTCCATCTTTTTGTGTCATCTTTGATCTCTTTCATCAGTGTCTTATAGTTTTCAGAGTACAGGTATTTTACCCTCCCCCCTTAGGTAGGTTTATTCCTAGGTATTTTATTCTTTCTGTTGCAATGGTGAATGGGATTGTTTCCTTAATTTCTCTTTCTGATCTTTTGTTGTTAGTGTAGTGTATAGGAATGCAAGAGATTTCTGTGTGTTAATTTTGTATCCTGCAATTTTACCGAATTCATTGATGAGCCCTAGTAGTTTACTGGTAGCATCTTCAGGATTTTCTATGTATAGTAACATGTCATTTGCAAACAGTGACAGTTTTACTTCTTCTTTTCCAATTTGGATTCTTTTCATTTCTTTTTCTTCTCTGATTGCTGTGTCTAGGACTTCCAAAACTACCTTGAATAAAAGTGGCGAGAGTGCACATCGTTGTCTTGTTACTGATCTGAGAGGAAATGCTTTCAGCTTTTCACCATTCAGTATGGTGTTAGCTGTGGGCTTGTCATACATGACCTTTATTATGTTGCAGTAGGTTCCCTCTGTGCCCACTTTCTGGAGACTTATTTATCATAAATGGGTGTTGAATTTTCTCAGAAGCTTTTACTGCCATCTATTGAGATGATCACATGGTTTTTATTCCTCAACTTGTTAATGTGGTGTATCACACTGATTGATTTGCAGATATTGAAGAATCCTTGAATCCCCAGGATAAAACCCACTTGATCATACCCACTTGATCATAGTGTATCATCCTTTTAATGTATTGTTGGATTCGATTTGCTAGTATTTTGTTGAGGATTTTTGCATGTATGTTCATCAGTGATATTGGTCTGTAATTTCCTTTTTTTGTGGTATCTTTGTCTGGTGTCGGTATCAGGGTAAAGGTGGCCTCATAGAATGAGTTTGGGAGTGTTCCTTCCTCTGCAATGTTTTGGAATAGTTTCAGAAGGATAGGTGTTAACTCTCATCTAAATGTTTGATAGAATTCGCCTGTGAAGCCATCTGGTCCTGGACTTTTGTTTGTTGGGAGTTGTTTTTTGTTTTGTTTTGTTTGTGGTACACAGGCCTCTCACTGTTGTGGCCTCTCCCGTTGCGGAGCACAGGCTCCGGATGCGCAGGCTCAGCGGCCACGGCTCACGGGCCCAGCCGTTCCACGGCATGTGCGATCTTCCCGGACCGGGGCACGAACCCATGTCCCCTGCATTGGCAGGCATATTCTCAACCACTGCGCCACCAGGGAAGCCCTATTGGGAGTTTTTAAATCACAGTTTCAATTTCATTACTTGTGATTGCTCTGTTCATATTTTCTATTTCTTCCTGGTTCAGTCTTGGAAGGTTGTACCTTTCTAAGAATTTGTCCATTTCTTCTAGGTTGTCCAGTTTATTGGCATATGATAGCATGTAGTAGTATCTTACGATCCTTTGTATTTCTGTGTTGTCAGTTGTAACTTCTCCTTTTTCATTTCTAATTTTATCAATTTGAGCCCTCTCCCTTTTTTTCTTGATGAGTTTTATCAAGAAAAAGTTTTATCAATTTTGTTTATCTTTTCACAGAACCAGCTTTTAGTGTCATTGATTTTTTTCCTGTTTTCTTCGTTTCTATTTCATTTATTTCTGCTCTGATCTTTGTGATTTCTTTCCCTCTACTAACTTTGGGTTTTGTTTGTTCTTCTTTCTCTAGTTTCTTTAGGTGTAAGGTTAGGTTGTTTACTTGAGATTTTTTTCTTGTTTCCTGAGGTAAGATTGTATAGCTATAAAATTCCCTCTTAGAACTACTTTACCTATGTCCCATAGGTTCTGGATTGTCATGCTTTCATTTTCATTTGTCTCTAGGTATTTTTTGATTTCCTCTTGGATCTCATCAGTGATCCACTGGTTGTTCAGTAACATATTGTTTGGCCTCCACGTGTTTGTGTTTTTTAGTTTTTATTTCTTGTGGTTGATTTCTAATCTTATAGCCTTGTGGTCTTGATATGATTTCAGTTTTCTTAAATTTACTGAGGCTTGCTCTATAGCCCAGCATGTGATCTATCCTGGAGAATTTCCATGTGCACTTGAGAAGAATGGGTATTCTGCTGCTTTCGGACGGAATGCTCTATAAATATCAATTAAGTCCATCTGCACTGATGTGTCATTTAAGGCCTGTGTTTCCTTACTGATTTTCTGTCTGGATAATCTGTCCAGTGATGTAAGTGGGGTGTTAAAGTCCCTTACTGTTATTGTGTTACTGTCAATTTCTCCTTTTATGTCTGTTAGCAATTTGCCTTATATATTGAAGTGCTCCTATGTTGGGTGCATATATATTTACAAGTATTATATCTTCTTCTTGGATTGATCCCTTGATCATTTTGTAGTGTCCTTCTTTGTCTCTTATAACAGTCTATTTTGTCTGATATGAGTCTTGCTACTCCAGCTTTCTTTTGATTTCCATTTGCATTGATTTCCATTTGCATAGAATACCTTTTTCCATCTCCTCACTTTCAGTCTGTATGTGTCCCTAGGTCTGAAGTGGGTCTCTTGTAGACAGCATATATAGGGCTCTTGTTTTTGTAACCATTCAGCCAGTCTATGTCTTTTGGTTGGAGCATTTAATCCATTTACATTTAATGTAATTATTGATATGTATGTTAACTGTTTTAGATTTGCTTTCGTAGGTCTTTTTTCTTCCGTGCCTCTTTTGTTCTCTTGTGATTTGATGGCCATCTTTAGTATTGTGTTTGGATTGCTTTTTCTTTTTTGTTTATCTATTGTAGTTTTTTGGTTTGCAGTTACCATGATGTTTTGATATAGCCATCTATTATATAAACAAGATTGTTTTAAGTTGCTGGTCTCTTAGTTCCAAATGGATTTCCAATATCCTGTGTTTGTACTCTCCTCAAAACCTCTTTGCTTGTTTTGATATCATATTTGTGTGTGGATGATTCCCTACCTTTACTGTATGTTTGCCTTTACTGGTGAGCTCTCCCATTTGTAATTTTCTTGTTTCTAGTTGTGACTTTTTCTTTTCCACATAGAGAAGTTCCTTTAGCATTTGTTGTAAAGCTGGTTTGGTGATACTGAATTTTCTTAGCTTTTGCTTGTCTGTAAAGCTTTTGATTTCTCCATCAAATCCGAATGAGAGCATTGCTGGGTAGAGTATTCTTGGCTGCAGGTTTTTCCCTTTCATCACTTTAAATATATCTTGCCCCTCTCTTCTGGCCTGCAGAATTTCTGCTGAAAAATTGGGGATTCCCTTGTTTGCTATTTGTTGCTTATCTCTGTCTTTAATTTTTGTCAATTTTATTAATATGTGTCTCAGTGCGTTCCTCCTTGGAACGCACTGTATCCTGTATGGGACTCTCTGTGCTTCCTGGACTTGAGTGTTTCCTTTCCTGTGTTAGGGAAGTTTTCAGTTATTAGCTCTTCAAATATTTTCTCAGGCCCTTTCTCTCTCTCTTCTCCTTCTGGGACCCCTATAATGTGAATTTTGGTGCATTTAATGTTGTCCCAGAGGTCTCTGAGATTGTCTTCATTTCTTTTCATTGTTTCTTCTCTTTTCTGTTCCTCAGCAGTGATTTCCACCAACCTCTTTTCCAGCTCCCTTATTTGTTCTACTACTTCATTTATTCTGCTGTTGAGTCCTTGTACTGTATTTTTTATTTCAGTTACTGTATTGTTCATCTGTTTGTTCTTTAAATCTTCTAGCTCTTTGTTAAACATTTCTTGTATCTTCTCAGTCTGTGCCTCCATTCTTTTTCCATGATCTTGGATCATCTTTACTATTGTTTTTCTGAATTCTTTTTCAGGCAGATTGCCTATCTCCACTTCACTTAGTTGTTCTTCCAGGGTTTTATCTTGTTCCATTGTCTGGAACATATTTCTCTGCCATCTCATTTTGTCTAACTTTCTGTGTTTGTGGGCTCCGTTCCTTGGGCTGCAGGACTGTAGTTCTTCTTGCTTCTGGTGTCTGCCCCCTGGCGGGTGAGGTTGGTCCAGGGGCTTGTGCAGGTTTCTTCATGGGAGGGACTGGTGTCTGCCCACTTGTGGGTGGAGCTGGATCTTGTCCCTCTGATGGGCAGCGATGTGTCTAGAGGTGGCTGTGAGCTCAGGACGACTTCAGGCAGCCTGTCTGTTGATGGCTGGGGCTGTGTTCCCACCTTGTTGGTAGTTTGGCCTGAAGCATCCCAGCACTGGATCCTGCAGGCTGTTGGGTGGGGCCAGGTCTCAGTGCCAAAATGGCAACCTCCAGGAGAGCTCACACCAAGGAATATCCCATAGGAGCCTCTGCCGCCAGTGTCCTTGCCCCGGCAGTGGGCCATAGCTGACCCCCATCTCCTCAGGAGACCCTCCAAGACCCACAGGTAGGTCTGGCCCAAGCTCATATGGAGTCACTGCTTTGCCCTGGGTTCCAGTGGATGTGAAACCTCGTGTGTGCCCTCCAAGAGTGGAGTCTGTTTCCCCCAGTCCGGTGGAGCTCCTGCACTCAAGCCCCAATGGCCTTCAAAGTCAAATGTTCTGGGGGCTCCTCCTCCTGATGCCAGACCCCCAGGCTGGGGAGGCCTGATGTGGGGTTTAGAACTCTCACTCCTGTTGGAGAGCCTCTACGATATATATTTTCCAGTTTGTGGGTCGCCCACCTGGTGGGTATGGGATTTGATTATATTGTGAAAGTGCCCCTCCTACCATCTCGTTGTGGCTTTTTCTTTGTCTTTGGATGTAGAGTATCTTTTTTGGTAGGTTCCAGTCTTTTTTTGTTGATGGTTGTTAAGCAGTCAGTTGTGATTTTTGTGTTTTCATAAGAGAAGATGCGCTCAAGTCCTTCTACTCCACCATCTTGTCTCCTATAATTTTTTCTGTCTGTTTTCTATTTCCTCATTTTTTTCTCTTTATTATTTCTTCTTACTTACTTTGGGTTTACTTTGTCTTCTTTTTCTAGTTTCTTAAAGAGAAATCTAAGTCATTAACTTTAGAGCTTTTTCTCTAATTATAAATGTCCCTCTAATCACTTTTAGTTGCATCCCACAATTTTAATATACTTTCATTAACATTTAATTCTATATATTTTCTAATTTCCTTTATCTGACCTATGGATTATTTAGGAAAGTGTTGTCAATTTCCGAATATTCGGTGTTTACCTAGATACCTTACTGTTACTGATTTCTGATTTAATTCCACTGTGGCTGGAGAACATATTCTGTATGATTTCAATTATTTTATCCTCTACAATGCAATGTTATAATTTGTGCTTAAAATAGTTCTATGTATTTAGAGAAATTAAAAGGAGGAAAAAATCTTTTATAGTTACCCAGCTGTTTACCATTTTTAAAGTGTTTTGTCTTTTTATTTTTATTTAGTTATAATTGACATTCAACACTATATTAGTTTCAGGTGTATGACATAATGATTCAATATTTGCATATATTGCAAAATGATCACCACAATAAACCTAGTTATTATCTGTTACCATATATAGTTACAGAATTTTTTTCTAGTAATAACTTTTAACATCTACTCTCTTAACAACCTTCAAATATGCAGTACTGTATTAACTACAGTTGCCATGTTGTACATTATAATCCCATGACTTATTTACTTTATAACTAGGAGTTTGTACCTTTTGACTCCCTTCACCAATTTTGCACCCCAACTCACTCATCTGGCAACCACCAATCTGTTCTCTTTAAGATTCCACATGTAAGTAAGATCATATGGTATTTGTCTTTTTCGCTTAGCATAAACCCCTTAAGGTCCATCCATGTTGTCAAAAATGGCAAGACTTCATTCTTTTTTAACAGCTAAATAATATTGCATGTGTGTGTGTGTGTGTGTGTATACACACACACACACACACACACAAACACACATCTTCTTACCCACTGACCCATCAGTAGATGTTTAGGTTGTTTCCAACTTGGCTATTGTAAATAATGCTGCAATGAACATGGGGGTGTGTACAGCTTTTGGGGTTCATGTTTTTGTTTTCTTTGGATAAATACCCAGAAGTAGAATCGCTGTATTATAGGGTAGTTCTATTTTTAATTTTTTGAGGAACCTCCATACTGGCTGCACCAATTTACATTCCCACCAACAATGCACAAGGGCTCTCTTTTCTCCACATCCTTGACAACACTTGTTATTTCTTATCTTTTTGATAATAGCCATTCTGAAACATATGAGGTGATATTTCATTGTGGTTTTGCTAGTTACCATTTTTGGTGCTTTTCATTCCTTCCTAAAGATCCAAGTTTATATCTAGTATCATTTCCTTTCAGCCTTAAGAACTTCCTTTAGCTTTCTTATATTGCAGGTTTACTGGTGATAAATTCTGTTAGCTTTTCCTTATGTGACAATGTGTTTCTTTTGCCTTCATTCTTTTTTTTTTTTTTTTTTTTTTTTTGTGGTATGCGGGCCTCTCACTGTTGTGGCCTTTCCCGTTGCGGAGCACGGATCTTCCCTGACCGGGGCACGAACCCGTGTCCCCTGCATCGGCAGGCGGATTCTCAACCACTGCGCCACCAGGGAAGCCCCCTAACAGCATTTTAAAGATGTTGTTCCACAGTGTCTTCTGGCCTTCATAGTTTCTGACATGAATTTATAAAAGATGAGAATCACTGTTCTCTTTATAAGTAATCTATCATTTTTCTCTGGGTGGTTTCAAAATTTTTTCTGTATCTTTGGCTTGTAGCTGCTTGACTATGATGTGCCTGGGCATGGGTTAGGATTTGTTGGGTTTCTTAAATCTGTATGTATGTATCTTTCACTAAATTTGGAAAAATTTTAGCCACTATATTTTCTAATTTTTTTTCTGCCTCACAAGAAATTTTTCCTACCCAGAGAGACTATGAAGGGCAGACAACAGTGTAATTAACATCTTTAAAGGTACTATTAGGAGAAAATGTCAAATATCCAGTGAAAATATCTGGCAAGAATGAAGGCAAAATAAAATACATTTTCAGACAAGGGAAGACTAATAGAATTATAACCAGTAAGCCTGTAATACAGGCAATGTTCTTCAAGGACAGAATTTCATTTAGAACTCTACTTCCTAGTTTTAAGTCCATTACTACTTATGGTCCTTATGGTGTTTCTCTCTCTTTTACTTAAGGAATTAAGAAGCTGCATCTTACCTGAGAAAAATATTCTTCTGAGATACGTGCAGCCCACTCAATGCACTGCTCCAGGGGTCGGCAGGGATTGGATACATCAGCACACTTAATCAGCATTCGTTTGATCAAACTGTGGTTGTCTGGAGTTCTGAGCATAGTGATTATGGCTTCTTGATTTTTATCAGTTTCCTAAAACATAAGTGGAATTCAAAGCAATATCAAAATGGGTCCCCAGGTACCAAGCTGTTTTACTCCTGTGGTCCCACTGTAACCACAATAAGGCACTGCTCAGGATCTACAAGTTAGGATCTCACAAAACAGTGCTGAGGATACTCTGCGGATTGAGCTTGGCCCCTTACTCTACAAACGGGAAAACCAAGGCCTACTGAGATTCCAGCAGGACCCAGAAGTAGAGGGTAGCGCTGGAGGTTGGTATATCTGTCTTTCCTCTTCTTTTCGGCTCTTCCTCTCATTCTATTTCTCACAGTTACCTTTTCTTTCTGTTCTATTATGTCTATCATGCTCCCTTGGTAAGCACTCAAAGACTGGCTTTTTTCTTTTATTATATTCACTAAAAAACAGAGTGAACTGAAAAATAAAAGATTTCTCTGCCCTCATAACAAAGTATCTTGTCCACCAGGGGCTCTGCTTCTCACACGCCAATCTCCAATCACCTAGCTTTGTGAGAGGTATGATCTTGGGAACTAGCTGTCCGTGTACCAAGACTGTGTCAGATATAGTGATACTTCCTAAACATTGCCCTAACATTTTATGGTGTACAGAGGACTTAGTCATTCTCTTTTGGTCTGCACTCACAAAAAGGTCCTGTGGTAGGCATGAAAATCAGTATTATTTACTATTACATTTTACAGATGAGAACACTGGGACTCTGAGAGGTGAAGAAACTTATCCAAAGCTACCCAGCTGAGCCAGGATAAGAGCCTAAGTTCTACCTTTAGTCCTGGATTCTGTCTATTCACAGTACCGCATGCTATTTGATTCACAAGGAGCCCCTCTGGATATGGAATCTCAATCCATGGTGTGACGGACTCTCTGCTCATTGGCCCCCGAAGTAAATTCAGATTGGAAGAGGGCATACTGGGGCAAAGAACATGGTAAAAGACATGAGCAAGCATCTCCTCATTCTGATTCTGTGCCCGTCAGGCAACTTTCCAAAGGAGTCAGTCATGTGATTTCTGAGTAGTCGCAGTAGTCTAAGAAGGCCTGATGATCCTATCTCAGCGGGGACAGATCTACCATCAAGATGGGGAGGAGGCATCCTGAGCCTAGGCTGCCTAGTCTCCTGGAAAGTGCCAGAGTGGACAGTGGCAGTGTCCTCAGTAGTTCTCCTTGTTTCCCACTGCCAACCAGGTTTGTGCTGACCCTTCTCTCTTCAGGTGTGTGACTACAGTGACTACAGTACTGCCAGCTGGAAACTATTTTCTTTCATGATATTTTGTCCCTGCTCTGACCCACTAGATACTGATTTCCAGTCTCTCAGCAGTAACTCCAAGTACCGACAACAGAGATGAGAAACGTGACTGTCAAGTGGAATGGAAGACTCAGCTAAGTCTGGGAACTTCCCAGAATAGGTGGAGGAAACCAAGTCTACGAGGTATGTGGTTTCTTTCTGTGGGAATGGGGTCAGCCAGGAGCAGTAGCCCAGGCAATAACCAGCCCTCTCCAGGATGGCAGGGCAGGAGTCAATAAAAGAGGCTGGTGTGGGTGCCTCTGCTCTGCAAGTCCTTGGAAAGGGAGTGAAGTCAAAGGCAGACTGACAAACTGGAGAACAGGGAAGGGTGAAGGGAGCAGAGTTCTCAACAGGTTTCAAATCAGGTGAAACAGGAACAAGTGTGAAGGGTAATAAGCTAGAAAGCCAGGGATAGTCAAAAGCCATGGCCTAACACATGAGTTGCAGAAGTAGAGTTAGAATTCAAGGAGCTGTCATCCTAGCCTGAGGGTAAGTCATCCCTGTGCATGGTGACAGGTGCTGGGGAGGAGGAATGTGGAAAAGGCTGTGAGCTGGTGCCGAGATGTTCAGCGCACATGGGGTAGGTGGTAGGGCAGGCACGTGGGCCTCAGAGGAAGAGGGTTCATGAGAAGAGCATGTTCTCTAGGTGCTGCTCTCACCATGAATCTAGTATAACAGATACCATTTATTAAGTGCATACCTTGTGCCATGCCCATCAGTCCTATACCTTGAGATCTACTATGCCCATTCTACAGACAAGGAAATGGTGAAGGAGAACTAGGGTGAGAACTCAGATTGGTCTGCTTCCTCAGCTGTGGTCTCCTGCCTGGGGAAATGTTTAATGTTCTCCTTGCCAGGAAGTTGTTCTGGACTCCATGCCTCAAATCCAAAAATGAGGAGCAACGATAATGTCACCCTTGTGGTCCAAATACAGAATCCTTCCCAACCCCACCCTCCTCTGACACAGACCAACAGAGGACAGCTGCTGCTACCACAGAATATGCACAGCAGGGCGTGGCTGGTGAGAGACCTCATGGGCTCCAACTGACCCCAAAATGTGCAAGAAGAGGGGAAGGGGGCAATTGTTGAGAAAGGGCGCAGGAATGGCCCACCCATCTAAAGGTAGTTTATCTAAAACCTGATCCTCCCTTCAGAGTTTTCATATCTATTTTTGTATATCGTTATTTTTTTTTCCTGCCAAGTTTTTGTACTTTAACTTTTTAACCAATGGAAATTAAATTCAGTGAGCCCAATGCGGGGGGAGGGTGGGTAATGATAACACTTGTGATATCCTAGGCCCATGCTTCCCCACAACACATAGGAATAAGGGCCCCAAACACAGGCTCCCTTTGTAATCAGCTCGCTTACCCCATCTTCCTCTAATGCTGCCAAGGGCTTGTTGATGCTGTTGACAAATTTGTTGACGTGCTCAAAGTGCTTTGTCATTTCTGTGGCTAAGACCATGTCGATAATACTCTGGCGCACCATCCGGTAGTCATTCCTGTTTCAGACAACAAACGAGAGAGGCTGCTGCTGATTACTGATGCAGACCAGACACATGCTCCTAAAAACAAGCTATTATCTAGGACACATGTCCACTGTGGCTAAAATTCTAATGCACTGGAAGTCAGTGGCAGGCCATACTTTAAAAGAATGTGGAAGTTAAAGGTTTTACTGCCTAGATTGCTGTTAGCAAGGGGAACCTGAACAGAAGTTAAAATCAGAAGCTTATGGGTAAGACTATAGACACAGTGTTCATGGTGCTGTCGTTCTGAAGTAAAAAGCACATAGTTCTTAAGATAAAAAAAGACTGGAATGCAGGAGGGGTAACCAAAGCCAGCTCTCTGAATGAAGATGGAGGTCTGGGTTATGAAGAATGTACCCTACACAGAGGAACCTTGAGACCCAATAATTTTAGTGCCCACAAACGTAGAGGGCAGACCTTCTGAAAGCTGAGAGAATCACAGGGCATACTTTATACCTCTTCCTCCAGCCCTTGTTTTTCTTTAATTACTTTAAAATTTTTATTTTTTGAGGATGGAAATGATATAATTAAAAATTCAAAAGGTACAAAGAGTATAAACTGCAATCTCCATTCAGCCCCAGCTACCCGCTCTTTTCCCTGGAGACAACCAAAGTTATCAGGGTCTTGTGAATTTTTCCAGAGATAACTGATGTATATACAGGCAACTATGAATAAAACCAACTTTAAGTCCACATATGAAATTCTAAAACATGGCAAAAGGGAGTTTTTTTTTAAATCCCTTAAAAGTTTAAAAACCTTCCTTAAAAATCCAAATTGGTAAGTGTTCCTCATGACAGATCACTTCTTCCACCTAACAGTTATCAGGCCCCACACTAGACACTGAGGGCACAGTGAGGAAGAGAAGACATATGACACTGTGATCTTACAGCGCTTAAGAGTCAAACCAGAATCAGGCAAACGAAGGAACTTGGGACTGAATAATTAATGTGAGGGGTCCGGGAAGGCTTCCGCAAAGAAGTGACGTGGGAACAGAGACAATGACGAGACGTCTGCTGGGCAGAGTGGAGCCCTCCAGGCAGAGATGTAAGGTGACAGCTTCTCTGGGTCTCTCGAGGTGTCAGCCTTATACTTTGTCGTCTTGGAATGTCAAGACACAAAGGAACTGAACCTTGAAAACATCGTGCTAAGTGAAAGAAGCCAGACACAAAAGACACATATTGGGGATGCTTCCATTTATATGAAATGTACAGAACTGGCAAATTTATGGAGAGGGAAAGTAGACCTAGAGCTGTGGGAGTTGAGCGGGGAATGGGGAGAGACTGCTAATGAGCTCGAGGTTCTTTTGTGGGGTGATGGAAATGTTCTAAATTTCGATTGTAGTGATGGTCACACAACTCTGAATATACAAAAAACCACTGTACACTTTAAACGGGTGAACTGTAGAGTACATGAATTATATTTTAATAATTTTTTTTAAAAGAGAGAGGAAACATACTTTCCAACTCGTTGTTCTTACCTCTCCATGTTTTTAAAGATGTTGCATTTATCATCACCAGTGGTCAGCTGGAAGGCCAAGGCCGCATGGTGTCTCTCGAGCACAGCAGTGTCGTTATACAGAATGGCCAGCTTGCTCCCAGCATTGCACAGGAAGGAGTTGGTTCTCCCGGGGTGGTCCAGGTCATGGACAGTGGCTGCAATGAGGGCAGTGACCTCATCAAGTGGATCTAAAGTTTGCTGAAAACAAGAGATCATTTAAAAATTGGGGCATGGCACTGAAAGCAAGGTAGCCTTCTGGGTAGTTTTCTTTCTGCCCTATTACTTTAAGGTAAGGATATTTCGGATTTCTGAGAAAAATGTTGAGCAAACTCAGTTTTCCTATCTCCACTCAGACACAGTTTCATCTTTGCATGTTTATTAGGAAACATTATCTGATTCTCAGTCTTACACAAGTTAAGGACTTACCAAGACACAGGGTGTCCTCAACAGACAGGAGTCACCTCCTCAGAAAGTCTGTCTCTAGACCCATCACAAAAAAAGGCCTTTAGTCTGAGATATTGACTTAGACCAACATAAACTAGTGTTACTGAATAAAAGAGAGAAATAATTTAAGTTATGCATCACTTACATTAACTGGGGATTCGTCTATAGTTTTCTCCCCCCTTCTGGTGCTATCTTTTCCAGGTTGAGTTCAGGGTTTTGTGACTTTGTAAAATGATCTGGACATTTTCCATCTTTTTCAAGACTTTGAAACGGTTTATGTAACATGGAAAAATTCCTTCAAGGGTTAAAGAACTGATTTTTTTTTGCTACACGGAGCAGGGCCCTAACTGATTGAGTACAGTGCTGTCTAAGTCCTCAGGGGAGACTGAGAGTTGGACCAAGATAGGAATCAGTCCTAGAGCCTAGGACCGACATCATGAGGAACCAGGCTCAGAAACTCTTTGGATAAACCCAAAGATCAGAAGAGACTGGCCTGAGGAAGGGAAGGCCCTGTGCTGAGGAATCAGTGACGAACAAACACTGATACATTCCCTACGCTGGAGGAGCTTACGTCCATTCAGTAGCCATGTGGAGGACAGGCTCTTGGTGCTCCAGCCATGCGTCAGGGCTGAGCCTCTGAGGTGGGAGAGCCAACTTCAGGACACTGGTCCACAAGAGACCTCCCAGCT
>NC_041224.1:42202513-42205767 GCF_002837175.3 Physeter macrocephalus
ACGGATAAGTGACCTGGAAGATACAATAGTGGAAATAACTACTGCAGAGCAGAATAAAGAAAAAAGAATGAAAAGAACTGAGGACAGTCTCAGAGACCTCTGGGACAACATTAAATGCACCAACATTCGAATTATAGGGGTCCCAGAAGAAGAAGAGAAAAAGAAAGGGACTGAGAAAATATTTGAAGAGATTATAGTTGAAAACTTCCCTAATATAGGAAAGGAAATAGTCAATCAAGTCCAGGAAGCACAGAGAGTCCCATACAGGATAAACCCAAGGATAAACACGCCAAGACACATAATAATCAAACTGTCAAAAATTAAATACAAAGAAAACATATTAAAAGCAGCAAGGGAAAAACAACAAATAACACACAAAGGAATCCCCATAAGGTTAACATCTGATCTTTCAGCAGAAACTCTCCAAGCCAGAAGGGAGTGGCAGGACATATTTAAAGTGATGAAGGAAAAAAACCCTACAACCAAGATTACTCTACCCAGCAAGGATCTCATTCAGATTTGATGGAGAAATTAAAACCTTTACAGACAAGCAAAAGCTGAGAGAGTTCAGCACCACCAAACCAGCTTTACAACAAATGCTAAAGGAACTTCTCTAGGCAAGAAACACAAGAGGAGGAAAAGACCTACAAGAACAACCCCAAACAATTCAGTAAATGGTAATAGGACCATACATATCGATAATTACCTTAAATGTAAATGGATTAAATGCTCCCACCAAAAGACACAGACTGGCTGAATGGATACAAAAACAAGACCCATATATATGCTGTCTACAAGAGACCCACTTCAGACCTAGGGACACATACAGACTGAAAGTGAGGGGATGGAAAAAGATATTCCATGCAAATGGAAATCAGAAGAAAGCTGGAGTAGCAATTCTCATATCAGACAAAATAGACTTTAAAATAAAGACTATTACAAGAGACAAAGAAGGACACTACATAATGATCAAGGGGTCGATCCAAGAAGAAGATATAATAATTGTAAATATTTATGCACCCAACATAGGAGCACCTCAATACATAAGGCAAATATTAACAGCCATAAAAGGGGGAATCGACAGTAACACAATTGTGGTAGGGGACTTTAACACCCCACTTTCACCAATGGACAGATCATCCAAAATGAAAATAAATAAGGAAACACAAGCTTTAAATGATACATTACACAAGATGGACTTAATTGATATTTATAGGACATTCCATCCAAAAACAACAGAATACACATTTTTCTCAAGTGCTCATGGAACATTCTCCAGGATAGATCATATATTGGGTCACAAATCTAGCCTTGGCAAATTTAAGAAAATTGAAATCATATCAAGTATCTTTTCTGACCACAACGCTATGAGACTAGATATCAATTACAGGAAAAGATCTGTAAAAAATACAAACACATGGAGGCTAAACAATACACTACTTAATAACGAAGTGATCACTGAAGAAATCAAAGAGGAAATCAAAAAATACTTAGAAACAAATGACAATGGAGACACGACGACCCAAAACCTATGGGATGCAGCAAAAGCAGTTCTAAGAGGGAAGTTTATAGCAATACAATCCTACCTTAAGAAACAGGAAACATCTCGTATAAACAACCTAACTTTGCACCTAAAGCAATTAGAGAAAGAAGAACAAAAGAACCCCAAATTTAGCAGAAGGAAAGAAATCATAAAGATCAGATCAGAAATAAATGAAAAAGAAATGAAGGAAACAATAGCAAAGATCAATAAAACTAAAAGCTGGTTCTTTGAGAAGATAAATAAAATTGATAAACCATTAGCCAGACTCATCAAGAATAAAAGGGAGAAGACTCTAATCAATAGAATTAGAAATGAAAAAGGAGACGTCACAACTGACACTGCAGAAATACAAAAGATTATTAGAGATTACTACAAGCAACTGTATGCCAATAAAATGGACAGCCTGGAAGAAATGGACAAATTCTTAGAAATGCACAAGCTGCCGAGACTGAACCAGGAAGAAATAGAAAGTATGAACAGACCAATCACAAGCACTGAAATTGAAACTGTGATTAAAAATCTTCCAACAAACAAAGGCCCAGGACCAGATGGCTTCACAGGCGAATTGTATCAAACATTTAGAGACGAGCTAACACCTAACTCCTTCTCAAACTCTTGCAAAATATAGCAGAGGGAGGAACACTCCCAAACTCATTCTATGAGGCCACCATCACCCTGATACCAAAACCAGACAAAGATGTCACAAAGAAAGAAAACTACAGGCCAATATCACTGATGAACATAGGTGTAAAAATCCTCAACAAAATACTAGCAAACAGAATCCAACAGCACATTAAAAGGATCATACACCATGATCAAGTGGGGTTTATCCCAGGAATGCAAGGATTCTTCAATATACGCAAATCAATCAACGTGATACACCATATCAACAAACTGAAGGAGAAAAACCATATGATCATCTCAATAGATGCAGAGAAAGCTTTTGACAAAATTCAACACCCATTTATGATAAAAACCCTGCAAAAAGTAGGCATAGAGGGAACTTTCCTCAACATAATAAAGGCCATATATGACAAACCCACAGCCAGCATTGTTCCCAATGGTGAAAAACTGAAACCATTTCCACTAAGATCAGGAACAAGACAAGGTTGCCCACTCTCACCACTCTTATTCAACATAGTTTTGGAAGTTCTAGCCACAGCAATCAGAGAAGAAAAAGAAATAAAAGGAATCCAAATAGGAAAAGAAGAAGTAAAGCTGTCACTATTTGCAGATGACATGATATTATACATAGAGAATCCTAAGGATGCTACCAGAAAACTACTAGAGCTAATCAATGAATTTGGCAAAGTAGCAGGATACAAAATTAATGCACAGAAATCTCTGGCATTCTTATACACTAATGATGAAAAATCTGAGAGTGAAATTAAGAAAACACTCCCATTTACCATTGCAACAAAAAGAATAAAATATCTAGGAATAAACCTACCTAAGGAGACAAAAAACTTGTATGCAGAAAACTATAAGACACTGATGAAAGAAATTAAAGATGATACAAATAGGTGGAGAAATATACCATGTTCTTGGATTGGAAGAATCAACATTGTGAAAATGACTCTACTACCCAAAGCAATCTACAGATTCAATGCAATCCCTATCAAACTACCACTAGCATTTTTTACAGAACTAGAAAAAAAAATTTCACAATTTGTATGGAAACACAAAAGACCCCAAATAGCAAAAGCAATCT
>NC_041224.1:42206028-42242118 GCF_002837175.3 Physeter macrocephalus
GGAATCTAGGAAAAAAAAAAAAGGTCATGAAGAACCTAGGGGTAAGACGTGAATAAAGACAGACCTACTAGAGCATGGACTTGAGGATATGGGGAGCAGGGAGGGGTAGGCTGTGACGAGGTGAGAGAGTGGGATGGACATATATACACTACCAAGCATAAAGTGGATAGCTAGTGGGAAGCAGCCGCGTAGCACAGGGAGATCAGCTAGGTGGTTTGTGACTGCCTGGATGGGTGGGATAGGGAGGGTGGGAGGAAAGGAGACGCAGGAGGGAAGAGATATGGGAACATGTGTGTATGTATAACTGATTCACTTTGTTATAACGCAGAAACTAACACACCTTTATAAAGCAATTATACTCCAAAAAAGATGTTAAAAAAAAAAAAGGGCTAAAGAACTCACCTGTCCATCTGGGTCAGGAGCCAGGTTTTGAAGAAATTAGTTGATAGTTTAAAAACAACTCCCATGGTACTGACCTCTCTTTTGGTTTTCTACTTCCAGCATTAATTTGATTTAAAACTTTAAGTACAGAAGTGTATGGTACTTTCTTCTATTAATCTCCATTTCAAATACGTGTATTTCTGTGTTTACTGTGTTTTTGATTAGTTTGGCTAGAACTTAATTCTCTTGGTTGTTTCAAAGAATCATTCTGGATGATCACTTTGCTCTTCCCATTTTACAGGTTTTGATACATAGGTTTCTCATTTTGTTGTTTTCTAAACTGTTATTTTTGGCTTTATTTCCTTGTTTATCCCTAAATTGTTTGAAATATTTTCTCATTTGTAGTGACTGACATTTTAAATTTAACTTTTAGTTATTAAATTCTAGTTTTTGTTGTGGTTAGAAAATACAGACTATGAAATTTTGAAGTTTATCAAGACAGTAATTGTGTCCTAGTATAAGATCATTTTTGGAAATATTCTACAAACACTTGAAAAGAAGGTGTATATCTAATAAATCAGTCTTATAAAATTTATTTAAATTGAAATTCAACAGTTTTATCTTTAAATGGGTGAATTTTATGATGTGAATTATATCAATAAATGCTATTAAAAATTAATACGTTAGCTTTCTGAATATATATTTGTATGTTATCTACAGGGGAGTTCGAAATCAATAAATTACAGCAAAAGTTAGGTTGTCTTTACATGTGGAACCATATTGACACAGACATCTCTCCTCTGCCATTTGTCTTAATGCTTTATAAAAACAGCCCTCTCTCTGGACTCTTATTCTGCCTACAGTCTTAGCCATGACCTTTATTAAAACAACAACAACAACAAAACCCAAAAAACCAAACTAAAGGCAAAGAGAAAGTGCAAAGGAGAGACCCAGCTCTGAGAAGACAGGATTTCAGGGTGAGGAGTGCCTCAACACGTCTACGTGCTGGAATCACCCCTGCACGCTGCTCTCCTCCCTACAACTAACTAGTCGCAGGTACAGATGAGGAAGTGGGACCGGGATGCAATGGCCCTCACTCTGCTGACTGTCGGGGCTGGTCCTGGCCACCATGTGGCCTTCCTCAGATGCCAGGACATCAGGCAGTGATGCCTCACTGTCTCATTCCTCACGAGGCCCTGTTTTCTTAGGTACAAAAACAACAGTTTGATTCATCTGCTCTCAAGTATACAATACTTCTGAAAGTGAAATGGCCACACACTAGAGCTCCCTGGACCCTCTGTGCCATTTTATGATGGATGCTGAAGGAAATAACACAAATACTTTGGCAAATCAGTGCCGGTCTAGTTGCTGCTTCGAAATTTCCCCAATGAAATAATTTACAACATGAAAAGGCTTTCTAAGGAAGCTTGGTTTGGGAGTGGGCAGTGACTAACATTCCTTGAATGGAACCTTTCTCCTGTGACGCTCTCCTTACTGTGACCTACTCCCATCCCCCTATGGCCTCAAAGCTGGAGCTAAAGCTGCTCAACGGCCCCCAGGCAGACCCTGGGCCAGTTCTGAATGGCCACCAGTAGGTGCCAGTGGCCACTGCACCTGATGCTAGGAGCCTCACCCTTCCTCCCCTGCGCTGGTGTGATGGAGCAGGACAGGCACTGGGCTACTAAAGAAGCCTGCTGTCCAAATGGAGTGGACAGTACAATCAGGAGGGTGCCCAGGAGGGTGTGGGGATACAGAGGAGGGTGCCCCAGTCAGAGTTGGGGGTGGAGGAGGGTACCCCAGGGAGGGCTTCCTAGAGGAATGAAGGCTGGTATCGATTCCTGAAGGGCAGGGGGAGATGTGAGGGAAGCAAAGGGAACAGCATGTCAAGGGCAGGAGCATTAGAACTAAAGTGGTTCAGCACAGCCCAAGCATGGCCTGTGTGTTGCGAGTGGTGCACACCATCTGTGGGGTTTAAAGCTTAATCCTGTGGGAGATGGGAGGCTGCTCCTGGGACCCATATGGTCAGAGCGAGTTCCCAAGGAGGCTGGGTAGCCAGGAGTTCTTGTTTGGCACCATCTAGACGACAAATGACGGGGCCCTCACCGGGACGGCAGCAGGGGCGTTGTGAGGAGAAGACGCTTCTGAGAACACTTATGGGTTGTAGTCAGCAAGGTCAGATGACCTACCAGACCAGGTGCTGGGGGCTGGAGGAGAGGAGAGAACTGAAGATGACCCCAGGCTTCTGACATGGGTATCTGCTTGGATGATGGGACTCTGGGCCAGGCAGGTGACCCTGGGTGGGAGCAGTGCTGGGCAAAGATGATGAACTTGGTCCCAAACCCCGCTGACTCTGAGGGATGTGGGGGCCCTAAAGGGGCCATATCCAACCTTGCCTGCAGGGTCAGAGTGAGACCCCTCAGAAAAACAGCCTTCTCCTGTTCTTGCTGGCTTCCTCCCCGGGGACCAAATCCTGCTCCTTATTCTTCCACGGAATGGCTGGGGTCATGTCATGAATTCATTATCAACTCCCCAGAGCCACAGCGTGGCCTCCTGCCTGACTTCTCCTGTGGCCGCCCCCTTCCCAGGCCAGGCTGCACCCGTGCGGGGCCCTCCTGAGCAGTCACACTGCACAGCAGCCCGCCCCACTGCTCCAGCCTGTTAAGCGTGGAGCACAAACACAGCTCACCTTTATCCTCTCTTTGCAGAGAAAATAGGCAGTGGCGTGAAGTACATCGGCAGAATGTGTAGAATTGTGGTAGGGGTTAGAAGCATGATAATTGGCTTCGATAATTTGCAACCACGATCTCAGCGTTGTCTCAGAGCATTTTAAGACTTCACAGACTCCAAAGCGAGCAAATATTTTGAGACCAAGATAAATCAAAGGCCTATAGAGAAAAACGTCCACAGTGTTAAAACAAAGCAAAGAAACAGGCAAAGTGCTGGATCTATTCAGAACCAACAAGCAAACCCAAGCCAGACTTCAGAGAGTGTGCAGGGCAGCAAAGTGGAGCCTGTGCAGGTGGCACATGGGTGGCACGCGGGTGGCGCTCTGTTGCCCTCTCTCCTGGTAGCCAATGCCAACCTTGGGTGGAGCCCAGCTCCAATTCTGGGAGCATTCACCTGGTGCTCCCCACTGGCTGGGGTGAGGTTTGTTCACCCTGCCCTTCCCGATGTGGACTCCTATTGACACTTGTAGAGTCTTCAAATCAACATGCTGCCAGGCTAAACCTGTTCCACCTTAAACCCTATCCTCTCCTTTGGACTTGCTGGACCTATGTCATTGGCCAGATGTCCTGTGTGGGAGAAAACAACAGTTCCTGATGACAGCCTATGAGCCAGATGCTGACACATGTCATGTGATGGTCTCGACAATCTGGAGGTAGGTGTTACAGTATGAGGAGGTTTCCCTAGAGAAGGTGACAAACTGGCCACCAAATCAGGCCCTTCCTTGAGAAGTCACCTTCATCCAGCATCTGGCCTTTGCTTGGAAGATCAAGAAACTTGGCTCTGCTGAGGCAGTATTCAGAAGTGGTCAGGCTCACAGGACTTGAACAGACCTGCCTTGTCCCAGTTCACACAAATACAACGTACCAGTATGTAAACCAGGTACCCAAAGCTCTGTTTGCCACGGGAATATTCTTTTCTACAGTCCTTGGCTGTGTAGGGTACCTGGACGCAGAATGTTTTAGAAGGTTGACTCACTGTGAGTGTGAGCCAAGGGTAGGGGCTGGCTTGGGGACCATCACCCAGACTGGGATGAGACCTGATGAGTTATCCCATGGCCAGCAGAGCACACCTCTCCTGCAATGGCCTTCTGTCTGCCAGGGTCTGGACCTCACCCTCCTGAAGGTTAACGCTGGCTGGCATCAGGCCTGGACACCCTTTCCTGTGTGCCAAGCCAACCACATGCCTTTGGTTGACCGTGCTTCTCCAGAAAGGTACAAAATTGAAGGTAAAAATCCCAATCCCACCCTCCTCTCAGTGACCACACTCAGATCAGGATGACTGGAGTTTGGGGTGTCCCCATGCCTGTCACCAACACAGCAACCAAGATCTGGGGACAGCTCTTATCAATGTGTATGTTTGTGTATTTCAAATTTTTAGTTCTAGGCTCTGAGTGGGGCTCTTTGCTGCTATCTCAACATATCACTACCTACAGGAGAAATTAATAACCATATTTTACAGGAAAAAAACCTCTGCTATTTGGAGAGGTTAAATCACTTGCTCAATTTCATGCTTGCTCTCTCTGCAGAAGTCACAACCAGGCAGACTCCCCTTGGCTTCTCACTGATCCCCTCGTTGAGGCCTAGGCTCTGGTGACTCAGGGCACCTGCTGCCCTGCTGCACTTTCCTGAGCCTCCTCCCTGACCAGGACTGGCTCTGTGCAGAAACCATACTCCTTGGGTGGCTTTCTCCACACCGGCCCTTGGAATCAAGCTCTCTGTCTGCCGAGCTCCACATGGACTCACCTTTTATGAGTGGCAGCCTCCAGTTCAAAAATATCAAAGTCCCAGGAGTCCTCATTTTCCATGGCCTGAGTTATCTGTGATGGGACGTCGTGAAGGGAGGTGGGGGTGATTACACTGCTGGAAACCTGTTGAAGGTCTGCAAAGTGATGTGATTCGGAGAACAAAATTAATAGGCTTTACAGCATTAACTGTTCCTTAGGGAGAACAGTTCTGCTTCAGGGGACAGTTGCTTTGTTTCTCATTTTTGATGATATACCAAAAAACTTCTTACTGATAAAAAAAAATTATCTTAAAACTTTTATCTGAAAAATTTATTTTCATCACTTAAGCATGGCTATAATAGTAATAGTTGTCCAAAAAACTAAAAAGGAGAAACTTACTTTTTGTTGAAAGAACATACTCATTCCTGGATGGTCTTCGAAAAACATCCTGATAAAAATCAAGGAAACAAGAGAAAGGGAAGTCACAACTATTCTTTACTCCTTGAAAACCCCAGGACAGCGGGTCCCAGAGGACACTGCGGGCAGCCCTCTCCATCAATGCATGCCGAGGCTTCCCTGTGATCACCTCTGCGGCCAACACCGGGCTCGGTCACACACCCAGGAGCACGCAGCCTGACGCTGGAAGGACCTGCTCAACTCAGGGGTAGGGGCATCACCAGGACGGCGAGCTCGGGAGACGCCCCATTACTGATAAAAAAAAATTATCTTAAAACTTTTATCTGAAAAATTTATTTTCATCACTTAAGCATGGCTATAATAGTAATAGTTGTCCAAAAAACTAAAAAGGAGAAACTTACTTTTTGTTGAAAGAACATACTCATTCCTGGATGGTCTTCGAAAAACATCCTGATAAAAATCAAGGAAACAAGAGAAAGGGAAGTCACAACTATTCTTTACTCCTTGAAAACCCCAGGACAGCGGGTCCCAGAGGACACTGCGGGCAGCCCTCTCCATCAATGCATGCCGAGGCTTCCCTGTGATCACCTCTGCGGCCAACACCGGGCTCGGTCACACACCCAGGAGCACGCAGCCTGACGACGCTGGAAGGACCTGCTCAACTCAGGGGTAGGGGCATCACCAGGACGGCGAGCTCGGGAGACGCCCCAGAGCCCAGCGTCCTGCTGGCACTCAGGACCCAGAGATGACGCCCCTCTGCCCTCAACCCTTTCCCCCCATTTCCTGCCACCCTCCTCAACACTCGTGGACACCAGCCTTCCTCAGGAAAACTAGATTCTTCCCTGCTCTCTAAGGACCCTTGCTCCACCCCAAGCCCCTGAGTGGCCCCTCTCCTCAGCCCTGCGGTGCTTTCTCCCCACCCTGCCTCTCTTCACCCCTCAGCCCCGGGCACTATCCTTCCCCACCCCTCATCCTTTCTCCCCACCCCCTCACCTACAGGCTGGAGGAGCCTCTGTCTCAAACAGACAAGACCACAACTAGACATCATCATCGCTGGGAACCCTCTACCCATCTGATTATTGCTTAAAACCTTATTTTTATGAAATCAAGTGACTTTAGAAAGCAGGAATTGGGGGGGGGTGAATTTTTACTTCTGAATTTTGTCACCAAGACAAAAAAGGTGACAGATGGCAATGGAATGATCTGTTTTCCACAAAGTTGTTCTTCCCCTGTAAGGCCTCTATACTAGATGGGGTGGAGGAGGCATCTACACCCCTCAAGAGCCCATGGTATAAAGCCGCCTTCCAATGAAATGGTTCCAAGGCCTACTTTCCCATGAAGTCACCAAATCTGTATAGGATGCTCTAGAGGGAAACCATGCCCCATTCACTGGTGCCTCTTTTTTTTTAGGGGGTGGGGGGTGGGTGAGGGCCACGCTGTGCGGCTTGTGAGAATCTTAGTTCCTGGACCAGGGATCGAACCCGTGCCCTCTGCAATGGAAGCACGGAGTGCTAACCACTGGACCACCAGGGAAGTCCCCCTGGTGCCTCTTTAGACATATACAGTCATTCTGTTTTGTAATATGGTATGGAATATTTCATAAATTTTTCTTTTCTGCCCCAGTTTTCAAAATCTTAAAACTAGCTAGCTGTCTAGAATGTACTCCTCCCTTCTCTGCTTCAAGCTGAGGTCCCCCTGGGCGGTAGGCAGCAGGTGGGTGATGGCTGGGCCAGAGGGCAGCAATGGAGGGTTTAGGCCTTGACGGAGCCCCACACACAAAGAGTGCTGTGTAGGCCAGCACATAAACAAATAACCTCTGAGAAAACAAATGAGAACAGCAGGATCTAGCCAGCAGCCTGGCCAAATACACTTACAGACATTAAGCCCCCAACAAGGTCAATGGCATGAGGATCATCGTCCTTAGCATCGAATTGTGGTGAATATAATTCAGTGGTTCTTAGAATTTCCAGCACACGATCTAAGGCTTCTGTCACAGGCATGGGACTGCTTTCCTGGGCAGCACTGATAATATTGATTGCCTATAATACGGAAAGAAAAAGACCTGAGTTTCATAATCTTAAAGACAATGGGAAAGCAATCCAGAGAGTCAGGCTGGCAGTAGGGCTCAACGCTAACTTAAGGCTAGTTAAAATGCTCATGTCACACATCCTCTCTCTTCAGACGAGCCAGCTCCATACAACTAGGAGAGCATCGTTATTGTTGTGGGTCCCTTGGTGGTTCTTCTTGCTGAAAACAATCAACCAGGAGAACAAGGGACTTCCACGCTCAATGGAGACCGACCACAAACTGTTTCACCTTGGTGATGGGCGCCTCGATCTTCATGGAATGTATCCGGGCCATGGAGGAGCGTCGTCTCTGGCTGGAAACTGTGGAGAGAGCACGTGATACAGAAATCAGGGTGTGCACAGCCTTGGATATCTGTCTCCCTTCCTGCTCCAGGCCCCACCCAGCGTGCTCAGCTGCACAATGAAGGGGTAGGACCAGAACTACCTGGTCGCTGAGCTTCCTTCCCATCCTAACAAGCCTGGGATTCTGGCATCACCAACTCTGCTTCCTTCAGTTCTAGGCACTAGGATGCACGTGCGCCCACAGACTGAAATTCTGAGGTCACAGGCCAGAGAGAAAACAATCTAGCAAGTCAAGGCCAAACAGTTAGCCTCTTTTTGTGTTTCTAACAATAAGGCTTTATAATTATTCAGCTTGCTGCTCTCCAGGAGTAAAAATGTTCTGAAAGACAATGCCACAGAGGCTCCTTGTTTCCTATATGGCGGGAGCAATAAACACAACTCAATTAACTGAAATACATGAATTTGTGGTTCAATTTTTCAACGCATCCTTTGGTGCTTTCCACTGTTATGCTTAATCTAGACGGATTAGGTAAATATCTTAAGTGAGGCGGGCAGCAAATCTTAGACTCTAAAGTTTGTTAATTTTTTGTTGCTCCTGTCAAGATCCAGTTCCTTTGGGGTGGGGAGAAGCCTGGGCAGTGAACTGGCAGGAAAAAATATTCACATAGTGTTCTGTGTCTCTCCCTGAAAGCCCCACTGTCAGGCCAAATGCTGTTTACGAAAGGTCTTAAAGGACCACAGACGGTTCCACAGCCTGATGCATCAGCCTTATTTTACCAAACGGGGGCCCAAGGAGAAACAACCAAGATTAACCAACTCAGGGGCTCTCATATGCTCTAAATTTCAGACACCAACAAAACTCCTTAAATCTAATTTTGGTGATCAGCACATGGTTGCCATCTTTCCATTTTACCCAACAAGGTCATTAAACCAAAAATAAAAACCACTATTCTATCACTATGTCATAAAAAGACTTGTACTCATTTAAAAATATGATGAAAGTGACATATACTTATAAAGACCAAACAATAGTGTGAATGCAATAAAGTAAGAAAAAGAAATAAAAGGTATAAAGATTGTCATGACTATGTATGCAGAAAGTCTGAAAGAATCTACAAACGCTACTCTTACAATCAATAAGCAAGTTTATCAAGGTTACTGGGTACAAGGTCAATACACAAAAAGTTAATTTCTATATGCTAGCAACAAACAATTGGAAACTGAAATAAAAAACACCATTATGACAGCATCATAAAAATCAATATTTAGGAATAAATCTAATGGAAAGATATGTAAGATTTATACACTGAAAATTCAAAACATTGCTGAGAAAAAAATAAAAGACAACCTAAATAAAGACAAAGAGCATGTTCATGTTTTGAAAGATTCAGTGTTACGGAGATTTCAATTTTCCCCAAATTGATCTATAGATTGAAGACACTCCCAAATAAACTCCCAAGAAGCTGTGTGTGTGTAAACTAACAAAATGATTCTAAATGTTATATGGAAATGCAAAGGACCTAGAATAGCCAAGATAATCTTGAAGAACTTTATACTACTAGATACCAACACTTACCATACAACTGTATTAATCGATCGTGGTATCGGTGCAAACAAGGACTAACAGAACAATGAAATAGAGTCCAGAAACAGGCCATATATTTACAGTCAACTGGTTTACAATAATGATACTACTGCAAAAGATAGTTTTTCAATATGGTGATGGGCCAGCTGGGTTTCCCAGTAGGGGGGGATATTAATCTTTGATCTTTACCTTCACTAGATGTAAAAACTAATTTGAAATGGATCACAGACCCAAAGTGAAAGATAAAACAATAAAGCTTCTAGAAGAAAACATGGGGGAATATTCTTCATGACCTTGGGATAGAGAAAGATTTCTTAAACAGGACACAAAAAAGCACTAGCTATAACAGAAAACACTGATAAAATGAACTTTAAGATTCATTAAGAACCTCTGTTCATTAAAAGACCATTAAGAGAGTGAAAAAGCAATCCACAGACTAAGAACAGTATACTTGGAATACTTATATCCATATCTAGAATATAAAAAGAATTCCTACAAACCCACAAGAAAAAGATAAAACAACCCAATGATAAAAATGGGCAAAATATTTGAACATCACGTCACAAAAGAGGATATCAATGGCCAGTAAGCATATGAAAGGGGTGCTCAACCTCATTAGTCATCAGGAAAATTAAAGTTAAAACCACATCCAGTAGAATAGCTAGAGTTTAGAACACTGGTATAACCAAGTGTGGGAGGATGCAGAGCAACTGGAACTCTCATAGATTAGTGATGGTACATGGTACAACCCACACTGGAGAATTGTTTGCAGCTGCACAAAGGCCCAGCAATTCCACTCCTAGGTAGGAGATGAACACACATGTCCACACATACAAAAAATACTTGCATAAAAATATTCACAGCAGCCTTATTCTGAACAGCCCCAAAGTGGAAAGATGAACACAAAGGGCCATTAATAAGAGAATGGATAAGCAAATTGTGGCACAGTCATACAATGGAGTACTACCAAGCTACAGAAAAGAATGGTAGCACCTAGCAACAAGGATGAATCTCAAGAACACTAAAATGAGTGAAAGATGCCAGACACACAGAGAGTGCATACTATACGACTCCATTTCTATGAAGCACAAGAAGAGGCCAAATTAACTTATGGTGCAAGAAATCAGTGGATGCCTTTGCGTGGTGAAATGTGCGCAAGTGCAGGCCTGCACGTGGGTATTTTCTGTATCTATTTTGGGCTGAGTGGTTACAGTCTATACAGTTCAATGTACAGAACTGTCAAAACCTATTGAACTCAACACTTAATATGAATTGTAGTATATGTAAATTATAAGTCAATTAAAAAAACAGTGGTTAAAACCCACAAACATTAAAAGAAACGTGTTTAACTCTCAAAAATACAGAAATAGACAAAGTAATCCAAAGGATGAACAGAAGTCAGAGTGTGGCGGTAAAGACAGTTCGGGGCACGAGTGACCTCGCCTCTGCTCTGCTGTGCCCGAGGGCCGTGACCATGAGGGCCACAGTGAGGACGGTGACGGCTGCTGCCACGACCCTGGCCAGGCACCAAGCTCACTCATTTCATCCTTACGTGGTCCTCTGTGGACAGCATAATGATCCCCATATGATGATGAGGAAATGGAAGCACAAAGGTCTACCCCCAAGGTTGCACAGAAAGTAGATGAAGCTGGGACCTGAATCAAAGCAATGCTGAGGCCAAAGTCTACACTCTTCCCTGTAACACCACTTTGCTCCCTGCCCTTGCAGCAGGGGTGGGATCCGTTTCGTCTTTCCAGTGCAAGGGACACACGGCATATCTTCCGGTCCTCACGACAAACCCATGAGAGAAGTGAGACACTGGATCTCCACTGTAACATCTGCAAAGTTTTTGCTGTTTATCTAGTAACAATCAGCTCCCTATGCTTCCCAATTCATCCCTGAGTCAAAGAAAGTACATAGCTAGCAGTAATATTTGCCTCCACACTATCTATAGATAATTTTCATTGCATTTTTTTTTTTTTTTTTTTTTTTTGTGGTATGCAGGCCTCCCTCTGCTGTGGCCTCTCCCGTTGCGGAGCACAGGCTCCGGACGCGCAGGCTCAGCGGCCATGGCTCACGGGCCCAGCCGCTCCGCGGCATGTGGGAACCTCCCAGACCGGGGCGCGAACCCGGTTCCCCTGCATCGGCAGGCGGACGCGCAACCACTGCGCCACCAGGGAAGCCCCTTCATTGCGTTTTTAAAACTCCTAGATCATTCAGGCCACATATCTACATAACCATTAAAAAATTATATTCCTCTTAGAACTTAAATAATATTTGCTTATGAAAAGCCTTTCACATCCCCAAATGCAGCTCACTTACTTCCCCACCAAAAGGTAAGCTTCCATGGCAAATTGCAACCCACAATGGAATATATCGTTGAGAACTTCCAAATGCATTACTCATAAAATTACAACAGATAAACTGACATCTGCTGTTACAGTTTAGAAAATCAACTAGAGGACTTCCCTGGTGGCGCAGTGGTTAAGAATCCGCCTGCCAATGCAGGGGACATGGGTTCGATCCCTGGTCTGGGAAGATCCCACATGCCGCGGAGCAACTAAGCCCGTGTGCCACAACTACTGAGCCTGCGCTCTACAGTCTACGCGCCACAACCACTGAAGGCCTGGTGTGCCTAGAGCCCGTGCTCCACAACAAGAGAAGCCCCCGCTCGCTGCAACCAGAGAACACCCCATGCAGAGCAACGAAGACCCAACTCAGCCAAAAATAAATAAATAAATAATTTTTTTTAAAAAAAGAAAATCAACTAGAGAACAGATGGTAAAATGTATCTTTTTTTTTTTTCTTTATTCCCTGACTCCATCAAAAGGGTCAGAATGGAACCCACTGGCAAAGGAGTTGGGGGTGAGGGAGAAATGGACACAGACTGCTAGAGGGTCCCCTTCCCTCTCCTGAGCTGGAGGGGGGCAGTGACCCAGAGATAAGACTGGGGAGGGAGTGTCACACGTCTCCATGGGTTCAACACTCACAGGACCATGCCTTCTCCCTCTTGTCTTTGTCACCTACCTTTGCTTGTTCGAGAGGCAGCAGTTCTGACATCTAGTGAGCTTTTTCTCCTGTCGTTATGTTTGCCTGACTGATTATCTGTGGAAACAAATTATAAATTACCTCTGCAAAGGGATTTTAACAACATATTAGGAAACTTACCAATATAAAAGTTTTAAAAAACAAAATTTAAGGATTAGAATACCATTTAGGATGCCACAAAAATCAACGGAGTGCACAGAGATGAAGCCTTATGAACAATTACGTTTTAAGGGAGGCTGACTTTCTCAAAATGTCCCACCTGGTACAGTCATAAAGTAGTGCTTTTCAGTTTCCAGATTATGTAATCACAGAGTCCCATGATGCAAAAACTAGCAGAAATGAACTCAAGAGAATTTCACCTATTTCTATGTAATTGAATAAAGTGGTGGGAAAATTTTGATCTCCATCCACCCTGGCCCCAGAGGGAAAAAAAAAATCTTTTTTGTATTTTTTTCTACAATACAAGCTCTAAAATGTCCCCGGGAAGAATGTGCCTCTCTTTGGGAGGGTAGTACAGGAGCACTAGTCTGGGGTGTACTTCCCTGCCCCCTCTTCCCGTGGATGGCACCACTGCATTTCGAGGCCCAAACAGGGCTTGTCTTTGACTCCTCTCTCCCTCACTCCACGCCAATCAGTGACAAGGCAAAGTTGACCTTCCTTCTCGTGCCCTCCTCTCTGCACCTGCCGGGTGTCACGTGGTGGCAAGCCTCTCCAACCTGTCCCCATTTCACAGACGAGGAAACTGGGAGCCGCTGTGCAGACGAGTGAGCACACAGCTGGCGCTCGAGCTCAGCTCTCCGCACCTGCAGCTTCTGTCTTCTCTGCCTTCTCCCGGCTTCCTCATCTGGATTCCTGCTCACAAACAGGATCCAAAGGCAGGCCCTTGGTACTCCTCTCCACCATCCAGAACCTTCTCCACTTGCTATCTGCTACCTTCTCTTCCATGTGGGCACTGGCAGTGACCTTGTCAAGGTCACTGATGACCTCCCTGTTGCTGTATCTGAAGGACACAGTTCAGTTCTTACCTGATTTGTGGTACTAGACACAACTGATCATACTTCCTGGAGACTCCTGGTTTGCACAAGTCCAACGCTGGCTTTCCTTGCATCTCTTATTGTTCCTTCCTAGTTTCCATCATGATTCATTCTCTCTTCCTCAGCACCCCTGGTGTTCCCAAAGGTTCAGTCCTCTTAGCCCTCCCTCTCAGACGATGCAATCTCCTCAGGAGAACTTATTCTTTTCTACAGCTTTTCCTAATTCCTGTGTTGCTGTCTTAATCCCAGGCCTTTCTCCTGAGCTCCAGACTTACATCTTAACTGGCCACTCGTCACCTCCATCTGGACACCCTCAGGAACTTCAAACGAGCTCACCATCCAAATGAACTCAGTATCTTCTCCTAAATCACTGCTTATCCCAGGTTGCTGAACGGCATCTACCTTTTTGCTTAAGTTGGAGACAAGTCATCCATGACTCCTCCTTGTTCCTTGCCCTCAAGTGGTCAGATAAATCCATGGATTCGACCTCCTAAATACCTCTTTAATCTACCCCTGTTCTGTCCCTGTCCTGGCTCAGACACCTGTCATCCTCCTCTGGATTATAATGACAGCCTCCCTCATTGGTCCTACCAGCCCCAACCTTGCCCCCTTCGACCCATTCTCCACAGGCAGCCAAGTGATCCTTCTGAAACAAAAATCTGATCAGATCACTCTCCCAATTAAAACATTTTAATGGTTCATCACCGTTTTTAGGTTCAGATTTAAATTCCCCAGTGTGGCACCCAGAGTCCTGTGATATCTGGACCTCCTCTCTCCAGCCATCACGAACTATTTATGATGTGCTAGTTCACCTCCCAAACCTCTCTGCCTTGGTGCAAACTTGCTTACCCCCACCTAGGAACACACTCCTCCCTTGACGCCTCCTTCACCTGGTTAACTCTCAATCCTCTTTGAAGATGCAGGTAAGATGCGGCTCAGGTATCATCACCTCTGGGAAATCCTGCCCTAATGCCTCACCCCCAACATCGCTGGTAACCACCTGCTTTACTGACTTGACTGACTTCCTCACCAGCTGTGAATGACACGAGGGCACTCAACAAACATTTACTGGGCACCTACCACGTGTCAGGCTCTAAGCCAGGCACTAGGGGTGTGAAGATGAATATGGTAGGGTCCATGCCCTCAAAGGGGGTAGTCCGGAGCGGAACAAACGCAGGTGAACTAAGAGTGACAGTCATGATGCTGGAGAGCAAAAGGAGCCCCAGGAGGAAGGGGCAGGTCTCCCCTGGGAGGGGGGCAGAGAGGAGATGAGCCATGTTTTGCAGCTGGAGGCCGGCAGAGGAGGAAGGCACTTCCTGGAGGACGCTGCCTGCGCAGAGGGGGCAGAGCTGGCTGGAGGGAAGCAAGGAGCAACGTGTCCCAAGGCCAGGGCTGTGGCAGGAGTGGAGGGAGGCGAAGCAGGCTTGAACTTCTACTCAGCATTTAAGTGTCTCCCCTATGGCAAGACCAGACCTTCCTGCTCCTGACAGACAGCCATGTTCAGCCCGCTGCTCTTCCTCTGAGTCCCTGCAGAGCCCTGCAGCTGGTTCTTCAAGCCGGCTGCTGCTCCTGCAGGGAGGGCCGAGGGGCTCGCGGCAGGGTGACCTTGACCTCTCAACCAGCCCACAGCCTGAGGAGCCCACGCACAGGCCCTCCTGCCTCGAGAGGGCTCCACACCCACGACTGACCCGAGATCTGAGGCAGCCATGCACCGCAGGAGGGAACGCTCTCAACAGGCCTTGGCCGTCGAGCTGGGCTCGGGCTCAGCACCGCGACTTCACGTGTCTGTGCTCAGCTTCCTGTTCCAGAAAATGCGATCCTTCCCAAATGCACTGCCCATCTTTTTAGGAGAGGAAGGTTAGCAGGGTTTCCTTGGCCTGCTGGGCAAATCCAGGAGACCCTGGAGAAGCCGTGAGGAGCAGGAACCATCCTGCAGCCCCGTGAACGGGCAGCCTCCATCCCAACACCAACACCGTGGTCCCCCGGGAGGAGCTCCCTTTCGGGTACGAGGAAGCTGAGAACCAGGTTTCTTGCATGACTTGCCCCAAAGTCACTCTGCTGGGAACAGACTTTCAGAGAACCTTCTCAGACACTCTCAACCGTCCAAGCCTTTGAGGAGGGCCTGCTCTGCACCGGGACACCCCCTCTCCCAGCCTCTGGGTCTCACCGACTCCACACTGCCAAGCCTCCAGCCGCTGCCCAACCCGTGGGCTCCCTGTGACCTCGCACACAGGGAGCTCCCTCCTCCTGCGCCCGAGAAAGCTCACTTTCTCCAGCTCCAGAGTAACACTCCTTTCAGGTCTGCCCAGCCCCCGCCCTGGCAGCGCACCAGAACACCTGTAAAATATGCTGAAGCCCTGCTCCGCACCATCCGACCCGGAACATGGCACGTTGCTGGCAAGGCCTTTCCGGACCCCCTCCTCCTCCCCTGTGCTACCCATCCCCCTACTAAGAAGCACAGAACGCAGGCTTCGCCAAGCTGAGACAGTCATTTGGCCTGGCATGTGGTGCCTGTGCACTGTTTTGGATGAATTATGCCCCGGCCTGTTTTCTCTCCTCTACACGATGGCAACGCAGGTATTCTCGTCTCTGGTCCCTCCTTCCATGTAATCTGTTACATACAGGCTCTAAAAGCTTCTTAGAGCTCAGGTGTCATTATACTATTCCCTTGCTCAAAAAGCCTCAAACTGCCACTGCCTACCGATGAAAACCCTAATTTCCCACCTAGCATCTAAGGATCCTTCACGATCCCAACTCCTTTCCACACTGACCTTTTTTATACCAGTCAGAATTTTAACCCTGCTCTTGCTCTTTCTAGAACACACTCTACTTTCCCTGTTCAGTAACTGTATTTATTTCTGGAATGCTTTTCCTCTCACATCCATCTTCTTATTCAAATCCAGCTCTTCCTGTCTGGAACTTCCCCCTCTTCCTCTGCCTTTCTCACCCACTAATGATCACTTCTTATCACTTGCTATGTGTCCCTTCGTGTCAATGTCTCTCCTCTTTTCAGATTAAAGCCTGATTACTCTTGGGGCGCCCACAAGAACTGTACCAGCATGTGCTTCAGAGCTTCTGGACTTGGCCACCTGGATTTGAGTGCCAACTCTACCACTTCCTAGATGGATATCCCTGGGCAAATTATGTAGCCTTTCAGTTTCCTTATCTGTAAAAAGGGAACTTCATCTATTAAGTGTCTACCCCTCTGGGTTATTGCAAGGCTTCAACTAAATACACCGTAAGTTAAGCACTCAGCACAGTGCCTTGTACACAATAAACACTCAGAAAAACATGTGGGAAACATTCCTAGAATGAATGAGTGAACTGTTCCGGTGCTGCTGAAAGCACATCAACAGCTGAAGGGATGGAAGACAAAGTCTTCTCCTTGGAGGCTCTTACAGACTAGCTGGGCAACCAGAGCACTGCCTGGGCATGTCAGGGTGCCGTAAAGGGTCCACACAGGCTGGATGGAGAGCTTCTGGCACGGAGCCGGAGAGGACCTGCACCATCACAGGTAACGGCCAGAGTAGGAAAGTGGCTTGCTAAAGCCATGACATACACTGGAAGGAAACAGGTGATTCCAGGCCAGGGAAAAACATCTGCAGTCACATAGACATGGGGTGAGCGGATGGTGTCCAAAACACATCAAGTCCTCACGAGACGGATACGACGTGAGGCAGGTCTGATGGGGTCCACCTACCTCCCTGCAAGGCTGGTGGTGAAAGCATCCCTGCTAAAGCACTGTAGTCTGATACCAATACAGTTGCCTCTTCGAGCACAGATCATCCCAACAAACCACACTCCACTCAACACATCTTCACATAAGTTCATGCACTGGAGGTGACCAGTTCTCTCCCCACAGGCTGAGACCCACCCCAGGACACCTGTCAGATCGCCCACCTGTGCTCGGGTCCCTTGACTCATAAACCAGCCTGGGAGTCAGGGAGAGAAATGCTGCCACGGTGCTAGGAAAATACAGTCCCACCTATGCAACAGACAAGCTCGTCAGAGGCAGGGCCTGTTTTTATTTTTTTATTTTTTCAAAAGCTCAGTGAACCCTAAGAATGAATATGGGGCACCATACCTGTATGAGTATCAGACTGAACACATTCAGCTATTTTCGTAGCCTAAAAATGAATTTTAGAAGCCATTAGTTCTGAGTGCCTAGTTATACAGTAAGGGAAATCTTGCTGGGTCCCTGGGGTCCCAAGGGCTCTCCTTACATACCTTATTGTTGCCATTGCATGCTCTGACAATGGACACATAGTGTCTAATTTTTCTGCAAGTAGAAAACAATGTATTATTTCTCTCCTGGCTCTCTATTCTGGTGGATATCTAGCTAATTTCTCATTATGAAAGGAGCATCTCTCTTTCACAATACATACAATGCTTGGAGGAGAGCAGTTCTATTGTGTGTGGCCAAGGCCACCAATAAACAAACAAGAGTCTACAAGCATTCTCTGGTGTCTCTGTAGAAAAGAAGTTGACTCTTCAGTAAAAACAACGAAATTCTTCTGAGTCATCACAACACACAGTAAAAAATACCTAGGTTTTTAAAATGTACTATATGTTAACCAACCCAAAGCCTTTAATTCCTTAACATGTTTTCATTTTCACAACCCCTTCTATTGATGCTCTTCTTCAAGTTTCAACCAACAACCTGCTCAGTCATTCATGGAAACAGCCACAGGCCACACTGGGGCCGAATGTGCGAGTCTAGAACAAAGCAACCAGGGCTTATCTCAGAAGATGCTGACTCTCCTCACTTATTTATTGTTCCTTCGATTTTTCAGCTTTTCCCCTCGATAATCCAATCCCTACAGTTATCCCCCCTAAATGTGGAAAGGCCATAAAAAGGCAGAGAATCAGAACAGAGAGCCCACACAGAGCCATCTCCCTGAGGCAATCGCCAGCTGGCAGCAGAGCCTGGTGACCAAGCACGTGAGCCACGTGGTCAACGCAGAGGTCTGCAGCCCAGCTCCGCTAAGCGCTGGCGGCTGGCGGCCGGACTATGGGCCAAGCCTCAGCTCTCTAAGCCTCAGGTTCCTCATCTGTCAAACAGAGACGGTCACAGTGCCGACATCACGGGGCTGTGGCCAGGATGAAATGAAGTGACATCTACCAGGCACTGAGAGCCTGCCCAGGGAGGGAAGGGCTCACGGACAGCGGCAGTTGTTACAACCATCATCGCTATACCTCCTCCTGGTCTTTTTGTCCTTTCATTTTCATGACTGAGAGCATACAGTAGGTATGATTTTACATTTTGACTTTTGCACTTATCGAAAACATTTTCCCCTATAATTTAATTTTCTATGATCATCATTTCTAATGGTTGTGTATTTTATCGTTGGGTATTCTACAATTCACATTCATAATTTTCCACTGTTCGTATTATTTAAGATAGATTCTGAGACAAACCATATGACATTTTCAGGCTCCCCTTCCAATCTGTGGTCACATCTGTTTCATATGTGTTTCCATAAATGAGAGTATTTAAAATACTTTTTTTTTTTTTTTTTTTTTTTGCAGTACATGGGCCTCTCACTGTTGTGGCCTCTCCCGTTGCGGAGCACAGGCTCCGGACACACAGGCTCAGCGGCCGTGGCTCACGGGCCCAGCCGCTCCACGGCATGTGGGATCTTCCCGGACCGGGGCACGAACCCGTGTCCCCTGCATCGGCAGGCGGACTCTCAACCACTGCACCACCAGGGAAGCCCCTAAAATACTTTAATGTAATTTGATAGTTCTGTACAGAAATAACACATAGGCTATCAAATTAGATAAAAATCTTTTAAACATAGGGAGTCCACCAGTGAGTGTTCTTAGCACACAGCTCAGTAAAGTGGCATTCAGATTTAAATACCTTAGTCTTTTATGTGCTCACACAGCTTAAGACTGTCGGAGTCTGGCGGCTCTGGGTCACCAGCTGGAGGGTCAGGCTGTGACCATGAGGAAGCCACCCTGGAAGGCCGTTCTTTGATGGTACCTGACCTTGTTACAAGTCTTTCTTATACATTTCTGCATGCAGTTCTCAACTTACTTAAGTATTCAAAGCAAATTTTGCAATAAGCCAAACATGGTATGTTGATTGAAGTACTTGTTTTTTCCACTTACCCTCCCTGTCCAATGACAGGTAGTATCTTCACATTTTGTTGTACATTATCTCCGTTTTTCTCTTTGGCAGAGCAAATTCCTTGCCATTCCTATAAATGGAATGTAGGCATCATTATACATTGTGTTCAAAACATAAACCCAAGAGCATTTTCCACCTCAGGCTTCCACTCCTTTACCACAGCCACTAAAGCTATTAAGATAATAAAATCATCCCAACCCCAAAGGCAATTTTGGGTAATCTGACAATTCTTTCTCCACCTCCCAAGTCCATCTCCTAGACTGACAACAAAAACCAGGTCACCACAGTCTAAATGGTCATATGTTTTCAGTGGCTTTCTGCTGGCAAGAGAGGCCCTGGGCCCATGATGAGGAGCACTCTTTCTCGTCCAGGTTTCTCCTCTCACAACTCCTACCTGCTGCGGCGGAGGGGGGAAGTGTGGCCTCTGCCCCTGCATTTGGGATGGGGAGAGTCTCAGACTGGGGCAGAGAAGGGGCCACCCTCTGTCTTGTGTACCCTCTGCAGGTAGGGTGGGGATAATGAGGTAACAGCCAGGACTGGGCTCAGGCAGAATAACCAAGTGAGACCTTAAAAGCCAGAGCTGCCATTTCAGAATGGAACTGCAATGGGAGACCAGGTATGCCCAGGCTATGACCACAGTGAGAAAACAGGGGCTACAGGTGGCTCCCCTACTCTGAGGGTGGTGGAGAGAAGCGTAGGACGGAGCTGGATTTTTGTGACCACCTAAAACATTCTGAATTTCTCCAAGAGTCACCAAGGTCCTTAAGCTAGAAAAATCCCTAAAACCCACTGTAGGACCTTGAACTCCTAGGGTGTTTCATACCCTTCTAGACCTTCCAGAGTCCCACAGGAACTAAAGCTGACCCAGATGGGAAGGGGAACACCATGGCAGCCTAGCTCAAGTCTCCTGTCCATACTCTTACACAAAGTCAATTCTGAAATCTATGCTTGGGGCGTGGTGACCTGCATGCAAATGCTAATGGTAAAATCTCATCTTCAGACTCCTCTGGGAAAGTGGATCCAAGAGAAACCAGGACACTGACAGAAGCAAAGGATGGTTACTGAGGCTTCCTGACGTCCTTCTGAAAACAATGGGCGCCAAGAAAGAACTAAATTAAAAAACAGCCCAGGGGGCTTCCCTGGTGGCGCAGTGGTTGCGCGTCCGCCTGCCGATGCAGGGGAACCGGGTTCGCGCCCCAGTATGGGAGGATCCCACATGCCGCGGAGAGGCTGGGCCCGTGAGCCATGGCCGCTGAGCCTGCGCGTCCGGAGCCTGTGCCCCGCAACGGGAGAGGCCACAACAGAGGAAGGCCCGCATACCACAAAAAACAAAAACAAAAACAAAAAAACAGCCCAGGAGCCCAGCTAGGTGCTTACTTGCCCTGGAGCAGAAGGGAGGTGCAGGCCTTCCTCACTAAAGTTCTGAGGGGAGAGTGGCCTGTGCCTGAATTGGGCAAGGACTAGACAGGGATCCCTGGGCAGGAATCTGGAGCCTGTCCTCCACATCCACAGAGAAGGCTTCAGCAGACAGGTCTAAGAGTGACTTCTGAAGCTCACTATCAAGAGAAATACGGGAAGCTGATTGAGGTGATATTTGCAAAACTCTGTGAACATACCAACACCACTGAACTGTATACTTTAAATGGATGGAGTGTATGGCATGTGAATTATCTCTCAACAGAGATGTTATATAAAAAGAGGGAAAATATGGGAGACCGATTCAGTCAATCACTCAGCACTTCAAAACACATATTCAGGGGCTTCCCTGGTGGCACAGTGGTTGGGAGTCCGCCTGCCGATGCAGGGGACACGGGTTCGTGCCCCGGTCCGGGAGGATCCCACATGCTGCGGAGCGGCTGGGCCCGTGAGCCATGGCCGCGGAGCCTGCGCTCCGCAACGGGAGAAGCTACAACAGTGAGAGGCCCACATACCGGAAAAAAAAAAAAAAAAAAGTTTTCGTAAAACACATATTCAGGATTTTCTCCTCCAATCCTTTCTGAACAGAGTGGGTGGCTGCCAGATCCCAAGTCAAGGTGTAAGAAGCCATGTCAGCCAGAGCTGGACAGTCCAGCTAATGGAGGACAACTTAGCCAATGACTTTGCTTAGATAACAGAGTTGCCTGTAAGTTTTCCAGTCAACAATGGAAACAAAAAATATTCGCTTAACACAGATCATATTTCTCATCAAAAATACATCAAAAATCGAAGTTTCAGTTCCTAAAAATAGTAAAGCCTACCTAGAATGCTGTTATGAAGATTAAATCTGGTAACACACATAAACTCTTAGCCAAGTCCTGCCACACAGCAAATGTCCAGTAAATGGCCTGTTTGGTTTCACACAGGTGTCTGTCCGTCTCTCTCAGGCTGAGCTCCTCTCAGAACTACACTAAGGCATGCACCTCCCTTCTACTCCGGGGCAAGCTCAGCACTGAGCTGGACTTCGCTGACTACTGAGACAGTTCCTTCTTGGTGGGTGCCCACTGCCTTAAGAATTAAATCATCATCATCCAGCTGTCCTATCCCAGGGGCTAGCACTGTGCTGGGAGGTGGTAAACAGTCAAAGAACACTTGGGGCTTTTGTTTACTGAATGGAAAAGTGGGGCAAAAGTCAGATCACAGAATCCTGGCACCCAGGATAAGGGACTTGAGCTCTACACAGAGAGAGTGACATGATCAAAGTGATGATCTGGTGAGACAAATCTCCAGTGGCGTAGGGTGGACTGGCCAGAAGTGGAGGGTCCTGGGACAGGGAGGCCTAACTGCATTCAGCCACCACAGTCTCAGGGTGTGGGAAGAGGGCCCTGAACACGGTCAGAACCAGGCAGTGGACCCTCAAAGGCAGGGGTTTAACAGACATCAAGCCTTGGTGATGGATTTGATGGAGGGGACTAAAGGGTAGGGAGAAACCAAAACCATTCCAGGAATCAAAGTCCAGGCAACTGTGTGGATGGTCAACGAGCAGTAGACAGCAGAGGTGGAGGGGGATCGGGCTTTTTGTTAATGGGGGATGAGAGAAAATCACCGTTATACAAGGTGATACCAAAATGACAGCAGGATGTTGAAACAGACCTTGGAAAAGACACTGGGGCTAAAACTGGGAAGGTGGGAGACATCTACACAGAGCAGGAAAGATGCTCGACAACAAAGGGAGCCTTCTGAGGAACCAGCAGGGGACAGAGAGCCCTGGTAAACCTGGGAGGAAAGAGATGGGGGAAAGTGGGAGAAGAGGGGAGGCAGCGAGGGAGGAAAGCTCCTGGCTTCCCAGGAGCTGGGGAAGGTAAAAGGTGTGAAGAGCTAAAGGGCTCTGCGACTGCACATCATTATCAGAGGCAGCCAGCCGAGCAGCCAACATTCCTTCAGCACTGCAAGACAGTTTCTGAGGGGAAATAAAAATGCAAAATTTCTAAAAGAGAAGAGCCAATATAAGGCTCAGGTATCTGAGAAGATAGGAGGCCAGGGGTTCTAGGGCCCTGACAGAGAAGACCTGGGGAAGAAGAAATAGGAGGAGAGCCAAGGAGGATACATAAAGGGAGGAAGGAAGCAGGAGTGTGGGACTGAAAATCAAGGTGCCTAATAGTATCAATCAGTTTTACCTGAAAGGGGAGCCAGTGGCTGAGAACAGCAGGCAGAGGAGGTTTATAGAGAGTGGTGTTCACAGTATTCTCTGTTTGAACATCATCAGAATTCCTCCTCTGCCCCCAAGAATATCCAACTGGTTGGACACCTAGAATCTGACATTCCAAAGCCCCTCCTGGTTATCTGACCACTTCCAAAGGCTCCATCCTGGTTCCCAGCACATGTCTGAACTCTCTCCACTGACCATGGTACCATTGTTTGCCAAGGGCTGGCTGATTCTCAACAAGCCCTTCTTCTCCTGAGGGAAACTTGATTAGAAAGGCCATATATCTTTCTCCTCAAAAAATTGCCCAGCTAAGTGGTCTGTCCTGCTGCAGTGTTGCCCGTGAACCAGCAGGGTACCAACAAAGGACAAACAGCAGCTTTTGCACTCTCCCCAAGAACTTGCAATCATGCAAAACAAATGCCCTGGTTCCTTTTCTTTTTTTTTTTTTAAACATCTTTATCGGAGTATAATTGCTTTACAATGGTGTGTTAGTTTCCACTGTACAACAAAGTGAATCAGCTTTACATATACATATATCCCCACCTGGTTTCGTTTTGAAATAAAGCAGTATGGAGGTTGACAGTACGATAACCTTTCGTATTCTCTGCTCATAGCAAATACAGATTTTAGAGAACGGGGGGCCTGCTCTTGAGGCCCTTTGCACCTGGTGCCTAACGGCATACCTCAGGAGGCAAGACGCTGCTCACAGGGATCTGGGTGAATCCCAGGGCCTACAGCTAATCCACTGGGTGCCCCCACCCCCATCTCAACTTGCTCTCCTCACTGCAAGGGCAGCTGCCAGATCAAGGAGCATGAGAGCCACCATCTGTTTCACACCCTGCTGAACCTCACAACAGAACTGCTGGCTGACCCAGTGGCAGCACTGGACCAAACCGCCAGGACTGGGGAGGCCATGGTAAAGCCCCTCAAAGGCTGAGGGTCTGGAATGGATGCTGTTCTGGAGCTGCCTTCCGAGGACGCCCCTCTAGGTCCAGGGAGGGAACACTGGTGGGCCTGAACACCTAAGGGTCTGTCTCTTCATTCATCTCAGCCTTCGTTTCTCTATCCAGAGGACCTGCCACTCTCTCTAGTAAGAAAATCATCATCCTCGACAGAAAAGCTGAAGGCAAAATAGGATTCAAGCAGTGCCCATTTTTGTGATTCCCCTGAGAGTGCATTACCGGGCCCCGCCGCTGGCCTGTTCTTTCCCTGTTCTCACTGCAAAGCCATCTCGTGTGCTCAGAGCCGCGGGAAAGCGAAGGACACCAGCCCACTCACGGTGTCTTTGAGGGGCCCAAGCCAAGTGGGGGTATAAGCTTTGCATAGCCCTTCTGCCCCCTCTGGCAGACTGCTCTTGTGTGTTAAGGGATAGGCAAGGGCCAAATGCCACAGGGAAAGGGCATCACTTCCACAGGGCCTCCAGACAGCCGGCAAGAGAGCAGGTCACCAATTTTTCAAATGTTCTGAATAATCAGATTCATAGTCCCAACTTCTAAAAGTTAAAAAAAGCCCAGCAGAAAAGCCTAAGAATGACTATGGAAAGCAGTAGCCTTTTCCTTCTCATCATATTTTAAAACCTAATAACAGTGAGGTGCTGTCAGAAGCCACAGTTCAGAGAGAGAAATAACCTTTCAGACTGAGCCTGCCTTGCTTTGTCTACCCCTTCAGCACCAGGGTGCTGTAACTTCTCACATCACAATGCAATGACTACTCTTATCTGTCTGTTTTGCACCCTGGAATGAGTTCTCTAAGGGATTTTTGTTTTGCCCTTCTTTCTATACCAGAACCTAGCACACCTGGCATTCAAAAAATGCTGAATGAATGAACAAGGCTCAGAGAACTGATGGGCTCCAATGTGTTCTGAGAATGTGTTAACTCACTGGCAATCCTTTACCCAGACCATTTGCCAACAGCTACCACTTAGAAGATCAATTATTAGAAAGATCAACTTACTCACTTACTACAAAAATGAAAACAATGATGTTAAGTGTCAAAGTTACTCTTATTGGCTGGTCAGGTTTTATATACTTTCTTGGCCTCAATTTCCTCATCTGCAAAATGGGCATAACAGAGATAACACTACCTACACTTCCCCAGGCTTCTGGGAAAAGTGAGACTGAGATCACCTGGCTCTAACAGTGCTCAGTGAGCGCTAGGTCTCCTTCCTTCCCTCTTTGTTATGTGAGAGTAACAAGGGTAGTGACCTCTTACTTACCTTGCCTATCCTGATGCATGAATTTATAGTATCGAGCAAATCAGCCTTTTTTTCATTTACAGGCACTTCTGCTAAATCCTTCCCTATTAATTCACCTGACTCATAGCCCATTGTTGTTTCAAATGCTGGATTTGCATACTGGGGGGAGACAAAGGAAAAAACATCATGTGAATTAAAAGAAATTTTGAAAAGAGGACAATCAAAGATGTTCAACCTAAACCGTCATATTTTTCCCCCAGAAAGCCCAGGAGCCTGGTGCTCACTACGACGGTTCTAAAGCCACAAGAGCACAACCCCAGAAAAACCTCAGAGTCTGGAGAAGCCTCTGCTCCGATGACACCGGGCTGGGCTTGCTGCCTTGTTCTCCTGAGGCTGCAGGGAGGGCAGCTGGCCCACTCCACTTAAACACCAGCAGAGGAAAGAAGCTGCATGGAGACAGACCCAGGGCTGCTACAAAAGGGCTGTTGAGATTATGATACAGTGAAAGAAAGCACCAGACTGGGAGTCTGAAAACCCAGGGTTTACTCCCACAAGTCACTTAACCCCTCCAAGTCTCAGTCTGCACATCTGTTTAATGGGAATGAAACACTTATTTTGCCTCTCTCATATGATGCAAATGAATAATGAGTTTGGAAAGCAGGCTATGAACTAGGAAGTGTTTACAAATGCAAGGCTTTATGGTTAAATTTCAAATAGGACTGTAAGACTAGAAGAAAATGTATGGGAAAGCTGTGCATGTGCTAATAGGAATAACAAATAATGATGATGATGATAAAACAATAATCATACTGTTTAAGGTTTGTTTTCCTTGCTAGGCACTGTAGTAAGCACTTCACACATAGTAACTCATTTACTCCTCAGAACATCCTTACAAAAGGTTAAGTTGTTGTTAGCGTTAATATTATTCCCATTTGTACAGATGAGACAGCAAATTCAGACAGATTAAGTCACCTGCCCGAAGATGCCCAGCTAGGAAGGGGCCGAGGCTGACTGGAAGCCAGGACTGACTGATACCAAGCCTGTGCCCTCAACCACCGGCCAATGTCGCCCGTCAGGGGACCATCCTGAATGCTAACATCATCAACTCTTTACCAAGAAAGTCACTAGTTAGATTAAAGTGAAGAACTGGAGTGCTCAGAACTAAAATCAAAGTGGGGCTCATTCTCAGACAAAAGGAACATTCCTCTGGCACAACTCCCTCTTTTGCTGTTATATGAAAATACATGTTACCTGTTTGCTGCTATCTGAAAGCCATGTTATCTTCAGTCACTTATATGAAGCCACTTTTCTAATAATGGATAATTTGTGAAGTAATTGCTAGTTTATTTTTGAAATTTTGAGTAGCTTCTAGTAAATTTCTATAGGTGTAAACTATCTTCAAAAACAGTAAGAAAGGTGAGAGCGTGCAGCCCTTATGGGCAGAGCCTCTCCTTGCTGCAACAGTCTCTCTCTACCCCACTCCACCACAGAAACAATCCTCTGGATAAAGGTCCCTCCTTGCTAAGTAAATAAATATGCAAAAAAGTGAGAAAAAATAAATGCTAATGCCATATTTCTACAGAATATTTTCTAGCACATTAAGCAATTATTGGAACCTTTTCTTACATATAGGGAACTTATTTTAAATTACATATTTTATAGATTTTGTTCTGATAATCCTCTAAGGAAAAACTGGTCCCCTGAACTTCAAAGAGAGGAAAAAAACCAAACATACTGAAGGGGTTCAATCTTAAAAATGCAAACAAACCAGAAATTCAGAAGGACAAACTTCCAAAACAACAAACCTGTACAATGTGGTCTTCACTTGTAATTTCAATTGCTTCTTGACTTTTCTCTAATGCAGTGAACATAGAGTTACAAGCCCTTTATGGGTAGAAAAGAAAAAGGACTGCTTAATGTAAATATTATAAAATGTAATACAATCTTGGAATATTACATTAACTTATTTAAATGTGTTCTTTGATTATAAAGGTAACTAATGCTAACTCAAGAAAAAGTAGGGGGAAATATTAAAAAGCATAAGGAAGAAATAAGCGCCTCCTGCAACCTCAGTACTTGGGATCATGACTATGCACAATTTGGTGCCTTTCCTGCATTCTAAGGACAAGTGGACCAGGTGGAACACACCCCAGGGTCAGATCACATCCCTTTGCTGGCTGTGGGACATGACTGAACCTCCCTGGGTCTCTACCTTCTCACCATCTGAAGGGTCCTCGTGAGGACTCAATGAGAAAATGGAATCAAGAACCCCACAAGAAGCCTGGTAGAAAGGAGGCAGCCCATCATCTGTAGCTATCACTTTCAACAAATTCTTTGCACAGAACTGGGATCATCGGGATCATGAGCTTTGTCCCCTGCTTCCACTTAGCCTTATATTGTGAGCATTCTCCCTTGTCCTCAGTGTTTGAAAACATTTTTAAATTGCGCAGGTAACAAAGGTTTATTTTTTAAAAATTAGAAAATAATAATAAATGAGATACTACATCATACCCACTAGGATATCTACAATCAAAAATAGAGATAAAAGCAAGTGTCAGTGAGGAACCTTCATACACTGCTGGTGGGAGTGTAAAATGGTGCAGCTAGCTGCTTTGGAAAACAGTCTGGCAGTTCCTCAGGCTGTTAAACATAGAGTTACCATATGGCCTAGCAATTTTACTCCTAGGTAGATACCCTATAGAAATGAAAACATACATCCACACAAAAACTTATAGCCCACAGGTGGAAACAACCCTAAAGTCCATCAACTGATGAATGGATGAATAAAATGTGGTATATCCACACAATGGAATACTATGCAGATATAAAAAGAAATAAAGCCCTGATGCATGCCAAAATATGGATGAACCTTGAAAAACATTATGCTAAGTTAAAAGGACCACATATTGTATGATTCTATTTATATGAAATGTCCAGAAGAGGCAAATCTATGTATATAGAGAAATTAGATTAGTGGTTATCTAGGGCTGGGGGTAATGAAAATGTTCTAAAATTGTGGCAATGGTTGCACAAATCTGTGACTAGATTAAAAGCCACTGAACTGTGTACTTTAAATAGGTGAATTGTATAGAATGTCAATTTTATCTCGATAAATCTGTTTAAAAATAAATGAGATTAAATCATCTGAAATCCCAACACCTACGCATATCAACTGGTGTTCTAGGCAATTTCTTGTGTAAATATACATGTAATACATATACTTATAAAAATAGGATCATACTCTACAGTTTTATCATCTGCTTGTACCACTGAATCATATATATTAATATCTTTCCATATCAATAATTAGTTCCTTATCATCACTTTTAATAACTATATAATATTCTATTATAAAATTATACCATAATTTAGTCAAACAAATTCCCCATGACTAGGGAATGCTTTCAGTTTTTTTCTTGTATATGCCTCAGAAGATGAAAAAGAGAAAGCAACTGTCTACTTGTTCATAAAGTGCAGAGATTACATTTATAAAACCAATAATTACAATGCTTTTACTTTATTCCTGGTATTACTAAACTGTCTAGCTAAATAAGACAAAGCAGCTTTAGCCAATAAAAATGAGCTCTTCTTTCTTGGCATATAAAAAATCAAGTGAATTACCTCAATAGAGCTGTTATTTAAAAAAACAAGAACCAAAAAACAACGAGAAGTAAGTTCCCACCTCTGATATAACAAGCTTGGAGGAGATGGATCTGTGAGAAGCCCTACCGGGTTTTATCACTCTTTTTTAATTTTTGCAGATCTGGTAAATATAAAATGGTATATCATTTTCATTTCTTTGGTTACTAGTGAAGCTGAACATTTTTTCATGTTTATTGGCCATTAATATCTCCTACAAACTGCTTGTTCACAACATGTCCTTTTAAATTTTTTCTACTGGGTGTTTGTTTCCATTTTTAAACAGATTCATCAAAGCTCTTTACGTATTCAGGATATTAACCTATCTGTCCTGTATGTTAAGAATGTATTTTTCCCAGTTTGTTATTTGTCTAAATTTTTAACATTATTTAAGGTATATTTACTGAGACAAGCTTAACATTTTTATGTTGTCTAATCTGATTCTCTTCCTTTATAAAATCTGACTTTCACACCATGCTGAGTTTAAAAAGACTTCATTATCCAAATACATATGTTCACTTACATTTTTAGTACTTATGTGGCCACACTTTTTAACATTATGCACACTGGAATTTATTTTGGGACTGGGTGTGAGATCGGGATATAACTTAATTTTCTTTCCAGTTAATAAGTTGTCACAATTCTATTCATTGAAAAGTCCACCCTTTCCTGTGTGGATTTAAACTGCCATGTTGAACACATATACTTATATTCTTAATTCTTAAATACACGCACGTCTATTTCTAGACTTTACATTCTAGTTTACTGATCTAGCAGTAACACAAAGATGCTTGTTATAGCTTTTTAGTGCATTTTAATATCTCTCAGAACAAGTCTTTCTCTATTGCTCCCAATTCTCTAGCCCCACATTTCCCCCTTCCCTTCATATCAATATTTTCATATCTCCCTTTATAGTGGACATCTCCCTTTGGCTGTCAGCTGGCACACAGAGAACAAAGTAGAGCATGAGGAGAGACAATGAGTGCAGTTTTGAAAATGGGGGTTACAACCTAAAGGACTACCTTTGCCATGTGCTGCGTGCGAGATCTCGGATGTAAGTCAGTTAACCTCCCTGGGTCTCGGTTTTTGCATCATGATTCGTGATTTGATGAAATAAGCTCTAACATCCCTCCTGCTCCACAATTCCACTCTCCTCTCAGAGAGGGCAGTAGCCCAGCTCACTGTGGGAGTGCTGCAGCCAGGCTGCAGAAGACACAGGAATGAGAAGGAGGCAGGCCCAAGGGCAACCATCCATCTCAAGTTTCCCTGAAAACTTTGGCAATAAAAAGGAGCTCTTTTGTAGACCTCACTAGCCCTGAAACATCTCTGCTCAGCAGCACTTCTTTGCTACCTCACACTTCATTTCATTTTGTCTATGAAGTATTTTCTTCTCTGCATGTGATACCCTGTGCTGGTCCCTACCAACGTTAATACCCCAAATTCTAATCCCCTTATCTCTGCCTTGGGCACATACAAACAGAATGATTTCATTCTCTCTTTGATCCTGGTAAAGGAAATGTTAAAGAATAGTAGACCATCCAAGGAAGAGACCTAGAATGATAAAGAGCTACTGACATTTTTTTCACTTCTGTCAACCTCATATAATTTTACTAATTTTTCTGCTTTTCTCACTCTACAAAGAACTAGGTTTCCACTCATCAGTTAAAAAAAAAACAAAACTGTTTAGCAAGAGCAAATTACAAAATGCTTATTGTAGAGAAGAAAATATGTCACCTACCAGAGATAATAATGTTAACGGGTTGGGTGTATGTGTATATTAAAAGTATTTTTTAAATTAAAAAACAAAACAGATAATTCAGTATATATACTTTTGCATCCTGCTTTTTCATTTGCTATTATTTTGGTGCCCCATCTTTTTTTGGCCACGCCATGTGGCTTGTGTTATCCTCCCCGACCAGGGATCAAACCCAGGGCCCTGGCAGTGACAGCGTCAAGTTTTAACCACTGGACCGCCAGGGAAGTCCCCACTGGAGCCCCATCTTTAAATGCTGAGTCTCCAATCACTAACATGACCACCTATTAGACATCCAGGCAGACTCCGAAAGCATTTTGTGAGGAGAGATGCCTTCCCACCACCCCATCCCATTTTAGCAGGAGGTCAGTTACAGCCAAAATGTAGCCGCCCACAACCAAAGTCCTCACTTGCAACAATGCCCTGTGTGGTATGGTCGGCTTACCAGAAGCAGCAGAATTACCTGAGTTTCAGCTGTGGGTGCACCAATCCAAACTCCATCTGGAGCAGTTCATTGTAACAGGCCATGGCGCTGGGGTTTTCTAAATACCTCTACAAACAGAAAGGGGATTTTGCGGATAAACAAATGTGCACCTTTAAATGATTAAATACATATATAAAAAATAATTCTTTCCAACAGGCTTCTCAACTTGGTTCCTGAAATCTAAAAAATAATTTATCTTTCATGATGAACAGGAAATGAGAGATGAAAACTTATGGGTACCAAATTAGCTTTTAAAAAATAGTACTTGCACATATCTGAGAATATATTAAGAAACCACTGAGTTGTACACTTTAAGTGGCTGAATCGATCAACTATACCTCAATAAAGAGAAAAAAAGGCAGAAAGAAGGAAGGAAGGAAGTGGGGGAGGGAGGGAGGGAGGAAGGAAGGAAGGGAAAGAAAGGCAGAAAGGGCAAGGTATTTGCTGGAAAGATAAAAAAATAAAATAATTTTTTAAATAAATTAATTTTAAAAACTATAGTATACTATAGTATAACCATTTAATGGAACAGCATGCAGCTATTACATGCACATATGGAATGATGTACGAGACACACTGTCAAGTAAAATGAGGAAATGGAAAATTGCATTATAATTATTTTACATTTTTATAAAAATATTACATCAAGTTTAAAATAAATAAATAAATAGCTGAATTACATGGTATATGAATAGTATCTCAATAAAGTAGTAAATAAATGGAATTAGAAAAAAATAGGCCTCCATTCCTGGGCATATATCCAGAGAAAACTATAATTCAAAAAGATACATGCACCCCAACGTTCATAGCAGTACTATTTACAATAGCCAAGACATGGAAGCAACCTCCTAAGAGTCCATCAACAGAGGAATGCATAAAGAAGATGTGGTGTGTGTGTGTGTGTATGTGCAGTATGTACAATGGAATATTACTCAGCCATAAAAAAGAATGAAATAATGCCATTTGCAGCAACATGAATGGACCTAGAGATTATCATACCAAGTGAAGTAAGTCAGACAGAGAAAGGCAAATATCATATGATATCACCTATATGTGGGAATCTAAAAAAAAATACAAATGAACTTATTTACAAAACAGAAATAGACTGGCAGACATAGAAAACACACTTAAGGTTAGCAAAGGGGAAAGGATGGGGAGAGGGATAAATTAGGAGTTTGCGATTAACAGATATACAGATATACACTACTGTATATAAAATAGGTAAACAACAAGGTCCTACTGTATATCACAGGAAACTATATTCAATAAAAAATATATTCACAGGAAACTATATGAAAAGGGAAAAAAAGAACGCTTTTTTTCAAGGGAAAAAAGAACGCTTAAGAACGCTTTTCTTTCACTGCCTTGAAGTAAGAGGATTTTTGATATCTACATGTCACTAGCAGAGCCTAGAATATATAGAAGGAGGAAATTTATTAACTAAAGTCCTATCTATATTAACTTTCAGAGTCTATTCACTTATTCAAGAGCAATATGTTGTCCTCTTTCGAGCTGTACAAGCTCACGGTAAGCAAAAATATGCTTGCACATCTCTTTGCAGCTGAGTTTCACAGAGGTAACTCACACTCAGGCAACATGCTCCTACAGTAACTTCAAACAGCAGCTCAACTAAGCTGACAAAGGATTACCCTCCACGGCAGAGGTACTGGCAGAGCCATGGCTTTGCCCAGTCTCTCTTATTGCTGTGGACAGTAACTGTTTTGTATAATAACGTTTACATAATGGAAACATCTCAACAAAGCAAATTTACATGGGAATGGGAAGGCTGAGCACCACCAAATTATGTATTTCATGAAGACATCTTACAAGTTGCTATGTTCTGTCACATAGTTACATTCAGATGTAAAAAAATATTTGTGAACATTTACTCACCCCTATTTCTGTAAACAGCTCTTGCTTTCACCTGCTCAATACATGGATAATACACCATCTGACCAAGGAGGAAGGTGAGGCTAAGAGGCAGGGCATCTGCAGGCCACTATCGACAAGCCAAAGTCGGCCCAATCTAGGGCACGGAGCCCCTTGTGGAGCTCCTTCTACTGCCAGTGAAGGCAGATATCCCTGTTTGAACAGTGCTCAGGGTCTTGTCTTTGTGTCAAGAAACCTAAAAATCCAGCCCCAAGTTCATGCCTTAAAAGCTGTATGATTCTCAATGAGGCCCTTAACCTTCCTGAGCCTGCTTCCTCACCTGCAAAACAAGACACCCTGCTCCACCACAGATGACCATGAGAAAGCACTCTAACTGTAAACTGTTGCACAAACATAAAGCACAGTGACTGCAGTCCCCTGGGAGGGAAGGCAAGGCCTACTGGCCATGGGCATGATGGTTCCCGGGCCTGCAGGCCAAACACAGCCCTTCTTACCCACAGAAGTCTGAGAGAGGTGACATGCCTACCAGCTCCCCGCTGCTGAGAGGGAAGGAGAGTGCTGGCCCTGCCGCTCACTCCTCAGTCAGCCGTGACCCCTCAGGCACATCCATAAACACTGCCCATCTGCAGAGGTGCCCACTGCGGATCAGGCAGGAATACGGAGGAGAGATTTCCGGGTATAGTGCTTGTGCCACTCCAGTAGACAAGGGATGGGGGACTTGAGATGGACAGGTGTCTCCGGCTGTCCACGCGCTTGCCTGGCTTCACCTGCTCTGCAGGTGAAATCTTTGGACACGGAGCCATGTGTATTATGTGTCATGGCCTCCCATGCATGCAACCAGAGTTTTCACTGGGTGTGAATGTACATATCCAAAATTCTTTACCCCAAAGGTGGACATCATGGCTAAAAAACAAGCACATGTGACTAAAACTACAGCATCTTGCTCCTGCTACCTGCCCCTCCCCCTCACTACCTCTGCTTTGTTCTGTGTATCTAAATATCCTGTCTTTCCTGCCCTTCACCAACTTTCATTCATGTCCCAAGGATTCCACAGGGCATGGAGGGTGGAGAAGGGCAGCAGGTCCAGGGATCTTCAGGAATCAGGCTGCTATTCCCTCTGCTTGAACAGCAGCTGGTCTCCCCTCCCCAACCCATCCCACAAGAGGGGCCGGGGCCACAAGTCCTGCAGACTCCTGAGACAACTCAGCCTTGCTTTCTCCAGAGCATATCACACCCACCTTGCTGGGCCCCACCCAGTGGTTCTCAACCCTTGGCTGCATATTAGAATTCCCTGCAATCTTAAAAAATAATACCAACGTGCAGGCTCCTCCCCACACCAACTGAAACAGGGTCTCCGGGGAAGCCTTTCAGGGGGTTCTAACGCACAACCAGTGTTGAGAGATACCAAACCCTAACCTTCGAGATTTTAGTCAGCAAGAGCTCAGCTGCCAAGTCCAACTGAGGAGGCAAGTAGGTTTCCATCCATCCATCCTGAACTCCTGAACTATGGCCAATCCACAGAATAGCTGACTGCCCCCTGAATCCCAGAGTGCTCAGTGTGGTGATGGCTTTCAGGTCTAGGGCTGGGTTCAAGCATGGGCCCCACTGCCTCCCAGCCATGAAACTCTGGAGAATCACCTTCCCTCCAGGTCTGGATACTCTGCTCTGTCTCCATGCCTTCTGTCACCTCACTATCCTTTTGTTACCTGAGAGTACAGGACTCTGCATGAGAAGAGTTAGCACATGTAGTCTCTGAAGACTGGTCACCGACTTGGATTCGTCACTTATAAAGCGGTGAAGCTGCTGCTATCTCCATACTTCCTAAGTCACAGACCTCTAAAATGACTACTTTAAACCCTTTGTGTTTTTTGCATGGGAGTGTTTTCACAGAGACATGCACTTAACTGTGGTTCCCAGCAAATGCTTCACGGGGACACCTTGATTAAGTTGTACGGGTGGGAGGGCAGGCAAAGTGTGTATGTCGGTTACTTTTGAATTTTCAAATTAGTTTCATGATAACTCAATTATACTAGGAAAATACAAGGTCCATGGTTAACTAGACTTTCTACCAGGACACGCTTCCCAGTCCACGAAGCTGTGCTGATGGACTTCCTTGTGCAGAATTTCAAACACACAATTTCCAACACTGCATCTATGACCTCGTACAAATAAAAAGCTTAATGACTGCTGGTGGCCGTAGGTAAGCAAACAACCCAAGGCAAGATGAATAATCTATCCCCCAAGTTTCACTAGTTTCACTGCAAAGTGGAAGCATCGAAGGTCCTTGTTAAGAATGGCCAGTTCTGCAGCTTAAGAGTAATAATATAAAAATCTTCAGTTATCTGGGAAAGTTTTTTGCCTCTTGTGAATGCTTCCCTAAGCAGTTTAAGGAGGGATGACCTAACGATTCCTGGGAATAGGTGATCCACAACTTCCAACCTGGGATTCTTAAAGGAATGCTCACCTTCATGCTGGCTGATGTGGTTTTTCTCATATTAGCTCACATGGATTACTGGAGGTCAGGGAAAGGGGACAGGCACTGATATGTGTGAATGTTGTGGGAGTGTCAAAAAGGGAGAACCAAAAAACTATGTAATAATAATAATCTAAAATTTTTATATAAAATTATGTGCGTATAAAACAAGGTCTTGGGCTTCCCTGGTGGCGCAGTGGTTGAGAGTCTGCCTGCCGATGCAGGGGACACGGGTTCATGCCCCGGTCCGGGAAGATCCCACATGCCGCGGAGCGGCTAGGCCCATGAGCCATGGCCGCTGAGCCTGTGCGTCCGGAGCCTGTGCTCCGCAACGGGAGCGGCCACAACAGTGAGAGTCCCGAGTACCACAAAACAAACAAACAAACAAACAAAAAACAAGGTCTTAAGTTCCACCTTATCTGATGTTAATATTGGAATTCCTGTGTTCCTTTTGTCTGCATTTATTTGCTACCTGTTTCTTTATTATTAAGCTCCTTTTATCACTATCTTATAAACATCATATAATTGTACTTTTGTAACCCAATCTAATGGCTTATCCTTTATGCACTTTTTTTTTTTTTTTTTTTTTTTTGTGGTATGCGGACCTCTCACTGTTGT